>NC_135784.1:215000-515000 GCF_051106095.1 Pogona vitticeps
CGTCTGCAATGGGACAGAGAGTGCGGTGGGAGGAAGGAGTAAGTAATGAGAATTACTATTGCTTTGTATTATGTTGTAAACATTTAGAAAAAATATTAAAGTTACCTGGAGAGACGTCGTTCCCAGAAATCTCCAGCCGGAGGTCCTCGCGCAGAGATCTCAAGCCTCGATCCAGAAGATCCCAGGCTCTGTTGGGGTCAATATGGGGTCACCTCCTCAAAGGCCACTGGAAGCGGGAAGGAGAAAACAGTCTTACTAGGTGGAAAAGGTCCCACAACATCCCAACTCCGTTTGTTTAAAAGGTTTGAAAATAACAGCCATTCTCTGAAGTTCAACTTCACTAACCTGAGTCGGATGTCCAATTTAGCAGGGTGGGCTAAGGCGAACACCTTTTCTCGGTAAGGCTTTGGCACTGTGTTGGGGGAGGCAGGAGCTCCTCGTAAGAAAGTCCCAGAGCAACCTTGACACAGCCAACCACATCTTTATGGAGGGAGGGGGCTGTGTTGGGAGGGTCTCCTTAGCCTCATTGCAAGGAGAGAAGGACGTGGGGTGGGTGGGCAGAAGGGAAGGAAGAAGTGGTGCAGCAAAAGAGTCAGAGATGCCCTGCCCACCCCAAGGCTCCTCCTCCCAAGGGGTGGGGCATCACCTCCTCCTCCTCCTCCTGGATCCTCCCCCCCCAAGGGAATCCAAAAGGCCCCACAGTCAAGTGTGGGCAAAGGAAGGCCTGGGGGGGCTCATCAGGAGAGTTGCCGCCTCTCCTTCCCTTTGGACAACCCCCCCCCAAAAGGAAGGAAGGAAAGAAGAGGTCTCTATGCACAGGAGAGAAAAAAACAACCACCACCCGAGGATGATTCCCCTGCGCGCTCTCACCCCCTGTAAACTATATATGAAAAAGACATGATCTAATAATGTTTCGATTTCTTCATCATTGCAGGGACATTTTCTTAAGGTCTACTGTGGGAACGTCCCTCTAAAACGGCTGATGGAAGGCAGTTAAATCTCGCTCCTGAAAAGGCCTGCCGGTATTTTTGGGACGACGGTTGAGTTTTCCAGGTGGAATTTGACATTTAGACCCAAGAGGCTTTTGAGACGGAGCCCCCTCCCTCTTCCTCCTCGCAACCCCATCAGGCTCGCTTCCCACCCCCACCCCCCACCCCCACCCAAGACTTGCAACCTGAACCGAGATTTGACAGAACGGGGGTGGGCGGGTGGGGGGGGAAATGTTGAGGTCGGGTTTCCCCCTCCCCCCTTGGGGGGGGGTCCCTTGAGTGGGGGAGGGGAGAGAGTCAGGCCCCTTTCTCTCCTTCCCTTTTGAAAACCCACCGGGAAAAGGTGTGATTTTTTGGGGGGTGGGTGGGGTGTTGCCATGCAGGAAAACCCAGGACCGACCTCCCCACCCCCACCCGGCCCCCAAGGGTGCCTTGCTCGGAGGGGGATCTGGACTCCTCTTTCCTCCCCCCTCCAAACGGACAGACACCCCCCTCACGCAGAGGGTGGGGGGAGACCCAGAAGAAGCAACAGGCCAGCCTGGGGGGAGATTTGCCATCTGGGTTCCTTTTTGTTTCGGGGAAATGACCCCCCCTCTCCATCTCTTCCCTCCCCCCCACTGCTCTCCTTCCCTCCCTCCGCGCCAAATCATCCCCCCCCCGCCCTTGCCCACCTCCTGCCCAGACCTGATTGGGGGAGGGGAAGACCCTCGGAGCCCCATAGAGGTGGGGGGGGCGGAAGGAGAGGGAGGAGGGGGGGCGACCTCCGGGGCTTCCGCTTCCTGTTAGAGCAGCGCCTCTTCCGCCTTCATAGCTCTAGGGTCCCCCTCTTCGCCCCCCCCTCCCGCTTTCTCTCTCCCCCCCCCCGCAGAGAATGGAGAGAGAGAGAGAGAGAGAGAGAGAGAGAAGAGGGGAGGTCATGAGGGGCCAGCGATCTCTTCGCCCCCCCCCCCACAGTTTGTGCGTACCTGAGGCCAAGAAGGAGGAGAGGGAAGGGGACCAGGGGGGAGGGGCATCGCCTCTTTTCTCTCCAAAGGCCCCCCCCTCCAGAGCCCCCTCCCCCCGCCTTCCTTCCTCCCTTCCTTCTCTCCAACCGCCGGCCTTGAAGGGGGGGAGGGGAAGGGAGGAGAAAAGGGCGGCGGGGGGGGGGGAGGAAGAGAAAGCCCCAAAGGGCGCAGGCGCGTCAGGGACCAACCGCCCTCTGGTGGGGGAGGGGGAGAGCAGGGGGGGCCTGGAGGGAGGGGTGGGCTCCCTATTTCCCCCCCCTCAGGAAGGGATACTGAGGCGAGCGGGGTGTGTGTGTGTGTGTGTGTGTGTGTGTGTGTGTGTGTGTGTGTGTGTGTGTGTGTGTGTGTGTGTGTGTGTGTGTGTGTGTGTGTGTGTGTGTGTGTGAGAGAGAGAGAGAGAGAGAGAGAGAGAGAGAGAGAGAGAGAGAGAGAGAGAGAGAGAGGGGCCCCTCCCTTCCCTTCAGGCTCTTCCCCGTTTGGAGCCTCCTTCTCTGAGGGGATTCGCCTGAGGTGTTTCCCTTCAGGAGCGAAAGGGGGCGCTTTCTTTGCCAAGGGAGGGGTTGTTTCCTTCCCTCACCGTCAACCTTTTGGTTTTTGTATCTATAATGTATTTGCTGAAAGGAAGGCGTCGAACTGACTCCGCCACAGAGACAGAGAGAGAGAGAGACGGAGCTTCCTCGCTCCCTTCTCTTTCCTTCCTTCCTTCCTTCCCTCCCTTCCCTTCCTTCCTTCCTTCCCTCCCTCCTTCCCTCCCTTCCCTTTCCTTCTTTCCTTCCTTCCTTTCCTTCCCTTTCCCTTCCCAGCCGGGGCTCCTGCCTCCCCCCTTCCTCCCCCCCCTTCCACCATCACACCAAGCTCTCTTTCCTGATCCCTCACAGACAGCTCAGAACCCGTGAGCTGATCACTCAAGTTTTGAATTTTTTGCCCCAATGTACATTACATTTTCTTAGACAGAAACGCCTTTGCCATTTTGCCACGACTCTCCCAGTTTGGAGAGATCCTTCTGGAGCTCTTCACAATCCCTTCTGGTCTTCGCTGCCAAAAAAAAATGTTTTGTGTCACCTTCAAACCTGGCCCCCTCACTGCTTCTCCCTGTCTCCAGGTAACTGGTGAACAGGTTCAAAAAAAGGACTGGTCCCAGGAGAGATCCCAGGGGCAGGCTGCTCCTCACCTCCCTCCATGGTGAGACTCTGCCCCATTGACACCTCCTCCTCTCTGTTCCCTGGTTCTCCACCAGTTCTCGACCCGTAAGAGGACTTACCCTCTTGTCCCTTGGACTGTGGAGTTCCCTCAGCAGCCGCCTTGGGTGAGGGTGTTGCGAACCAGCCTCCTTCTAGCGATCTCTGCTCAGTTGGCCAGAGAGCATCCAGGTGTCCAGGCACCCCTTTCCAGCTGGGCTGAGTCCTGGTAACCCCAGCTAGGGTGTATCACAGATCCTTTCCCACAGGTCTGGCCTAAAAGGTTCACTCCTGCACTAAATTATACTTAACAAGTACAGGCACTTAGGCTTTGTAGTCCCTTAAGACTCTCTAAAGCTCAGAAAGCTAGGACTCTCTTATTAGCAATCTCCTGGCCTTGCCACCACCCCCCGGAAGCAGGCTCAGCAGACTTGCTGTTCAAAATACCATTCCTTAAGGATTTTTAAAGAATATTTTTATTGTAAAACAAAATCTTTATAGATGCAGTGGTGCCTCGCATAACGAGTGCACCGTTTAACGATGAATCTGCATAGTGATCTATTTTTTTAGATCGCTAATGTGATTGCATTGCGATGTTTTAATGGGCAAAACATTGCATTGCAATGATCGGTGAGCGTTTTGCTTACCGATTTTTGCATTGCGATGTTTTTTTAAACAGCTGATCGGCGGTTCCAAAATGGCCACTGGGTGCCTAAAATGGCCACCGCAAGCATTTTCGCACCTTGCCCTTGCTTACCGAGCGCGCGAAAATAAGACATAAGACATAAGACAAGAAATTTATTTGTCATTGCACTCACGAGTGGCTGCAACGAAATGAGGTGCTCTTCCCGTGGGGGAAACTGGACAACACCACTACAAAAAAAGTTAAAATATACACAGCTGTTCTTGAATCTACTTGTCCTTGCTTTCAATACCCTGAATCTCCTTCTCGATGGTAATAGTTTAAAGAGCTGATGTCCCGGATGAGAGGAGTCTTTCAGTATGTTAGATATCTTCTTCTTACATCTGTTCTGATACAATTCTTCCAAAGAGAGGAGTGAACAGCCAATGATGTTTTGGGCCGTCTTAATCACCCTTTGAATTGCCTTTTTCTCTGCCACTGTGCACCACGTGAACCATACACAAAGACAGTAGGATAATATGCTCTCAATCAAACTCCAATAAAAGGTGGTTAACAAACTCTCAGTCAATTGTTGTTTTCTAAGAATCCTTAGAAAATACAACCGTTGTTGCGCCTTCCTGATTAACGCAGCGGTGTTTGCACTCCAAGTCAGACCTCTGGGTAGTGTGGGCGGCATATAAATTAAATAAACAAACAAACAAACAAACAAACAAACAAATAAATAAATAAATAAATAAATAAGTCAGGTCATTTGTTATGATGGTCCCAAGAAACTTACATTCAGCCACCTGTTCCACACAAACTCCATCTATATACAGTGGCTGAATGTCTGCTCTTTTTTTCCTATAGTCCACTATAAATTCCTTGGTTTTTTGGATGTTAAATAGAAGATTGGTTTTTTTGCACCAACGAGATAGTTGTAATACCTCATCCCGATACGCAGACTCATCATCCCTGGAAATACGTCCTACTAGTGTAGTGTCGTCAGCAAATTTGATAATCCTATTACTGGGATGGTTATTGGTGCAATCCGATGAATAAATGGAGAACAGTAGTGGACTAAGGACACAACCTTGTGGAGTGCCAGTGCTGAGTATCTTGTCAGCAGAGATGTAGTCATTCAGTTTAACCCTTTGTGGACGATTTGTTAAAAAATCCAAAATCCACAGACAGATAGAATCTGGAAAATCTAGATCTTTAAGTTTGACTATTAATCTGTGGGGTATAATGGTATTAAAAGCAGAGCTAAAGTCCGCAAACAGCATTCTTACATAATTCCCTTGTGTTTCCAGGTGGGATAAAACCAAATAAAGCACTGTATTAATCGCATCCTCAGTTGATCTATTTTCTTTATAAGCAAACTGAAGCCCATCAAAGGAATCAGGAAGGCAGGAGATAATATATTTCCGAACTAACTGCTCAAAACACTTCATTAAGATTGAAGTTAGTGCAACTGGCCTGTAGTCATTCGGACTGTTTGTAGGCAATTTTTTAGGCAGTGGAACGATGATGGAAGCCTTGAGACAGACAGGAACTGCACATAATGTCAGGGATCGATTAAAAATTACAGTCCATATCCCGGCTAGCTGTTCAGCACAGCCTTTTACCACCCGGCCAGGAATTAAGTCGGGTCCAGCTGCTTTTCTGGAGTTAACCACTGTCGCGACTGCCACCTCCTCCTGCGTCACCACAAGAGATGACAGGTCACGATCCTTCACACACACACACACACTACTTCGCTGCCACCAACCACACATAAACCTGACACTTCAGACTTAGTATGGATTTAAAAATAAAAATGATGGTTTATTGAATACAAAATAAAATGTAAATCACTGAGTAAAAGAATCACTTGTCAAACTATATTTCTCAGACCTTAACCCTGCACAGTTCTTTATTACTTGACACTCAGTTACTCAATTACCTAACCTATATCTAACCCTCTCACTCTCCAACTCTCTAATTCCCCAACAACAACCTTCTGAACCCTTTCCTTTGCACTCCCCCCCTTATATACAAAAACTCCACCCCTTTTAGACCCACCTCCTGCCTTGCCATAGGCCAGGAAACTCCAGCCTTAGCCAAGACAGGCAGGTGACGTCATGGCATACGTCACATACCTTCCCCCTTTAATAAGTTGTTTTGTGGGGGAAAGCTAAGGTGCTTTTTCCCCAAAACAACTGCAACCAACATCAAGCATTACATTTCTTAACACAGTTTAATACAACTACAGTATTCAAATATACTTACACTTCCGCCATACAGGTAAATACAAACATGCAATGCATAACATTCATCATAACACAACACATAACTGTTCAAACATTTTACATTGCCATATACCATTTACAGAGTCCATAAGTTCTTCAGATGTCGTCTTCCGGTCTTCTGGATAAGGCGTCAGCCACACAGTTTATAGTCCCTCTGACCACCTTAACCTCGAAATCATAGTCCTGCAAAAGAAGCGCCCACCTCATCAGTTTACTGTTCTGTGATTTCATAGTCCGCAACCACGATAGAGGTGAGTGATCAGTGCACAAGGTAAAATGTCAACCCCAGACGTAAGCCTTTAACTTCCGGATCGCGAAGATGATCGCCAAACACTCTTTCTCGATGGTAGAAAGACTCTTCTCCCTGGGAAGCAACTTCTTGCTCAGGTACGCCACTGGATGTTGGTCTCCGCTGTCATCCTGTTGGCACAGTACCGCTCCCACACCGGCATTAGACGCATCTGTGTAGATGATGAACTCTCTGTTGAAGTCAGGAGCATGCAGCACTGGATGGTTGGTTAGAGCATCCTTCAGCTGTCCAAACGCCATCTCGCACTTTTCCGACCAGGAAACGCTGTTGCTGCTCTGCTTCTTTGTCAGGTCTGATAAAGGTGCAGCAATCTCACTGAAACCGGGTATAAACTTTCTGTAATACCCTGCCAGACCTAAAAAGGATCTCACTTTCTTTTTAGTGGTAGGTCTGGGCCAATTCAGGATTGCTTCTACCTTGGCCTCTAAAGGTTTGATTAGGCCTCCTCCCACTATGTGACCTAGGTACTTCATCTCTGAGTTACCTAGCTGACACTTACTAGCTTTAACGGTTAAGCCAGCCTTTCAATCTTTGTAGCACTAACTTTAGATGATGTAGGTGATCTTGCCAGGTGTTGCTAAAGACCCCTATGTCATCGATATAAGCTACTGTGAAGTCACCAAGCCCTTTCAGAGTATGGTCCATGAGCCTTTGAAACGTTGCTGGTGAATTTCGCAGGCCAAAGCTAAGGACTCGAAATTCAAACAGGCCAAATGGACTACAAAACGCAGTCTTCTCTTGGTCCTTAGGATCAATTCTCACCTGCCAAAAACCTTTAGTTAGGTCTAAGCAAGAAATGTACCTACACCCCCCAATGGTTTCTAAGAGGTCATCAAGCCTGGGCATAGGATATGCATCAGGTTTGGTTACTGCGTTTAGCTTTCTGTAATCTACGCAGAACCTCACACTGCCCTCCGGCTTGTCCACCAAAACTATCGGGGCTGACCAAGCACTAGAAGAAGGTACAATAATCTGATCCTTTAGACATGTGAGAATCAAAATCAGAACTGAAAATGGCAACATCATCAAGATAAGCACTTGCAAAAGGTAAACCTTGTAAAAGTTTGTCTATCATCCTTTGAAATGACGCACCGGCATTCTTCAAACCAAATGGCAATCTGCGGAAACGGAAAGTTCCCACGTGCGTGATGAAAGCGGTCTTATCTCGTGAATCTTCAGCTAAATCAAGCTGCCAATAAGCATTCTTTAGATCGAGAATGCTGATAAACTTAGCCTTTGAAAGATGTTCAATTAAATCATCCATTCTAGGCAATGGGTATGGATCTGGAACAGTAACACTGTTTAACTTTCTGTAATCAACACAAAATCTTACTTCCTCGAGAATTTCACCCAAAGCGTTACGTTTTGGCACCAGAACCACCGGAGAAGCCCAAGGGGAGAATGACGGTTCAATCACCCCCAAAGATAACATCTTTTGTATCTCTTGTTCAATTTGGATAGCATGATTACCAATTGCTCTATATGGGCTAGACCGTATGGGCTGGGCATTGTTCTCAGTAGTTATCACATGACTGATCAATTTGGTGTAACCTGGTTTATCTGAAAACACATCTTGGTATTGTTCTAAAATTTGAAACAACCTTTCTTTTTGATCAACGGTACCTGTTAAAACAAGATTATCAGACCATGTACCTGCATCTTGCAATTCAGATAACATATCAATAGGCTCATTTGCAGCATGAAAATATTCAGCATGACATTGGAAAACCATTGCAGATCTATCTTTGTACAGTTTCAAACTATTGACATGGTAAAGAACAGGTTTCTTATTAGAATCCAACATTTTGACAAGATAATTGACATTTCCCAGTTTTTGAACAATTTCACCTGGACCTTCCCAGACAACTTCTAGCTTAGAAGGTCTGAGTGGGTTCAGAACAAGTACCAAATCACCCACAGAAAATTCCCTGTGTCTGGATCTCTTGTCATGGAAGAACTTCTGACTTGCTTGAGCGTCCAACAAATTGTCTCTGGCTAACTCCTGGACAGCCAAGAGTTTCTCTTGAAGTTTTCTAACAAAATCAGCAACTGGCACAGTACTACTTTTAACCACACCTTCCCAATTGGATTTCAGGAAGTCCAATGGTCCTTGTAGATTTCTTCCAAACACCACCTCACTTGGAGAAAAGCCACCTAGTGAAGAATGGGCTGAGCTACGGTAAGCAAACAAAGCAAAAGGCAAAAGCTCATCCCAAATGTTTCCATATTCTTGGGTCAAAGTTTTAATCATCCTAAGCAAAGTTTGTTGACCTCTTTCCACCATACCATGAGACTGAGGATGATGGGCCGTGGAAAAACTGATGGTTATTCCACTTATCTCGCAGATCTTACGCATAAGTTCACTTGTAAAGGCTCCTGCTTGATCACAAATTATTTTGGATGGTACTCCAATACGCGAGCACAAGTCCACGATGATTCTAGCTATGGTGGTAGCTGTCAGGTTGCTAATAGCGTAAGCCTCGATCCACCTACTGGCAGAACAGATGAAAGAAATGATGTATTTCTTCTTAGATTTAGTAGGAACAAAAGGTCCTAGCACATCCATTTGCAAACACTGGAACACTTGGTCAGGAATTTCCATAATCTGCATTTCGGCCTTTACCTTGTCAGTTTGATGGCCTGTGCGTTGGCAATAGTCACAAGAACTGACATAGTCCTTTACAGTTTTTGAAATACCAGGCCAGTAAAAATGTTGAGAAATCCTCTTTAGGGTTTTTTGTATTCCCTGGTGCCCACTACTCGGATGGTCATGAGCCATTTCTAGTATTCTCAGTCTATATTCAGTAGGCACGACTAACTGTTGAACAGGTTGGGCATCCAAGTTGGATTTGGGGAAATATTCTCTGTACAAAAGTCCATTTTCTCCCCACAGGAAACTAACTTGCTGATGCGCAGGACGTTCAGCATAGTTGTCTGCTTGTGACCTCAAAGAAGCTAGAGAGGGATCATTAAGTTGCTTCAGTCTAAAGTCCTCTGATCCCTTAGGTATCACCTCCTCCATTTTAGTTTCAGTTGTAGCTGCATTATCAGGTTCGGTCACAAGAGGCTGCTGTTGGGTAAGGTCTCCATCTGAGCTATCCTCAGTGAATTCCTGCTCCCGTTCAGGATCATGCATCTCCCTACTTTGAGAACGCGTAACTACCGACATTGAAGTTGCATTTTGACTCTGCATGTGATCCAAAAAAGCAAGATCATTTCCAAGAAGAAAATCAGGTTTTCCCTCATGGGTTAAAATATGTTTTACACCTGACCAAGACTTATACGAAATTTTGACATAAGCTAAAGGAATAAAACGCTGATCAGTCTCTATAGATCCATAAGTTTTTACTGGACACCTCAGGTTGTTCAAGATTAAGGTGGGGTCTAGAAAACGTTTGCTTATCGAAGAAATGTCGGCACCCGAGTCACGAAAAGCACTTAAAGCCATATCACCTCCAGGTGTGTGAAGAAAAACCACCTCAGAAAATGTGCGGGTTGCCCAGTCCCTTTGTGCAGTTGGTACTATGCAATCAGGATCCATAACAGAAAACCTCTCTCCTGATGCAGTCTCTTTTACAATTTCTGAGGAAATTGAAGCAATTTGTAAGTCCAAAACTCTAGGCACATATTGGTTTACTGCTGCCTGCATTCCACTGGCTTGCGAAGGGGTTACAGTTAGGTTAACTCCTTCCTGACTCTGTGAAGGCACAATGCTTGACTGGTGAGGCACAGAAACTGCATTACTGGCAGCTGGCACTTGCTGAGTTCCTGCTGGCACAGAACTTACATACGCCATCTTGGGTGTGCCTGCTTTAGATCTGCGTGGAGCTGGCACAGGTGTTTTCCTAGCTGGCTCCTTAACTTGGCTAGCTGGCACATTCAACCTTGGGCAATCTCGTCGCAGATGAGAGCCACCACATTCAAAACATTTAAGAGGCGTTTTACTCTGGCTAGGAGCTAGACTCCTGCGTTGCTCAAATGAACTTTGCCTGGGCTCTTGAGGAAAAGACTTTCTAAATTCAGGCTGACTCTGTCTCTTAGGCGCTACTGGTGCAGTCTTTGGCCTAACAGCAGGTTCATGCGTTTTAAAGGAGAGAATTTCATCAGTCTTTAAAGCAAGGGTTTGCAAGTCTTTGTATCCTCTCTCCAACAAAGTACTCCTTATTTCTGAAGGCACTAAATTAAGAAAATGCTCCATGTACAACACAGTTCTTAAATCCGCAAAAGTACTGGCGCCCAAGGAGCTCAACCACTGATCACCTAGATGTTCTATTTTGTCAGCTAGTGCAGAATAACACTCATTAGGCTGCTTTTTCAGTTTTCTAAAGTTCTGCCTCAGTATTTCCGAAGTGAAACCAAATTTTCTCTTTACCACCTCTTTAAAAGTAGGCCAGTCAGGGTCCTCATCAGATAATTTGGCTACCAAATTGGCAAGTTGCCCAGAACACTGAGTACGCAGTAGCTTGAGGTGCCAGGCCTCCGGTATCTTAAGGTCTCGACACGCCTGTTCATATATCGATAAAAATGATAAGATATCATCGCCATCATGGTAGTAAGGTAGATTGCTTCTATCAACACTGGCTATTGAGTTCTTAAACTCTTCTTTTTCCTTCAGCTCATTAACCAAACGCTCCACCTTTGCCTCTCTGTACTGCTTCAATAATTCATCAGCCATGCTCTGATTACGAATAGTTTGAGTGTGACAAGCAACAAAATCAGCAAACACCATGGCTAACTTATCCACTGGTGATAGACTCTTGTTAGGATCAGGACCCACAGCACCGGCTGCTGCTGCTGCTGCTGCTCCTGCTGTCCCATCAGAAATATCTCTGCCTGGCACTCCCCTCCCTACTGGAGTGCTGGCACTCGCCATTTCCTCTGCCTGATCCATCTGTTGCAATTTAGTCCAAGTCTGATCTGAATCAGATCTAAGTAGATCCTGGACGTCCTGTGCTGGGAGTTTAGCCATTATATCTCCCTTTTGTAATTCCCTTCTCAGTTGTGAAGAATCATAAGTAATCCTTTGCTTAGCACCACTTGGAGTCAAGACGTCCTGTTCAAGAGCCTCCAAAAGCTCTTGGTGCCAGGGCTTCGTATCTGTACTAACCAATTTAGCAGATGCACTACCAATTTTAACTTTTCTCTGAGTCACAAACAGCTCTCCAGGCAATTCCAAAAATTCTTCTGCTTCTAAGTGTTGATCCATATAAGCTTCAACCAACGCAACCACCGAGCTGACCCAAAAAGTAAAATCTCTCTCTGCCCATGTAGCCGAAACTGGAGGGCGAGAGCAAAGCCATAAAACACTCTGGCAGGAACAGCCCTAAACTGGAGCTTCAGAAGGGCGACCGTTTACTTGCATGAAAATGCCCACTCAATAAACAGCCCAATTAAACAGATTTTAATGTCTGTTAAAACCTAAGCGTTGTTTCTTATCAGACCTCACTGCAGCTAAGTCTTTCCGTAAGATCCTTAGCTGGAAAGAGAAAAGCAATTTGGCTAATTTACAGCCTGTCAGCATGCACGCACTCCCTCAGCCAAGGCTTCCGGAAGAATGCCTGCAGCTTCACTTACAAAGCAAGCACCATAAATCCATAAATCACACTAAAGCACGTGTTTCGTCCGGCCGCTGCCAACCATGTAAACAGCCCCGTATCTCCAAAGAGATTTATGGGGGTGCAGGAAATCGGGACGAGTAAGAAAACCAGACAAACTTCTAACTGCTGAGCAGAGCCAATTAAACTCAGCCAAGTTCTGTCTAAATTTTCTTCCTCAGAGGCCAATCTCCTTATTAAGAAAGCAACACAGACATAACCATGAGATATACTCAGAATGATTTGGCTCTGAAAGTTTGGTAGCAAACCCACGTGGCCAATTAAACATTCAGCTAGTCTGCTCAAGAAACAATGCTTCCAGATAGAAATCAATCATTACTGTTTTATTAAAAAGAATTACTTTAGAAAAGGTTTCAGTTGATAGTAAATTAAGTCAGTAGGTACATTTTCATTCAAGACTAACGGAACACACCACTCCCCCCACTCCAGCTAAAAAAATAAAGAAATGAAACTATGCTAACTAACAAAAAGCATAAATCATCCATCTCACGTGTCTTGGGTCTTCAAAGGCTGATGCTAGATGAAAACCAGTCCATTATGGAAAAAACACGTGTCTGCCCCTTTCTCAGGCAAACTCCATCTTTCTTCTCCTACTCCTCACTCTTCTTCTTCCCAGAATGCCTCCTGGGCCTTGTTGTCCCGCCTAACTTTCTCAGGGAGCTTCAGTTGTTTTCATTCTTTGTGGCAGAATTATTTTGACTACGAAACTCTCTGCTCTCTGCTCATCTTAGCAACGAGATAACCAGAGAGCGAAGCTTCTCTGAAACAGCATTGAAAACTTTCCTACTACAGAACAGACTTTAAATCAAAATGGATGCTATTGGGACAATCTTAGGACTACATATCCCACTCTAATACACATAAAAACACAAATCATCACAAGCATTTCATCCAGTTCCTTCCTTACTTTCTCTACATATGGCCCTGTTACTTTATATGGAGTTACAGATTGAGGGGAAGCATTCCCTGTGTCAATCTTGTGTAACACTCCCTTGGCAACACCAGGTTTGCTTGAGAACACTTCACGATATCTTGTCACTAGTGCTAAAAGACTATTATGTTGTTCAGTGGATAGGGTAGGGCTGATCTGCACATCCTGTGGATTATATTTTTGCTGCCCTCTCCCTTCCCAAAAGGGTAATTCAGGCTCCTCCTTGCCAGCGGCTTTCATTGCAAACAGCACATGGTTGGTCTCTCTGTAATAAGGCTTCAGGGCATTGATATGAACAACTCTCCTGCCTGAACCTTCCTCGTCCTCAATAATATAATTGAGGTCACTCATTTTCTCAACCACTCTGTAAGGACCATCCCATTTAAGTTGTAATTTGTTCCCTTTTATGGGCTTCAGCCTGAGAACATCATGTCCTGGGTTGAACTGACGTTCTCTTGCCTTTCGATCATACCATTGCTTTTGTTCGGCCTTTTTAGTGGTTAAATTTTCCACAGCTAAATCCATATTCCGCTTTAGGCAATTCATTAGGGAGTCAATATAGGCTACCACGTTTTGTGGATCATCTTCAAAGCATTGCTCCCAATTTTGCTTGATCAAATCTAGTGGTCCCCTCACTTGCCTTCCAAATAATAATTCAAAGGGACTGAAGCCAGTGCTCTCCTGGGGTACTGATCTATATGCATAAAGGAGCAGCTGTAACTTTGGGTCCGTTATTTGGATTCTCTTGTAAATATGCTCTGATCATTCTCATAAGAGTTCCATTAAATCTTTCTGTTAACCTGTTGCTTTCTGGGTGATAAGGGGAAGTTTCCAGGTGTTTGATCCCACAAATTTGCCATAACCTCTTCATTAGTCTGGATGTAAAAGAGGTTCCTAAATCTGTGATTATCTCAGAAGGAAAACCCATCCTACTCATGTAATTTACTAAGGCTTCTGCTACAGTCTGGGTCTCTATATTACGTAATGGGATCGCTTCTGGATATCTCGTTGCATGGTCTACTATAGTTAAAATAAATCTGTTCCCCCGCTTAGTGGCGTTGGGCAATGGAAATATGATATCCACCCCTAGACGTGTAAAAGGAGTTGAACTCACTGGTAATGGGCATAGCTTTGCTCTAGTTTTATCACAGTTAGAGCCCTGTCTCTGACAAATATGGCATCTTTGACAGAAACTCTTAATATGTTTACCCATATCAGGCCAGTAAAAGTTTTGGGCTATTCTTTGTTTGGTCTTGTTTATCCCCATATGAGCTGAGAAAATGTCTGCATGTCCCTTTTCCAGAATCATAGGGCGATATTTCTCAGGCACCACCAACTGTCTCTTAACTTCAGGCCCCCCTTTTGAAATATTATTCAGTTTTTCCCTATAAAGTAAACCACCCTTAATAATAAAACGTTCAGGGCACTCAGGTGATAATTCTTTATCAGACACCTTTCCAAAACAGTCTTTTAAGGTGGGGTCTGCTGTTTGTTCCTTGACAAAGAGGCTTTTCTGAGGTATTTCAACTGAGAATGCCTCAGGTTGTGGTACAAATTTCTCTGGCTCTTGAGAGTCTGTCTCATTACTGGCTTCACTTTGTACTGATTGTAAACGTGTTACCACCAGGGCACTCTTGACATGCTTTGTTAAGTCATTACCAATAAGAAAAGGGGTAGGAATCTCAGAAGACACCCCCACTCTCCACAATCCCTTCCAACCTTGATATTCAATTTTCAAGTCAGCTACAGGTAATGAAACTAGTTCTGACCCAATCCCTTTCACAGATAGAGTCTGGTCAGCAATCATACAACTTTGTGGTACTATGTCTGAGTGGCAAATAGAAATTTGAGAACAGGTGTCTCTCAAAGCAGTATCTTCTTCTTAGGCATCCTTCAGTCTCGAAAGACTATGGTAGCGTGCTCTGTATGGAGGACTTGGAACAGCGTCTAGTGTGGCTGAGGAGGCCAATTCGAGAGTGACAATCCCTTCCACACTGAAGACAAATCCAATCTGTCCCCTGTCCAGCTCCCTGGTTTTGCTGCTTTTGTGATTTCCTCTTTGCCTCGGCCTGCTGGGCAAGGGTCGCTTCAAATTGGGAGAGGCCACGATGCAGTGCCTGCCTCCAGGCTGAATGCTCAGATGTCAGGGTTTCCCATCTGTTGAGGTCTATTCCTAAGGCCTTCAGATCTCGCTTGCAGACGTCCTTGTATCGCAGCTGTGGTCTCCCTCTGGGGCGATTTCCCTGCACTAATTCTCCATACAGGAGGTCCTTTGGAATCCGACCATCAGCCATTCTCACGACGTGCCCAAGCCAACGTAGACGTCGCTGTTTCAGCAATGTATTCATGCTGAAAATTCCAGCTCGTTCTAGGACTACTCTGTTTGGGACTTTGTCCTGCCAGGTGATGCCAAAAATCCGTCGGAGGCAACGCATATGGAACGTGTTCAGCTTCCTCTCCTGCCGTGCACAAAGGGTCCAGGACTCGCTGCAGTACAGGAGTGTGCTTAGGACACAGGCTCTATAGACTTGGATCTTTGTATGTGTCGTCAGCTTCTTATTGAGCCATACTCTCTTTGTGAGTCTGGAGAACATGGTGGCTGCTTTGCCAATGCGTTTATCCAGCTCGACATCCAGAGAGAGGGTGTCAGAGATGGTTGAGCCAAGGTACACAAAGTCATGAACAACCTCCAATTCTTGTGTAGAGATGGTAATGGAAGGAGGTGAGTCCACGCCCTGGCCCATGACTTGTGTTTTCTTCAGGCTGATTGTTAGTCCAAAGTCTTGGCAGGCCTTGCTGAAACGATTCATGAGTTGTTGGAGGTCTTCAGCAGAGTGGGCAACGATGGCTGCATCATCTGCGAAGAGGAAGTCCCGCATGCATTTCAGTTGGACTTTGGTCTTCGCTCTCAATCTGGAGAGATTAAAGAGCTTTCCGTCTGATCTAGTCCGGAGATAGACACCCTCGGTTGCAGTTCCAAAGGCATGCTTCAGCATGACAGCAAAAAAGATCCCAAAAAGTGTTGGTGCGAGGACACAGCCCTGTTTCACTCCGCTTTGGATGTCAAAGGGGTCTGATGTTGAGCCGTCAAAAACTACAGTGCCTTTCATTCCCTCATGGAAAGATCTGATGATGTTAAGGAGACGAGGTGGACATCCAATCTTGGGAAGTATTTTAAAAAGACCATCCCTGCTAACCAGATCAAATGCTTTTGTAAGGTCTATGAAGGCCACTAAGAGCGGCTGTTGTTGTTCCCTGCATTTCTCCTGCAGCTGTCGGAGGGAGAATACCATGTCAGTGGTGGATCTATTAGCTCGAAATCCGCAGTATAGTCATTTTCAAAAACTTTTATCCTGTCCCCAGCAGATTCCAATAAAGCATAATTGGTCTCTATGTAATAACAGTGGACAACTTCAGCGAGAGGCAGCTCCTTCAATGTATCCAATTCAGAGCTCCTAACTGCCTCTGCCTGGGTTTCCATGGTAACAGAACTTTCATTAGAAGAAGCTTGAGGTTTACTCTGTACACAAAATACAGCCTTTGCTTCTTTTACATTAACTTTCTGAGGTGGAATTTCTTTATTTTGCCTTGTATTAAAACATTGTGCAGCAATGTGGCCTTTCTTTTTGCAAATGAAGCAGATTCTCTCCCCCCATGAGCTTTTCCCATCAAATCTTTCAAGTTTCTCTTTTCCCTCCAAAACTTGTTTACTGTGCTGGCCCTGTTCTGAGGGCTTTTCACTAAAATGGCCGCCTACTTTAGTCTGTCTCTGTGCTTGTTCCTTAGAGAACTTTGGGTCCCATGTTTTCCTCACACCTCTCCCCTCATAACAACCAGGACCCCTTATTTGAGAAATAAAATCAGCTATTTGTGCAGCGTTTCTAACGTCAGTTGGTTTCTGTTCTTGAACTAAATATTTAAGTTCCCCATGGAGTAAGGAATAAAACTGCTCCAGGCCCACAACATTTTTCAATTCCTGAAAAGTTTTTACATTCTCCTGTTCAAGCCACCGATCTAAACACTTTTCTAAGTTAAAACCAAGTTGGGTATAAGATTCATCTGATCTTTTAGTAAGTTTTCTGAACTTCTGCCTAAGATGTTCTGAATTAATGCCAAATTGATTGTAAACCATTTTTTTGAACTCTGAATAATCTTTACTGATCTCAACTGGCACATCAGCATACACATCAGCCATTTTTCCACTCAGGAGAGACCTCATAATTATCATTTTCTCTGTTTCCCTCACAGAAAAATCAGCACAACTTCGTTCAAAGATTTTAAGGAAGTTTTCAGGACAATCTCCCTGTTTATATGTAGGAAATTTCTTCAAATCTGATTTTGATAACTGGCTTGGTTCAGTACCAGAATCTCTTTTGTTGTTGTTGTTTTGGTTCAGTATTTCCAATTTCCTTAACTCAAACGCCATCCTCTCTCTCTCCAATTCAAATTGTCTTTGTCTCTCTCTTTCTCTTTCCTCTTTTTCTAGGGCAATTCTTTCCCTTTCTGTTCTTTCCTCCTTTTCTAGTTTTTTCATTTGAAATTCATGTGCCTGGGCTAACTGAATTTTCCTCAGTTCTGATAACTGTTCACCATTAGCTTCTTCCTGCCCTGAGGCAACTCTTTCCTCACCATTTGACTCATCCCCAGACCAGTCTGACATTGCTTGGTCTCTTTGTTCACTCACTTCTGCCATTTGACTGCGTGTGAGAGGCATTTTACTAACTTAAAAAGGCTCCTGTCAATTTCCACGCCTCTGTTCAAAAATACCCCTCTTCTTGCTGTGCTTTAGGTCTGACACTCTTTAACAGGGTATACCAACAGATACGGCTAGGCTTGTTACTGTAGTCTCTAATGGCTTCTGCCCCTTCACTGGGCCTCTTGCCAGATTTAGAGCTACTTTAATTTTCTGCCCTTGGCTCTACTTCCCAAAATCCACCACAGCTTCACCCTCTCTCAGGTTCTGTAGCTCACTAGAGAAGTCCCAAATCTTCGCTGCCCTTGGTCTGTCTGTCCCTTCCGAGTTCTCCCAACTCTGGACTCTCAGACCACGTCACAACAGCCTCCTACTTTGGGCCAATCTCCCTCACAAAATGGACCTTCTAGAGCTCATAAGTCAGTTCCCTCACTCTGAAGTTTAGGTGCCTCTCTACTAGATCTGCTCCCCCCTGGAGACAAATCCTAGAGAGTTACCCACACCCCACTTCAGGTGCACCTAACTGAAATCCTTTTGCTCTGGTCACACTAGCCAAGGCTCTTCTGAGCAACTGGGCAACTGGACCACTCGTATCCCACACACTGGCACCAGTTTTGTCGCGACTGCCACCTCCTCCTGCGTCACCACAAGAGATGACAGGTCACGATCCTTCACACACACACACACTACTTCGCTGCCACCAACCACACATAAACCTGACACTTCAGACTTAGTATGGATTTAAAAATAAAAATGATGGTTTATTGAATACAAAATAAAATGTAAATCATTGAGTAAAAGAATCACTTGTCAAACTATATTTCTCAGACCTTAACCCTGCACAGTTCTTTATTACTTGACACTCAATTACTCAATTACCTAACCTATATCTAACCCTCTCACTCTCCAACTCTCTAATTCCCCAACAACAACCTTCTGAACCCTTTCCTTTGCACTCCCCCCCTTATATACAAAAACTCCACCCCTTTTAGACCCACCTCCTGCCTTGCCATAGGCCAGGAAACTCCAGCCTTAGCCAAGACAGGCAGGTGACGTCATGGCATACGTCACAACCACGTTCACAGTCTGTCTCACATCCTGCTCATTCACAATGAAGGGGGGACTCTGCTGAGTAAATGATGGCAAACGAACAGTTTCAGTTTGATCGATCTCGAATCGAGCGAAAAAGTTGTTCAGCTCCTCAGCCACCTCCACGCCTCCGCCTGAGGAAACCTTTTTTGCTTTATGGTTTGTTAGTTGTTGAACCCCCTGCCAGACTTGCCTCATGTTATTGCTGAGAAAACAGTTTTCAATTCTCCTCTTGTATTCGGCCTTAGCTTGCTTAATGACTCTCCTCAAATTCGTTCTTGCTGCACTGTAGTCTAGATCATCCCCAGACTTAAAAGCCTTATTTCTAGCATACAACAGGCGTCTAACCTTCCCGGTCATCCAGGGTTTTTGATTGGGATAAACTTGGATACGTTTATCCACTGTGACAGTGTCAATACAGTGTGCCATATACCCTAACACTGCAGCTGTATGTTCTTCCAAATCAGGATGATCAAAAACTTCCCAATTCGTCTGTTCAAAACAGTCCCTTAACTGCTCCATTGCTCCCTCTGGCCAGCTTTTCACTGTCTTGACTACTGGCCCTGACTGTTTTCTCAGAGGAATATACTCCGGAGCTAGAAACAGGGACATATGGTCAGACTGGCCCAAATGTGGCAATTGTAGTATCCTGTATCCATTTGCAATATTCGTGTAGACCTTGTCTAAGCTGTTCAACCCCCTAGTAGCACACCTTACATGTTGATGGAATTTAGGGAGGACCGCACGTAGGTCTACATGATTAATGTCTCCTGCAATAATGTATACAGCATCCGGAAATTTACTTTGCAAGTTGCCAATTTCATCGCCCAGATGGCCCAGCGCCAAATCCACATTTGCATCCGGCGGAATATAAACAACAAGAATAATAACAACGCTGAATTCCCGTGGAAGGTAGAAAGGTCTGCATTTAACAGACAACTATTCCAGCTCCAAAGAGGAATGACGTGTTATAATCTCTGAGTTTGTGCACCAGCTCTCTCTAACAAACACGCACAATCCTCCTCCTCTGCACTTCCCCACATTCCTGTCCCTGTCCAAACGATGTAATAAAAAACCTTCCATATCACTAACAGTGTTTGGAATAGTGGGGTTCAGCCAGGTTTCAGTGATTAACAACACGCAACCGTTTTTCACAAACTTGAGGAGACCTGTAACCTTAAGTCATCCATCTTGTTTGCCACTGATCTGGCATTAGTCAGAAAGAGACTTGGGAGTGGTAGTCGCTTCATTTGTTTTTGCAGCCTATACCAAACACCAGCCCTACAGCCCCTTTTCTTCTTCCTCTCCTTTCGTTTTCTTTTCCTTCTCACACTCACTCTTGCCGGAATTGTAGTCCACAGAGAGCCGGGGGACCTTGCAATCTCTGATGGCATGCCATGTTTCCAAATAAACTTAGCTGTTATCTCTTGTTTACATTGCAGTCCAATCTTCATAAGTTCACAATTGCTGTAGAGTATATTCACTCCGCCGGAGGTATTCACAACACAAGATAATACACACAAAAACATCCATAAAGAACGCCAAGTCGAAGAGCACTGAGCTGCAGCACCTGAATGCGCGGCCATTGTTCTAAAATGGCGGCGCTATGGAGGAACTTCGCTGAACGGTGAGTTTGGGCCCCATAGGAACGCATTAAATGAAGTTTAATGTGTTCCTATGGTTTTTTCCATTCCGTTTAGTGATGTTTCCACATAGCAACGATTAATCCGGAACAGATTAACGTTGCTATGCGGGGCACCACTGTATTCAGTTTGTTGCCTAAGCATAGCATAGCTTACATTCCCAAAGAATATTGCAGTTAAATGAATAACAAAATCCAGCTAATTAAAAAATAACTAAACTTCTAAAAAGCTTTTTTTTTTAATGGCCATAATCAATGGCTACATGCAAGACAAGCAAGAAATACATGCATGGAAAAACATTGTGGAGAACCTCTGTCTCCTAAAATATCTGGTAGTTTATACCCACTTATACATCAGTGAGAGCAAGTATAAATGTTAGAGAAGAGAGATCATGATTCTGGCCGAGGAGGAGAAAGGGGATAAATAAAGGTGGGGAAGAAAGAGAAGAAGAAAACAGCCAACCTGATCTTCCGGTGGGGGTAGGAGAAATGCAGCATCTTCAGCTAAAGGAAAGACAAAGGGGTCATGTGATTGGCATAATCCGCAACCAAGCAGGACGGAGCTTCCCCTGTGACTGAGCTTGCTGGGGTTGTGAGCTGTTACTATTTTAAATTTTATATAAAGGGCCTATTGCAATTTCATTACTTTGATGTCATTCCTTCCATTCCTTAGCAGTATTAGAAACCATTTGAGCTACTAATTCAAAATAATGGAAAAACAATTTGAGGTGTTTCACATTGTGGGTTTGGATGACCATTCTATGTATCATGCTGTGGTAGAACACGGAGAGTAGCCCTAAGCAATAAGTCAGCAGTATAGAAATTCATGAAAGGAAGAAGCTGGTTTTAAACAAGTAGATGTGAATATTGTGCCAATGTTTTAGATTTCATGCCTCTTATATTTCTGGAGGAAAGTCTGATGAATCCCAAAGAGAACAAACAGAATCAGCCTGTGAGGACGAGTCAGAGAGTGATTCGTCCCCTCAAGCAACTAGGGTAGAACAAACAAGGGAGACACTAAAATCAGAATGGGAAAATGGAGAACAAGGGAAAGAGCAAGTGGCAGAAACACGCGCTGGAGAAAAGGAAGATGATCACACGGAGGAGACAGGGTTGACACGAGACAGAGAAAGCCAGGAGAGTGAAAGACTGTTAGATCCGTTAGAAACAACCAAGGGAGGAGCAAAGAAGGAGTTAGGAGGTGTGAGGGAAAGGATTGACGTCTTTCTGACGACCGAAAAAGGTGTTTGGTCTAAAGAGATTGTTATTAATGAAAACCTAACAAAGAAACTAGATAAAGAAACTCAAGTATTCTCCGTGCCTAGAAAAAGAACATCAACGAACACAGATGAAGAAAGAGAGGAGGTACTGGACAAAGATAAAGTGAGACCCATAATGGTCTTAACTGACCAGGACACTGTTAACCATGCTTTCTAAGGCCCACTTGACTTCACTCTTTATGATGTCTGGCTCAAGGTCAGCAACTACACTATCTGGGTTGTAAGTTACATCCAGTTCTTTCTGGTATAATTCCTCTGTGCATTCTTGCCACATCTCTTTGATGACTTCTGCTTCTGTTAGTCCCCCCCATTTTTGTCCTTTATCATGTCCATCTTTGCACAAAATGTTCCTCTAATAACTCCAATTTTCTTGAACAGATTTCTGGTTTTTCACTTTCTATTATTTTCCTCTATATCTTTGCATTGTTCATTTAAGAAGGCCCTCTTGTCTCTCCTTGCTATTCTTTGGAAGTCTGCATTTAGTTTTCTGCATCTTTCCCTATCTCCTTTGCCTTTTGTTTCCCTTCTCTTCTCTGCTATTTGTAAGGCGTCATTGGACAGCCAGTTTGCTTTACAATGTAATGTGCCTCTATCCAGTTCTTCAGGCACTCTGTCCACCAAATCTAGTTCCTTAAATCTGCACTTCCACTGTGTATTCATAAGGGATTTGGTTTAGATTATACCTGAGTAGCCCAGTGGTTTTTCCTAATCTCTTCAGTTTAAGCTTGAATTTTGCTATGAGAAGCTGATGATCAGAGCCGCAGTCAGCTCCAGGTCTTGTTTTTGCTGACTGTATAGAGTTCTCCATCTTTGGCTGCAGAGAATATAATCAATCTGATTTCGATATTGCCCACCTGGTGATTTCCATGTATAGAGTCGCCTCTTGTGTTGTTGGAAAAGAGTGTTTGTGTTGACCAGCTTATTCCCTTGACAAAACTCTATTAGTCTTTGGCCTGCTTTATTTTGAACTCCAACGCCAAACGTATCTGTTGTTCCTTTTATCTCTTGACTCCCTACTTTAGCATCCCAGTCCCCTTGAATGAGAAGAACATCTTTCTTTGGTGTCAGTTCTAGAAGGTGTTGTAAGTGTTCATACAATTGGTCAATTTCAGCCTCTTCAGCATTGGTGGTTGCTGCATAAACTTGGATGACTGTGATGTTGAAAGGTCTCCTCCGGATTCGTATTGAAATCATTCTTTTATTTTTGAGATTATATTGCAGTACAGGTTTTCCCATGATTTTGTTGACTATGAGGGCTACTCCATTTCTTCTACGGGATTCTTCCCCACAATAGTAGATATGATAATCGTCTGAACTGAATTCACTTTAGTTCATTGACGCCCAGGATGACAAGGTATATTCTTGCCATCTCCTGTTTGACCACATCCACATGGTCTGATGGGGGGGCAGGGTTTCAGCTTTAAAGCAGCAGGAGCAGGAGCGTGCCCCTAACGACGTGAAATTTTCTAATTCTATTTTTTACTCTAATTTGGAAAACAGGAAGCAATTTACTATTGCATACACCTGGGGGTAGGGAACTTTTAAAGGGTCAGATCATACTTCTGCTCTATTAAAGAGCAGGCCGGGTAGGTAGGGCTTGTCAGCCTGGAAGGCAGCCCATCTAGGAGAAGGAAAACTCCAATTTCAAACCTCCAATGCCTTGTGGCTATATCCATTGATGGAAAAGGCTTCAGGAGTTAATCTCGGGGGGAAATCTGGAGCCAGAGTCCTGGAGGCAGTTCGTATTGTTCTGGCAACTCCTGCGACATCGCTGGAACCAGTGGTATTCTCCCTCAGACAGTTGCAGGAGAAATGCAGGGAACAACGACAGCCACTCTTAGTAGCCTTCACAGATCTCACAAAGGCCTTTGATTTTGTTAGCAGGGATGGCCTTTTTAAAATACTTCCCAAGATTGAATGTCCACCTCGACTCCCTAACATCATCAGGTCCTTCCATGAGGGAATGAAAGGCACTGTAGTTTTTGACGGCTCAACATCAGACCCCTTTGACATCCGAAGCAGAGTGAAACAGGGCTGTGTCCTCGCACCAACCCTTTTTGGGATCTTTTTTATCTGGCCTGTATCCCACAGACTGTGACTCAGGGTAGCTAGTAATAACATCTAAGAAAAGAAGCACAGTTAAAATTAAGATTAATTAGAGCATGGCCTCCCCTTAAAAGTCAACGCCCCATCAAGAAGGGGGGGAAAGCCAGCCCCTCGCCAGATTAAACACTTATTTCTGGGGAGGGGGGCTGATCCACCATCCCCATAAGAGCAGGCTTTCCCAAGAGAGTTCGAAGCATAGGAGTCCTGACTGACCAGAAGCACCTTGGGCTGATTTATTTTTATTTTTTATTTATTTTATTAGATTTATACTCCGTCCATCTAGACCAAAGGTGTCCTCTGGTTGGATGTTCATCCTCTTCCAACTTATCAGAGGGCCTGCAATTACATCAGTTCCACTCAATTGAGCACCTGTTCTCTCCCCTCCTCCATACAATTTTATTGTTTTTTTAAAAAAGTATGCTTGCCAAAAGGCAGTGTTGTTTCGAGATAAATTAGAGGATGAAGGAATTGGCAATCTCAGCAGGGATGGCTCTTTTCGCAGGTTTCCGCTTCTGCTCTTGCAGACTCCTGCAGCACGATAACTGACGGTATTCGTGCAGGTGGCTACGCTGGTCTCATAGGCAGAGGCCAGCAGGGACCTGGTTTGGAAAACTTCAGAGCAAACTCCTAAGTCCCCACCCCCAACGTCCTGTAGGTACTTGCACCTTAGGACAAATTCCTTGAATTTCGACAGGAAGAAAGAGAGCAGGATTCCCTACACAGGTAGCTTCTCAGCACAAGCATGACTGTCAGTGGGGGGGGGGTTTCCAGGAAAGGCTTGCCCCCCCCTTTTCCTCTCAGTCTGTTGTCTATGGAGGGGAGAGCATTTGGAGGCCGGCTTGGCTGTTGAGCCAATATACTCAGAGTTGGAAAACTGGTCAGGCTTGGAGGGGCAGCTCCCCTCTAAGGCAATGAAGTCCCCCTTTTTCCAGCTGAGCCTCCTTGGCGTCTCTGAACGTAGATCAGGTCTGGGACGGAAGGTCACTAAGACAGCCCCCATGCTTGGTGCTTGCCAGGGGGGGGGGAGTGGCACCAAACTCCACCAGAGGTGACTTCTGAGCAGAGACTAAGGAGGCCCAAGCAGCCGATAGTGGCTGGGGGGGGCTTAGTCATTTTGTAAGTGCTGGGTGGGGAATCCACTCCTGTTTTAATCTGTCTGTTATAACCAGATGCTCTCCAAGGTGCTGAATCCCACCCACAAACTACCATCAGCATCTCAAATAGTAGCTCAGACAAAGGGCGAGCTGGAACCTACGGTGGATACAGAGTCACCACCACCACAACCACCCACCGCTCCCGTGGAGTCTCCAGTTGTCTCTGGCTCAAGCAACTCACGATCTAATGCAGTGGTCCCCAAACTTGGGCCTCCAGATGTTCTTGGACAACAACTCCCAGAAGCCTTCATCACCACCTCTGCTGGCTGGGATTTCTGGGAGTTGAAGTCCAAGAACATCTGGAGGCCCAAAGGTTTGGGGACCACTGCTCTAACGGAAGTGCAGGCTGATGGAACGCCCGTCTCCTCCCAGGACCCATGGTCTGCTGTCGGGAGTGCTGAGAATTCTCGCAGTTAGATCTACGCCTTGTCTAACAGAATCCCCCTCTCATGGGTTCCCTGAGGCAGAGCAAGAAGGGAAAGCGCTTAACGTTATTCCCTCCACCCCGTTTTTTCTGGATGATGTTCTGCCATATTGCTTCCAACATATAGAAACCCTGTGAATTAACTCATATTTTCCCTTCTCTATCAATCTCTCTCTCTCTGACTTGGCCTTTGTTTTCCATTTTAAAGGTGCCTGCAAAATTTAGGATGGACAGATACTTTTAGGAAGATGATGAAGGGAGATTTTTTCAACCTTCCGGTCTCTGAAGATTGCCTCTACCTGAATGTTTTCACCCCAGATCTGAAGGCCAAATCACCTGTAAGCAAAAATCCCCTCCAGTTTTCACATCATATTTATCTTTTCCATAAACAGCCACATTGTTTTTTTCAAAAATGTTAAGGTTGCAAATGTTCTAGGCAGGGGCCGACAGCAGCCAGCTCAGTGCTGTTAGCCGTTTGCTTTTCTTCTGTGTTTTTCCAGGTCATGGTCTGGAACCATGGAGGCGGATTGATACTGGGGACAGCTTCCATGTTGGATGGATCAGCTTTGTGTCACCGCTGCCAATCATGTCAGCAATCCCCCATCTCCAAGGAGATACCGGGGATGCCGGAGAATGGAGAGATTCCAAAGTTTAGTCAGTCCTTTAGGAGCTAAGATGAGCCCAAGACTCTCAGCTAGGCCCTGACTAACACTTCTTCCTCAAATCCACCTCCTTTATTAAGAAAAGCAACACACACACAGACAAATCCATGAGTTTAAACTCAGGCTAATCTGGGCTCTATATCAGGTAGCAAATACACATGGCCAAATCAGAAAGAGTAGTCTGTTCAAGAAACCAATGCATGCAATTCTAAATCATTACTGTTTTATTTAAAAAAGAATGGTTCAGAAAAGAATTCAGATTATTGCAAAGTAATTCAGTTAAAAACATTTTCATAACAAGGTAGAGAGATCACCCCCACCACTCCAGCTGGAAAAATAAAATAATTAAAAGCATTCTAAACTAGAATAATGCATAAGCATAAGCATTCTTACGTTCCTGTGATTCCATAGTCCACGATCCACCAGGAAAAGTTAGATTCCAGTTATAATCCATTTTGAGAAAAAGCACGTCTGTCCTTTCTCAGTCAAACTCCATCTTTTTTCAACTCCTTACCAACTTCCTTCTTGTTCCCAGAATTCTTCATAAGGAACACCCCCTCCTGGGTCTTGTTGTCCCGCCTAACTTTCGCATGGGAGCTTGAGAGTTGTTATCATGTTTTGTGGCAGAATTATTTTGACTAGGAAAGTCTCTGCTCTCTACTCATCTTAGCAACGAGATAACCAGAGAGCGAAGCTTCTCTGAAACAGCATGAAAAACTTTCCTACTACAGAGCAGAACTTAAATCAAGATGGATGCTGTCAAGACAATATTATGACTACAAAACCCATTCTAGCATCTCATAAAAACACAAATCAAAAAAACTAAGATCATGGCCACTGGTCCCATCACGTCCTGGGAAATAGAAGGGGAAGACATGGAGGCAGTGACAGATTTTATTTTCCTGGGCTCCATGATCACTGCAGATGGAGACAGCAGCCACGAAATTAAAAGACGGCTGCTTCTTGGGAGGAAAGCGATGACAAATCTTGATAGCATCTTAAAAAGCAGAGACATCACCTTGCCAACAAAAGTCCGAATAGTCAAAGCTATGGTTTTTCCTGTTGTGATGTATGGAAGTGAGAGCTGGACCATAAAGCAGACCGCCGAAGAATTGATGCCTTTGAATTGTGGTGCTGGAGGAGGCTCTTGAGAATCCCCTGGACTGCAAGGAGAACAAACCTATCAGTTCTAAAGGAAATCAACCCTGAGTGCTCCCTGGAAGGACAGATCCTGAAGCTGAGGCTCCAGTACTTTGGCCATCTCATGAGAAGAAAAGAGTCCTTGGAAAAAACCTTGATGTAAGTAAGGAAGGTGTGACGGCAAGAGGAGAAGGGGACGACCGAGGATGAGATGGCTGGACAGTGTCTGCGAAGCAACCAACATGAATTTGACACAACTCTGGGAGGCAGTGGAAGATAGGAGGGCCTGGCGTGCTCTGGTCCAGGGGGTCACCAAGAGTTGGACAGGACTAAACGACTAAACACACATAGAGTTTCTCTATCTTTGCCTGCAGAGAACATAATCAATCTAGTGGTTTTACAGGTTTTAAACCCAAAATTGTCCCACAAATTTTATATGGCATCCCAATCTGGTTAAATGACATGAATAGGTCAATTGAACGGATACAATCTCAATTCTTCCATAAAGTGCTAGGGCTACCAAACTGTGTTCCCTACTAGGTGCTTTGTCTGGAGATCGGATTTTCCTCTTTGGAAACAATGGCTTGGCTGAGATCATTTCAATTCTGGCTAAAAAAAATTTCAAAACTCTGACCTAGATAGTTGATTATATCAACTATTTCTGGACTCTAAACCTCCCTTTGGGAATACTGCCCTCTTCAGAACACTTCAGACTTCCTAAGAATACAATAATAAAAAGGAGAAAACTTATAATTTTCAATAAAAGACATGCAAAATTATTTAAATTTCTAAAATAAATATATACAAAGTAAAAAAAGCACTGCTTGGCTCTACGTTCTTCTTCTCTCCCAGGTATGAGTAAAATCCATTGCTGGCTGTCAGTGCCTCATGGTTATCATCCAGCATCAGTTCCATTTTCTTGTTCTCCTTGAAAACAAACATCTACGGTACTCTGTTCCATTCTAATAACAGTTTTTGTGAGATATCTCCCAATGTTAATATTCCTCTATTAAGTCAGCAAAACCAAATCTTCCCAAGGCTTGGGTTTCCCAGTCTCCGAGAAGCTCAGATGTTAAAGATCAAAGTATTTGGTCGCCTCCGACCCAGTGCAGTCCAGGGCCCGAAGAGACCAGAGCTTGAAAAACCAAAATTTCCACTCCAACAATCCTTGCCAATACAAAGCAGAAAACTCTCACTACAATAGCATAGAAATGCCTAGTTCTTCATAAATAATACAGAATACAAATTAAATGGTACCCTTTTAAAAACTCAATTCCTATTATTATTTATGAGGGTAAAGCCCTATAAAACAAATGACAGCTTTTCTCTCTTCATTACTTGCTTTTCTTTTATCAGTTAGCCTTAGAATGTCCATCTTTTTCTTTTTACACTAATTTTGTAAAAGTTTCCATTGCACAATATATGCTTATGTTCATTTTTTATCACAAGGCTCAAGTGTATTTTGTGATATCTCTCTGTCAACTAACAATAGAAGTAAAATGAATCACAAATGGTACTTCAAAATACACTCCATTTTTTTCTATTTTCTTTCTGTTTTGCATTATGTCAGCATTTGGTTGCTTAGTCTTTTCAATGGAAACCAGAAGAAAACAGAATGAGCTCCTTCTGCGTACTCAACTTCTCAGGAGCTCTTTCCACATTCTGTGCATTTCTATAGTTTCTGCCCAGTGTGAGTTCTTTCATGTTTCCTAAGGTTACTACCACAACTAAAGCTCTTTCTGCATTTCATGCATTTATGAGGTTTCTCCCCAATGTGAGTTCTTTTATGTGACCTAAGTTCATAACTTGAAATAAAGCTCTTTCCACATTCCATGCATTTATATGGTTTCTCCCCAGTGTGAGTCCTTTGATGTGACCTCAGGTTACTGCTTTGACTAAAGCTCTTCCCACATTCCATGCATTTATGTGGTTTCTCCCCAGTGTGAGTCCTTTGATGTGACCTCAGGTTACTGCTTTGACTAAAGCTCTTCCCACATTCCATGCATTTATGTGGTTTCTCCCCAGTGTGAGTCCTTTGATGTAACTTAAGTGCACCATTTGAAATAAAGCTCTTTCCACATTCCAAGCATTTATGTGGTTTCTCCCCAGTGTGAGTCCTTTGATGTAACCTAAGGGTGCTACTCTGACGAAAGCTCTTTCCACATTCTATGCATTTATGAGGTTTCTCCCCAGTGTGAGTCCTTTGATGTAACTTAAGTTCACCAGTTGAAATAAAGCTCTTTCCACATTCCAAGCATTTATGTGGTTTCTCCCCAGTGTGAGTTCTTTGATGGAACCTAAGGGTGCTACTCTGACTAAAGCTCTTTCCACATTCTATGCATTTATAAGGTTTCTCCCCAGTGTGAGTCCTTTGATGTAACCTAAGGGTGCTACTCTGACTAAAGCTCTTTCCACATTCCACGCATTTATGTGTTTTCTCCCCAGTGTGAATTCTTTCATGTGACCTCAGGTTACTGCTTTGACTAAAGCTCTTTCCACATTCCAAGCATTTATGTGGTTTCTCCCCAGTGTGAGTCCTTTGATGTAACCTAAGGTGACCACTCCGACTAAAGTTCTTTCCACATTCTATGCATTCATGAGGTTTCTCCCCAGTGTGAGTTCTTTGATGTAACCTAAGTTCACCACTTGAAATAAAGCTCTTTCCACATTCCAAGCATTTATGAGCTTTCTCTCCAGTGTGAGACCTTTCATGTAACCTAAGGGTGCTACTCTGACTAAAGCTCTTTCCACATTCTATGCATTTATGAGGTTTCTCCCCAGTGTGAGTCCTTTGATGTAACCTAAGTTCACCACTTGAAATAAAGCTCTTTCCACATTCCAAGCATTTATAAGGTTTCTCCCCAGTGTGAGTCCTTTGATGTGACCTAAGTTCACTACTTGAAACAAAGCTCTTTCTACAGTCTATGCATTTATGAGGTTTCTCCCCAGTGTGAGTCCTTTGATGTAACCTAAGTTCACCACTTGAAATAAAGCTCTTTCCACATTCCAAGCATTTATGTGGTTTCTCCCCAGTGTGAGTTCTTTGATGGAACCTAAGGGTGCTACTCTGACGAAAGCTCTTTCCACATTCTATGCATTTATGAGGTTTCTCCCCAGTGTGAGTCCTTTGATGTAACCTAAGTTCACCACTTGAAATAAAGCTCTTTCCACATTCCAAGCATTTATGTGATTTCTCCCCAGTGTGAGTCCTTTGATGTAACCTAAGGGTGCTACTCCGACTAAAGCTCTTTCCACATTCTATGCATTTATGAGGTTTCTCCCCATTGTGGGTCCTTTGATGTAACCTAAGGGCATCACTGCGACTAAAACTCTTTCCACATTCCATGCATTTATGTGGTTTCTCCCCAGTGTGAATCCTTTGATGTTTCCTAAGATTACTACTGAGACTGAAGCTCTTTCCACATTCCAAGCATTTATGTGGTTTCTCCCCAGTGTGAGTTCTTTGATGGAACGTAAGGGTGCTACTCTGACGAAAGCTCTTTCCACATTCTATGCATTTATGAGGTTTCTCCCCAGTGTGAGTCCTTTGATGTAACCTAAGTTCACCACTTGAAATAAAGCTCTTTCCACATTCCAAGCATTTATGTGATTTCTCTCCAGTGTGAGTCCTTTGATGTAACCTAAGGGTGCTACTCCGACTAAAGCTCTTTCCACATTCTATGCATTTATGAGGTTTCTCCCCATTGTGGGTCCTTTGATGTAACCTAAGGGCATCACTGCGACTAAAACTCTTTCCACATTCCATGCATTTATGTGGTTTCTCCCCAGTGTGAATCCTTTGATGTTTCCTAAGATTACTACTGAGACTGAAGCTCTTTCCACATTCCATACATGGATACATTTTCTCCCCTGCATGTGTTCTTTGATGTCTACTGAGGTGACATGCATTTACGTGGTTTCTCCCCTGCGCTACCCCTTTCATGTGAAGTCCATGCCTGGTCATTCCTATTTTCAGTTCTCTGTTTTCTTGCTTGATTGCAAGTTCCTTCCCCGGTTGCCCCAGATGTTACTGGGCAATTCTTCTCCTGGCCATCATCTGGTAGATTAGAAAAAGAAGAGGATCAATCACTTCCAAAATCTGGAGGAATCAATGATGAGGTGTTCAGGTGAGATCATTTCCACACCCAAGTAAGTACATCAAATTCAAAGTATTTTAACTTTTTTTCCCTTCTCAAATTCTCCCCAATGATTGTACTCAAATTTCCAAAAAATTAGAAAGGAATTTCTCAAAGTTGATTAAAGAGAAAACAAATAATTGAATTAAAATAATTTTATAAGCACAAAAGGATAACGGGGGGAGGACAGTTAGAAAGGAAGTATAAAAGTTGATGAATGTAGCTAGATTATTAGACTCGAGAACTGGTAAAGATAAGTTAGTGGCAAATGCCAGGAACTGACAATGTCTGCAGAGATTATTATTCAGAAGGTGAAGAGAAAGGACAGGTCCACAAAAGAGATGGGATGTAGAATTTATAAAATGCTATTATGTGTAGAGAATCATCAGGAATTTCTGAAAACAGGATAGGAAGCAGAGATGGTAAAGGAAATAGATAGTATAATCTTAGAACTGCAGAGCTAGAAGGGAAGTCAACTCCAAACGTCTGGCTCCAGAGTTAGGTACTTAAACCAATGTGTATGGAAAGAGGGGAGCGAAGAATTTGATAAATCACATCTGTGAGAATAAAAGCAAAAATTTAAACATTGAAATTCAGAAGGTATGTGACCCCAGCTAAATTAAATATTACAAAATCTAAATGCTACATATTAAAGTTGTACCTCGGTTTACAAAATCAATGTGTCCTCCAGGACATTACGTTATGCAAAAACAAACAAACAAACAAACAAACAAACAAAAAACCTGGAACATAGGTTGTCATAGGATAGTCGTGGCGCTACAAGCCTCCAGGCACAGGGAAACTTCCTTCACAAAGTGAACGAAATGGGGGAAAAGACATTTAAACCAAGGCATTATTTTGAACTGATTTCCGTTCGTGAACCAGAAATTATGTAAACCAAGGTGTACATAAAACGAGATCCTACTGTACCTCAAAGGTATTGTTCTTGGAAGTGCTACCTGTTAATCGCACAGGGCCAGCTATTTATTTATTTAATTATTTAATTATTTAATTATTTAATTATTTAATTATTTAATTATTTAATTATTTATTTATTTATTTATTTATTTATTTATTCATTCATTCATTCATTCATTCATTCATTCCGCGCCCATCTAGACCAAAGTCTACTCTGGCAGCTAACATTAAAAATAATAAAATAAAAAACAACAATAGTAATATAGTTCAAGATGGAGGGGAAGAAATTCAAGTGATGACAGGAGGGAAAGCCTGCCTAAATAGCCAGGTCTTACATTTGCTCTTAAAAACACCCAGCGAGGGAGCCAGACAGATCTCGGAGGGGAGACTGTTGCAAAGGCGAGGGGCCAGTGCCAAGAAGGCCCGGTTTCTTGTTCTTTCTTTCTGGACCTCCCTCTGTGTTAGGCCCCACAGTCATCCTTCCTGGCTAGAACAAGCGATTCGGATAGATCTAGGTGGGAGGAGGCGTTCTGCTAGATATCGATGTCCTGAACCATTTAAGGCTTTATGTCATCATTAACACTTTGAAATCAATGTGGAAACGAACAGGCAGCCAATGCAAGGCATCCAGAGTGGGGGAAATATGCTGATATTTTCTCATCCCACTGAGAAGTCTGTCCACCGCATTCTGTACCATTTGAAGATTCTGCATCAATCCCAAAAGTAGCCCCACGTAGAGTGCATTGCAGTAGTCTAATCTCGAGACTACAAGTGCATGGACCAGAGTGGTGAGCGCCCCAACATCAAGATAGGAACGCAGCTGGGCAATCCGCCACAGATGGAAATAAGCAGAGCGGATCACAGACGCCACCTGGATTTCCATGGTGAGCGCTGGATCCAGATAGTCCCCCAAGCTGTGAACCTCACTAATCATGGTGAGAGTCACTCCCCCAAAAGAGAGGGAGTTTCCCAAACCACCAATGGAGGGGACGACCACCATCAGGAGCTCCGCCTTGTCCGGGTTCATCCTCCGCCCATTCTCTTGCATTCATTGCAGTACAGCCTCCAGGCAGCGCTGAAGGGACGGAACGGCATCCACTGTGGTTGGAGAAAAGGAGATGTAGAGCCGAGTGTCCTCAGACAGGTGGAGTTCAAGGGTCTCCACATCTGGTTGAGACGGTGGTGTCAAGAGGAGGGGTTTAGATTCATTTGGCACTCGGGAATTTTTTGGGACAAGCCAGGCTTGTACAAGAGGGAGGGGCTCCACTTGAATGAACACGGAACTGAACTGTTGTCACGTAACATTAAAAAGGTGGCAGAGCAGCTTTTAAACTGAATGCCAGGGGGAAAGCCAACAGGAGCCGAGGGGCGTTCGTTTCGGGACCCCTCATCCCTGTGGGATGAGGGTGGAGAGGACAGAGAAAAACAAAGTGATGATAGTGTAGGAATTAGGACTGGGAGCGTGATGGGATGGGATTGTTGGTCCACTGGAAGGAGAAGCAAACAAGCCGCCCTTCTTGGGGGACCCCGTAGGCAGGTGCTTTTAGGCAAATCCCCGAAGCGCCTGAGCAAAGATGAGAGAACTGGAACATTTTATTCATTTTAACTTTTTTATTTACTTAACTTTTATTTGGAGGGTAGATATAAGATTGATAGAGTGGCCATAACAGAAACCTGGTGGGATTTGTAGAGCCAGTGGGATTCCACAATCCCAGACGATGAACTCTAGAGGAGGGACAAGGAGGGCCGTGTGGGAGGCGGGGTGGCCGTCTAGGTCAAGGAAGGGGTAGAACCCAGCAGAATGGGGATGGACGGCGGCTCTGACTCCATCATGGAATCACTGTAGGTTAAACTGCCAGCACCAAGGAGCAATGTGATAGTGGGTTGGGGGCTTGCTATCATCCTCCAGATCAAAAACTTGAGGGGGAAATGTTGGGAAAAATTTGAGGGGGAAAATGGAGTGGAGAGAAATCAGGGAGGTGTCCAAAATGGACAGGATTGTAAACATGGGGAACATCAATCATCCTCACATCCACTGGGTCAAGGCATGCTCGGGTCAAGAAAGAGAGACCGGATTTCTTGACATGCTAAACGACTACATCTTGGAGCAATTTCTCATGGAGCCCAAAAGAGGACAGGTGACTCTGCTTCTAATATCGTGTGGTACTCAGGGCCTGGTTAGGGACAGGAATGTCACTGAGTCGCTAGGGAATAGCGACCATGCTGCCATCTCTTTTGCCGTGCATGTTGGGGGGAGAGTGTTAAGCAAATCTGACACAAAAAGCCTTGATTTCTGAAGGGTGGACCTCCCTCAGACAAGGAAGCAAGTAAGAAAGAAGTTGAAAGGGAAGTTTACAAAAATAATCTCAAGAGTGCATAGTCTTTTTAAAACAATGGTAGTAGAGACCCAGTGGAATTGTATACTGCAAAAAAAAGGGGGGGGCTCAACTAAGTCCAAGAAAGTGCTGGAATAGTTAACAAGCAAAGTTACAGACGCCTTAAAAGGGGTACAAGAAAAATGCAGAGAAATTAAATGAGGGTTTTTTTGCAACTGTCTCTATGACAGACTTTGGGCAGATTCTGTTTCCCGAACGGCCCTTCTTGAATAATGAATTAAATCAGATACAAGTTACTCTACTCACGCCACACGTGTCACCAGGAGGTCTTCTCTGGAGGCCTGGAAATGGTCAACAGGGACTCAAATGGGAAGGAGCCTTTTTCCAGCAGTCGAGGTGGCAGAAGCCTATAAAGAGATTCACGCCTTGGTAGAATTGGTATGTAAGACTTCAGGAGCCATAGATCTCTTGGGGAATGTCACTATGGAAACACAAGCAAAATTAAAGGCTTAAGTAGTTTCCCTGAAGAATATGGTTTGCAAAAGAGGTTAGCCACTCGTAGGATGCTCCTGCATCATGGCGGCCTGTGTGTGTATATAAATCAAACACGTCGTATGTACCAGGATGCCTCAAAAGGACTAGCATGGGATCATAAGGCGCTAGCAGTCTGCGATTAAGGGACAAGTGTTAGGACCTTCAGATTTCCATCACAAAGTCCATCGAACCACTTGATAAAAATAAAGCATTTGATAGATTAATGGAAAATCTCCACTGGGAATTAGGACAAACTCCTTCAGCCCAAAGGCGCTGCAATCCCTCAAAACAAAGCACTTGGGTTTGATCCTGATTATAGTGAAAGTACAAATCCACCATTCATATAGAGAATATAGGAGGACTGAATCTGCCCAAAGCTGGCACAAATATCTCTTCCTAAAAACTCAATTAAGGAGTTGTGTAAAACACTGGTTCTTAACCTTGGGTTACTCAGGAGTTTTGGACTGCAACTCCCAGAAGCCTTCACCACCAACTGTGCTGGCTGGGGTTTCTGGGAGCTGCAGTTCAAAAACATCTGAGTAACAAAGGTTAAGAACCACTGGTATAAAAGAACAAAAGGCAGACATTTATTTGCGAACAATAGAGCAAGCTCCAACAGGAAGTGACCCAGAAAAACAATGAAACATTTGAAGCAATTGTGGCTGGTTCCTCCAGGCTAGAAGTACCAAACCCTGCCATAATATCTCCACAAATATGGGCTGTGCCGTGCGGGGCCACCCAAGATGGACAAATCATAGTGGAGAGTTTTATTATTTATTTATCAAGAGGCGACTCTATACATGGAAATCACCAGATGGGCAATATCAAAATCAGATTGATTATATTCTCTGCAGCCAAAGATGGAGAAGCTCTATACAGTCAGCAAAAACAAGACCCGGAGCTGACTGCGGCTCTGATCATCAGCTTCTCATAGCAAAATTCAAGCTTAAACTGAAGAGAGTAGGAAAAACCACTGGGCTACTCAGGTATAATCTATACGAAATCTCTTATGAATACACAGTGGAAGTAAAGAACAGATGTAAGGAACTCGATTTGGTGGACAGAGTGCCTGAAGAACTTTGGATGGAGGTTTGTAACATTGTACAGGAGGCAGCAACAAAAACCATCCCAAAGAAAAGGAAATGCAAGAAATCAAAGTGGCTGTCCAACGAGGCCTTACAAATAGCAGAGAAGAGAAGGGAAACAAAATGCAAGGGAGAAATTGAATGCAGACTTCCAAAGAATAGCAAGGAGAGACAAGAGGGCCTTCTTAAATGAACAATGCAAATAGAGGAAAATAACAGAAAAGGAAAAACCAGAGATCTGTTCAGGAAAATTGGAGATATTAGAGGAACATTTTGTGCAAAGATGGACATGATAAAAGACAAAAATGGGAGGGACCTCACAGAAGCAGAAGACGTCAAGAAGAGGTGGCAAGAATACACAGAGGAATTATATCAGAAAGATTTGGATATCCCGGACAACCCAGACAATGTAGTTGCTGACCTTGAGCCAGACATCCTGGAGAGCGAAGTCAAGTGGGCCTTAGAAAGCCTGGCTAACAACAAGGCCAGTGGAGGTGATGGCATTCCAGTTGAACTATTTAAAATCTTAAATGATGATGCTGTTAAGGTGCTACACTCAATATGCCAGCAAGCTTGGAAAACTGAGCAGTGGCCGGAGGATTGGAAAAGATCAGTCTACATCCCAATCCCAAAGAAAGGCAGTGCCAAAGAATGCTCCAACTACCGAACAATTGCACTCATTTCACACGCTAGCAAGGTTATGCTCAAAATCCTCCAAGGTAGGCTTCAGCAGTATGTGGACTGAGAACTCCCAGAAGTACAAGATGGATTTTGGACAGAAGAACTAGAGACCAAATTGCTAACATGTGCTGGATTATGGCAAAAGCCAGAGAGTTCCAGAAAAACATCTACTTCTGCTTCATTGACTATGCAAAAGCCTTTGACTGTGTGTACCACAGCAAACTATAGCAAGTCTTTAAAGAAATGGGAGTGCCTGACCACCTTATCTATCACCTGAGAAACCTATATGTGGGACAGGAAGCAACAGTTAGAATTTGATATGGAACAACTGATTGCTTCAAAATTGGGAAAGGAGTACGACAAGGCTGTATATTGCCCCCAGCTTATTTAACTTATATGCAGAATATATCATGCAAAAGGCTGGACTGGAGGAATCCCAAACTGTCGGAAGAAATATCAACAACCTCAGATATGCAGACGATACAACTCTGATGGCAGAAAGTGAGGTGGAATTAAAGAACCTCTTAATGAGGGTGAAAGAGGAGAGTGCAAAAAATGGTCTGAAGCTCAACATCAGAAAAACTAAGATCATGGCCACTGGTCCTATCACCTCCTGGGAAATAGAAGGGGAAGATATGGAGGCAGTGACAGAGTTTACCTTCTTGGGCTCCATGATCACTGCAGATGGTGACAGCAGCCACGAAATTAAAAGACACCTGCTTCTTGGGAGGAAAGCGATGACAAACCTAGACAGCATCTTTAAAAAAAGAGACATCACTTTGCCAACAAAGGTCTGCATAGTCAAAGCTATGGTTTTTCCTGTAGTGATGTACGGAAGTGAGAGCTGGACCATACAGAAAGCTGACTGCCGAAGAAATGATGCTTTTGAATTGTGGTGCTGGAGGAGACTCTTGAGAGTCCCCCTGGTCTGCAAAGAGATCAAACCTATCCATTCTAAAGGAAATCAACCCTGAGTGCTCATTGGAAGGACAGATCCTGAAGATGAGGCTCCAGTACTTTGGCCATCTCATGAGAAGAGAAGACTCCTTGGAAAAAACCTTGATGTTAGGAAAGTGTGAAGGCAAGAGGAGAAGGGGATGACAGAGGCCGAGATGGTCGGACAGTATCACTGAAGCTACCAACATGAATTTGACAGAACTCCAGGGGGAAGTGAAAGAGAGGAGGGCCTGGCGTGCTCTCGTCCATGGGGTCACAAAGAATTGGACAGGACTTAATGACTAAACAACAAAGAAACATAGACGAGACCAAAGATCTAATCACTCAATTAAAAGCTGGAAAAGCAGCCGGCCCCGATGCTATCCCACTGGACCTATTGAAATGCAAACCTGACTGGTGGGCTTCCCTTTTCACACCTACAGATAATACTGAGATCTTGCCAAAATTCTTGACCAATGCAATTCTTGCCCCAGTTTATAAAAAAAAACAGGAACCTCACCTCCTAGAAAACTTGAGACCAATCCGTTTATTGGGAACTCTATGCAAAACATCTTCTAATTAAACTTAATTCCTGGAATAATAACCAGGCATTGCTAGGCCCTGAGCAAGCTGTTTTCAGGAAAGGTAAGGCCACAGTCAATGAACTGCTAAATACTTTCGCATCTTATTAACAAGACAATTAAGCATGAAAATTCTACATTGTATGTGGCTTTCCTTGACTTAAAGGCAGCTTTCAGTTCTGTAGACAGAGGGTTTCTCTTGGAAAAACTTGAAAATATGGGCATTGGTAAAAGACTCCTTTCCCTCATGAGAATGTTATACTCTGGCACAACATGGCAGGTTTGTGTCTCTTGGAAAGGTAAGTTATCTAATCAATTTCCAACCAACAAGGGAGTGAAGCAAGTCTTCATTCTTCCTCCCGCCCTATTCAACCTCTTTATGAATGAACTAGCCCCTTTTCTCCAGTGTGGAGGGCCATCCACCGAAATTGGGGACACATTGTGTCCCGTTATTGCTTTATGCGGATGCTGCTGCTATCATCTTGCGCTTCCATCCAGGTTTGAAATGTTCAATTAAGAGAACTGTGGAATACCTGGACAAAAAGAAATGCAACTAAATTATGATGAATCCAAAATTTTGGTTTTCTCAAAGTCGTGGAAGCAATTGCAATGGAATCTAAATATAGTATAAAGTATAAAGACCTAGGCATCCTGTTCCATTACAAACATTCCTGGTCTCCCCATCGGAAAATGGTTATACATGGAGCTAGGTTCACTGGTCAGGGAATACCTTGTTTCTACTATAATCCTGGCAATTGTTATGTTCTGGTGGCTTTACAGGTTTTTAAATCCTAAATTATCCCACAAATTATGCACGGCATCCCACTCTGGTTAAATGCCATGGATAGGTCAATTGAACGGATGCCATCTCTATACTTACATAAAGTGCTGGTGCTACCAAATTATGTTCCCTACTCGGTGTTTTGTCGAAAGACCGGATTTTCCTCTTTGGAAATGATGGCTTGGCTGAGATCATTTCAATTCAATTCTGGCTGAAACTTTTTAAAAACTCTGACCCAGATAGTTTATTATATCAACTATTTCTGGACTCTAAACCTCCCTTTGGGACTACTGCCCTTTTCAAAAAACCGATATATATTGGCTTAGATAGTGACTCCTTGGGCTCACTAAATCGAGGGCAAGCCTTCCAAATGATTGGAAAACCAGCTGCTTTCCTTTCCCTGCTTAAATGTCCACAAAAATGCAGGGTATTTTCTCTAGCCAGATGCAATCTCATGCCTGCAACCTTTCATTTGCTTTCCCCTTTTCAAAGTTCCCCAAAGCAGAAGCGGCTCCTTTAGTTCAATCTTCAAGATCCCAAAAGAGGGAAAGAAGAGACTCACAAGAGGCCCCATGACAGAAATGGGGGGGGGGAAGGGTCCCACCCTCCACCCAAAGAAAGTGGAGGGAGCCCAAGCCAGCGAAGAGGGGAAAGGGGACGGTAGCGAGCAGCCCTGCCCTCACCTGTCCGTCACCGCAGAACATTAAAGCAGGGAGCCTATGAGTGGACAGAAGGCGGAGCCAAGTCGGGAGGGAGCTGGATATATAAAGGCTGGTGGATGAGGTCTGAAGGAGAAGATGCTGAGAAAGAGAGAGACTGTGTGTATCTTGAAAGTGACTAGAGAGTGAGTTAGAGATCTGTATGATTGAAACAGAGGGTGAAAAGAGTTTTAACGTTATATCAGATTTGATTCAAATACAAGTGATTGGCAACCTGTGACTGATCTAATGAATATTTATCACCTAATAACTTCCTTGATCAAATAAGAGCCTTAAGTTTTAAACAGCACACTTGTCTCTAAACATATTTGGTATTAAAGCATTAATACCTGGTGGCAGCGAAGAAGAAAGAAGGGCGAGAACCTCGTGAAAGCCTGGGGGCTTCAGAGGAGATCGCCACAAGTAGGAAAGGTATGGCTAGAAGGGATGGAGAACGCATGGATTCCTATGTGGGAGAGGATGATGATACCAAGAGAAGAGGCAGGAAGGGGAAGGAACATTGGCTTCTATTCCAAGATGGCACCGGTGGCAGTTGACTACCACCTTTCTCCACCGCACCGGCTTCCCTCTTAGGCCCCCTTTTCTATTTTTGCTCTTTTTCTCTTCCTTTTTAAAGTTTTTCCCAGTCTGCCTTCCCCCTCCTCGTTTTCTTTTTACTCGGTCGCCAGATTGAAAGTGGGACCGCGGGAGCTAGAGCTGGAGCTCAAACGCAGGGCTGGAGCTGAGGCTCGGCTGTAGAGCCTCAGCTGTTTTGGCGGAGCTCAGAGCTCAGAGGCTCGGGAGACTTTTTCTCAAGAGGAGGTGGATGAGCACTGGTGGGGAATGTTTTTTTTGTGTGTGTGTATGTGTGACCAAACCCAAGCCCAGAGCGGAGACTACCACCAAAGGGGAGAGGACTTGAGAGATCTGGAGGCTACAGACCCGGCACCCCCTCCCGACGAGCTTGCCCAAACTGCCCGATTTGAGATGGACTTGAGGTCCGGGAGCCCCAAAAGTCTTGGCTGTTAGTGAGGTGGAACCGACCATCCCAGGCTCTGGTGGCAGGACGGCAGGGAAAAATTTCTGGATGGCCGTGGAGGAGAGAGAGCTATCTACATACAGTGGATCTCAGCTGGGCAGTTCCCATCTTGGGTGCCCTAACGGCAGCCTTCCTCCTAGAACTGATCTGCTCATCCTGCTGCTCTTGGACTTTCTACAGAGACGCCACACTTCCTTCTTAAGGAAGGGTAAAGAAAAGCCAGTATGCTCAATTTTAAGACCTATGTGATGCAACCCGTGAATAACACCCTCACTCCACTGTTTTTACTACTAATAACATCAACTTTAACAACTTTAAAAATAACTCTAATAACATCAAGACCAGTAAAAAGGACAAGATTAAGAGGTGGAGGAGGACAGACCTGGACTATATATAGGGGGTAACCTCTTGGAGTTTTTTTAAAATTTAATTTTATATGTATGGTTCTTGTATTGAGATTTTAATTATAATACTGTATAATATTGTATTTATTTTTGTATTTGTATTTGTCATCCACTTTTCTTTAAGATGCGGTATTATTTAAGGTTCTGTTCTTTACTTTTCTATTGACATGGAATGGAAGACCTGTTTGCCCAGCGAGGGGCCTTTTAACATTCCGGTGATCACGGGTACAGGGAGATATGGCGTTGGCACAGTCCCTACTCGTGTCAGAAGAATAGCGAACAGATGTCTGAAGGCTGTCTGTTGTTCTGAGACTATGACCAACCCTCGGTATCAAGGTAGCCAGCCCAGCCTACCCTCCACTCTAACTCTGGTACTGTTGAATGCCAGGTCTATAGCCAACAAGCCTCAGGTGATTCACGATCTTATCCTGGAGGAGAATGCAGACCTGGCATGCATAACCGAGACGTGGATCAGCGGGGAGGGGGTCCTCCCCTGGCTCTTATCTGTCCGCCCAGTTATGCTGTCCAGCACCAGGGTAGACTGGAGGGGCGGGGGGGGAGTAGCCATTGTTTATAAATCCAGCTTGGAGGTTACTAGGCGCTCCTCGGTAGTAAAGCCGGGTCTAGAGGCACTCCACGTGTCGATTGGGGCCAGTGATGGTTTTGGGATTTTGCTGGGTTACTGCGCTCCCTGCGATCCAGCCACTTCCCTTCTGGAGTTGACTGACTTTGTCTCTGCGGCACTATTGGGATCCCCGAGGCTTTTGGTCTTGGGTGATTTCAATGTGCATGTGGGGGCAGGGCCATCTGGGTCAGCTCTTGAGTTCTTGGAAACCATGGCTTCCTTGAACATGTCCCAACATGTCAACGGCCCCACCCACTGGACCTGGGCTTTTCCTCCAGTTGGAGCGAGTGTGATCTGGTGGTGACAGACCTCATGTCAGTCCCCTTGTCATGGTCAGATAACCACCTAATAAAATGTAACCTCACAGTGGCTCTCCCACCTCGCAGGGAGCTATTTCTATGGTCCGCCCTTGAAGGCTACTGGATCCGGCTGGATTCCAGGACGTCATGAGAGGGGTCACGGCGGACCTGGCTAGCGCTCTTGTCGACGCTCTGGTTGATAACTGGTCCACCTTCGTAACCAGGGCTATAGACACAATCGCACCTAAACGCCCTCTCCATTGTAGAGCTCGTCCAGCGCCCTGGTTTAACCAGGAGCTTCGAGCGCTGAAGCAACATAGGAGAAGGCTAGAGCGTAGATGGAGGAAGAACCCAACGGATTATAATAGGATAGTTGTCAAGGTCGCAACTAACCTTTACCTGTCTAAGGTAAAGGCTGCTTGTCGAACTTACTTTGCTAACCGGATAAGCGAAGCGTCCAACCTTCAGGCGGAGTTATTCCGTATAGTGCGCGACCTATCCGGAACTGATCTGGATGATAGTCCTCCCCTTAGTTTTTCACCTGACCAGTTTGCAGTCTTTTTAAAATCTAAAGTGGAGGCCATCCGACGGGACCTCTCTCCTTTTTTGAACACAGTAAGTCGAGCAGAGATGTCCAGTGCTCCGTCTTGCCCGGTAACCTTTGACTCCTTTCAGCCTGTCACGCCTGATTCTGTGGCCAGAGTACTTGACCGCTGTCGAGCCACACCTCCTCCTTGGACCATTGCCCGGCCTGGCTAATCAAAGCAGCCAGGCCAATAACAACAGAATGGGCCACTGCAATAATAAATGGGTCTTTCCTTGAGGGCAGGTTTCCCTCTGCCCTCAAGGAGACACTCATTAGGCCCATAAGAAATAAACCTAATTTGGCGGCGGATGAAATTGGCAATTATAGGCCCGTCGCCAATATTTCTTTTATGAGCAAAGTGGTCAAGAGGGTGGTGGCTGACCAGCTTCAGGCACATCTGGATGAAACAGATGCCCTGGATCCTTTTCAGTCGGGATTCAGGCCATGCCACGGTACAGAGACGGCATTGGTCACCCTGTACGATGACTTGTTGAGGGAGGCCGACAGCGGTAAAATTTCTTTGTTGGTCCTCCTCAACATCTCAGCAGCCTTCGATACCGTCGACCATGGTATCCTCCTGGGGAGGCTCTCTGAGTTGGGTATCGGTGGCTTGGCTCTGGCCTGGCTCCGTTCCTTCTTGGAAGACTGCCCCCAGAGAGTGCAGCTTGGGGAGAGTATTTCAGCCCCATGGAGTCTCAATTGTGGGGTTCCACAGGGGTCGATCATCTCCCCAATGCTGTTTAACATCTATATGAGGCTGCTGGGTGGGGTCATCAGGGGATGTGGAGCATCGTGTCATCAATATGCTGATGACACCCAGCTCTATATTTCCTTTTCACCAACTGCAGGTGATGCCGTCCTGTCCCTCCAGCACTGCCTGGGGGCCGTACAGCAGTGGACGCAGGAGAACGGGCTGAGGCTGAACCCGGACAAGACGGAAGTTCTGAGGGTGGGTGGCCCTGTGGATGGTGGCTTGGGAAACTCCCTCATGTTTGGGGGGGCCCTGGCTGCGAAGAGTGGGGTCCGCAGCCTAGGGGTACACTTGGACCCAATGCTCACCATGGAAATGCAGGTGGCATCGGTACTCCGCACCGCCTTTTTCCACCTTTGGCGGATTGCCCGGCTGCGACCTTACCTAGACATGGGGGCGCTCACTACCTTAGTACTTGCACTCGTAATTTCTAGATTAGACTACTGTAACATGCTCTACGTGGGGCTTCCTTTGAAGCTGATGCGGAAACTTCAAGTGGTGTAGAATGCGGCGGCCAGACTCCTTACTGAAGTGAGAAAACACCAACATCTCTCTCCTACTCTGGCCATACTACACTGGCTGCTCATCCGTTTCCACATTGACTTCAAAGTGTTAATGCTTACATATAAAGCCCTAAACGGTTTAGGACCTCGATACTTGGCGGAACGCTTACTCCCAACTAGTTCTACCCGTGCCACCTGCACGAGCCAGGAGGTGAGGCTGAGGAGCCTGACGCCGAGGGAGTCCTGGAAAGAAAGAACTAGAAACCGGGCTTTCTCAGCGGTGGCTCCTCGTCTCTGGAATGACCTGCTTCCGGAGATTTGCGCTGCACCCTCGCTGGGTACTTTTAAGAACCAACTAAAAACGTGGATGTATAGGCAGGCCTTCCCTTCCAGTTAATTCCTGTCCTTTTTCCTTTTTCCCCCTCTTTATTTGATTTATTTTTATTTTTCCCATCTTGTAGAATCATTTAATTAATTGTTATAAATTTTTTAGAACTTGTTATCCATATGTTGTAAGCCGCCTAGAGTGGTTGAAATGACTAGGTAGGCAGGGTATAGATACAATACAATACAATACAAAAATAAATAAATAAATAAACAAACCATCGCTCAGCCCGTAAACCTTTCTACTGGGGCAAACGGGAGAGTAGAGGCGGGAACCGAAAGTTAAGGGAAGAGTGGAGGCAAACGGAGAAAAGAGAATGCGGAACGGAAGAGCCATCACCCACGCAGAATTGTGGAATCGCTTTCCCAGAGGAGACGACCGGAGGGGGAGAGCGGTGGACTGAGGAGATGCTGCCCCTCTTGCATCGGCTGGTGTCACCCTCAAGGGAAGTCCCACAGAAAGAGGGTTACGGTAGTCTATTATTGAAACTGAGTGACCAATCCGGGGAGTGATAATTGCATCCAGGTAGGGGCCCAGCAGCACAACCCGTCTAAGAGGGAAGTAGGCGGGCCAGACCACGGGCGCCACCTGGTTCTCCACTGACAGCGATGGCTCCGGAAGGACGCCCAGCATGCCTTAGGAACCCCTGAAGTCACAGACATCAGGGGCAGCCAGTTGGAGGACCCTCGTGTTGTTTGGGTCAGCCTTTGTCTATTGTCCCTTTTATCCTCCCAATGAAGGAGAAGGTGGGAACAGAAATGTCGTTCCCTGTTAATCAATTATCATCAGAGTCCAAAGTACAGGTGGAGGGTGAAAAGCAACCCCCCCCCAGTCTGGCTTGTCTGTCGAGGGGGAACCAGAAGGGAGGCTTGAAGGGGAACCCCCCCACACACACACACGTGCCCCAAATCAGAATGACCAAGGTTTGCCTTTTGTCAAGAGGACCTGCCCTTGGGGAGCATGGGGTTGGGGTGAGCAGGATTGAGATTTTATTTTAAAAAATACACCTAAATAAGAAAACCATACCCCCAAAGGCCAGCACTTTGCACATGTTCAAAGAAGAACTGTGGTGTCATGGATGGAGGACCGGACTGGAAACCAGGAGGCCTGGATTCAAATCCATGCCGGGCCAGGGAAACTGAGAGGAGAGTGAGTATGTTTGCAAAGACTACTTCAGCCACCTCTTGAAATCTCACTGACCTGGCAAACGTTGGGAGGGATCTGGGATTTGGTCCTTCGTTTTTGGTCTCAAAAACTGCCAAGAGAACTTCTCCCAGTCTCACTCCTTCCAGGGAGAAAAGAAAAATAGAAAAGATCACCCTGGAGGCTTTGTGGATAAAGCAAATCAAAGGCATTTCCTTGCAGGGGGTGTCTTCCTCATGCTCACATTCAATGGGGGCTTCCTCCCCATCTCTCTCTCGTCTTCAGGCAGCACAACAAGACAAGCGCAAAAGCAGGCAGGCAGGAAGGCATGTCTTCCCTCTGACACATATGGCATGTCTCTCACTGTTTATTTAAAATATTTTTATTTATTTATTTTTCTTTTTTTTAAACTTATTTAGTCAACTGACTACTCTGGGAAGCTAACAACATAAAATAAACAATTTAATATATAGGAAGAAAATAATGCATCAATAGACAAGAACTCAAGAAGTGGCTGGAGGGAAGGCTTGCCTAAATAGCCAGGTTTTCAGTTGGCCTTTGAAGATGCCCAGCGAAGGGGCCATACGGATCTCAGAAGGGAGGCTATTCCAAAGGCGAGGAGCCACTGCCGAGAAGGCCCGGTTTCTTGTTTTTTTCCTTCTGGGCCTCCTTCGACATTAAGCTCCTCAGCCTCACCTCCTGGCTAGATCGAGTGATACGAGTAGATTTAGGTGGGAGGAGAGGTTCTGTCAGATATCGAGGCCCTAAACCGTTTAGGGCTTTATATGTAAGCATTAGAACTTTGAAATAAACGCGGAACTGAACAGGCAGCCAATGCAAGGCAGCCAGAGTGGGGGAAGATATGATGATGTTTCCTCACCCCACTAAGAAGTCTGGCCACCGCATTCTGCACCATTTGGGGCTTCCGCATTGATCTCAAAGGCAGCCCCACATAGAGCGCATTACAGTGGTCTAACCTCGAGATTACGAGCCCATGGACCAGAGTGGTGAGCGATCCCCCATCTAGATAGGGACGCAGCTGGGCAATCCGCCACAGAGGGAAATAGGCGGATTGGACCACGGACACCACCTGGGATTCCATGGTAAGCGCCTGGTCCAGGTGAATCGCCAACCTGCGAACCTCACTCTTCACAGTGAGAGTCACACCCCCCAAAAGAGAGGGAGTCTGCCAAACCGCTGATGGTAGGTCTGCCCACCCTTGGGACCTTCGTCTTGTCTGGGTTCAGTCTCAGCCCATTCTCCTGCATCCATTGCAGTACAGACCCCAGACAGCGCTGCAGGGACAGAGCAGCATCCACTGCAGTTGGAAAAAAGGGGATGTAGAGCTTTGTGTCATCAGCATATTGATGGCACGCCACTCCACAACCCCTGATGACCTCGCCCAACAGCCTCATATAGAGGAGATGGGCTCTGCGGAACCCCACAATTGAGGGTCCATGAGGCCGACTCACTCTCCCCAAGCTGAATTCTCTGAGGACGATCCCCCAGGAAGAATCGGAGCCAGGCCAATGCCGAGCCACCAATTCCCAACTCAGAGATCCTCCTCAGGAGGATACCATGGTCGACGGTATCAAAGGTGGCTGAGATATCAAGGAGGACCAACAGAGAAGTTTTTCCCTTGTCAGCCTCCCTCAATAGGTCATCACACGGGGCAACCAATGCCGTTTCTGTATCATGGCACAGCCTGAAGCCCGACTGGAATGGACCCAGGGCATTTGTTTCATCCAAGTGCGCCTGAAGCTGATCAGCCACCACCCTCTCGACCACTTTGCTAATGAAAGAAACGATGGCGACGGGCCTATAATTGCCAATATCGTCCACCGCCTGAGTTTCTTTCCTGCCCTCCCGGAAAGACTCATTAATTATTGCTGTGGCCGATTCAGTTGTTATAGGCCTGGTTGCTGGGATTAGCCAGGCCGGGCAAGGGTCAAGGGAGGAGGTGGAGGCCCGAGAGCGAACTAGCGCCTTGTCCACAATGTCTGGCGTCACAGGCTCAAAATGGTCAAAACTCACTGGGCAAGGCAGAGCGCTGGACATCTCTGCTCGATCCACTGTCACCAAAAAAGGAGAAAGCTCCCGGCGGATGGCCTCCACTTTCAATTTTAAAAAATTTGCAGATTGGTCAGGTGAGATACTTGAAGGAGGCCTTTCTTCTTAAAAACGACACAAGGTAGCTTACATGAGTTAAAAACAGCAAGACTACAAACATCAAAATGAATCAAACCAAAGATACACTATGGATAGTAAACAAAATCAACATCTAGAAAACACCAGAGCCTGTGTAATGTAGTGGACTGAGGGTTGGACTAGAACCATTTCTAATTCAAATTATGATTTTGGGATTATTTGTATGTGCGGTATGTAGACTTTTGCCTCTGTTTGTTGTTTTTTGTTCAACTCCAAGCCCAGGAACAGCTAAACAAAGAGGAGCATATTTAGATTCATCGTCATTTCTATTGTCTGAATTTAAAAGGGGGGAGTGATGCCTGGATATGGCCAACATTAGTTTTATTCTTGGTCTTGGGGTAGAAAATCTTATTCTACATTTTTTCCAATATTACGTCTCTCTTGAGCTTTGTATTAAGTCAAAGGCCTGTATTTCACACCTTCAGACCCCTCACCTTTCAACTAGCAGATGGCCCAGTTAGGAATGCTGCCCAGAGGCCAGACACAGATAGAACCTGAAAACTGAAGTTGGAAGGGGCCTATAAGGCCATCAAATCCAACCCCCTGCTCAAGGCTGGAATACAGTCAAAGCAGCCGCCTAGAGTGGTCCTCACCCGACCAGATAGGTGGGATATAAATAAAATAAATAAATAAAATAAATAAATAATCTGCCAGCTGATGATCCAAAATAGTCAAAACATAAAACACAGCAGGGACCCAGAGGCTGAAGGCCATAAATCTGGTTCCGATCTTTTCCAGTCCTGACCACACAGGCAACATACGGGCCCTTTTTTGTTCTCTCTGTGCTCTCAGTTTACTTCTGTGTAACCAGTGGGCTGTGGAAAAAATACCATCTTATACATGGAAAACTACAGCTTGTTAGGAAGTTGGTAATGTTACAAGGGAGTATTAAGTTCCCCAATCTCCCCTCTGACCAAAGTGGTTGAGAAGTTCTCCAGAAAATCTTGAATGGGCTTATAAAAAACTGGACGAAGTAGATACAAGATAGCAAGCAAATAGGAAAGACGGTGGGAGAAGAGAGGATGTCATGACTAAACATAGTTCAATTAGAAAAATGGGCAAAAGAATAGAAAAGAAAGGAAGGAGAAGGCAGAAAAATTAGGAAAATTGAGGAGTCTATTGAAAAAAGACTGAAGGTAGAAGCAATGAAAAACAGGAAGGGGATCGTAAATGAAATGACTTGCCTCTTAGTTCATTTTCCTTCTGTCATTTTCCCCCTCAATACTGAAGAGGTCCATCGGATCCTATACTCTCTGTCTCCATGTATCTTTCACCCCATGATCTGACGTTGGCATTCAGAATGGAAACATTTTCCCTCAATGTCCTCTCCTTATGACCAAAGATCATCAACCCCAAACTTTATTTCAATGACGTTTCTGCAATAGATTCAGTAGGTTTTGGGGAAATGATGGACAAAGATCTTGACAAAATGTTTTTTTAAAACTCTGTGGGAACCTTAGGGGAGAAATCCTCAACCCGCATTGATGTACGTATGCATGTAGTCTCTCTCTGTGTGCATGTGCTCCATCTACCATTTGCTTAAAGCAAGTGGCACTTTCTCTAAAGTCCATGCCTGGGGCCCGATAAATGCACAAACGCCCACACGCCCGCACCCTGCAATCTCGCCACCTCCTGTTTCTTTCCAGAGGCTGTGCAAAGCTTTCCCTTCCCTTCCTTTCAAGGGCAGCTGAGGCTCCGCGCCCGGCCAGGGGAACCCTGATTTTGTCATTGCAGGAACAAGCCAAAGAGATACAGGAAGAAGGTTGGCAGGTGTTCTCTTGGGACAGCCTCAATCCTGCAAAAACTATTCTCAGAACATGGAAGAGGTCATCAAGGATCACTTTCCCTCTCAAAGTGGGAGAAACAACATCCTTTGGGATATTAATCCCCTTAATTCTGCAGGAGAAACTCACGGAGAATTAAGATAACGTGTCTCTCTCTTAACAATGTGCCTGAGATGTCACACGGAAGGATAACGGATGCTCCCCAAATCGATCCATCAACTGAAACCTACCAAAAAGATACCATGGATTGAAGCGAGAAGAAGAAGGCGGCTCTTTTCCATCTTTCCTTCCCCAAAAATCCCCACATGCAGGAGTGAATTCTTCACTTCACCCTCTTGGATCCCAAAAGAGGAAAGGAGAAATTCCGGGGAGGCCCCATACTAGGCTGTCCAGGGTTGGAATCTCACCGACAGCACCTGCTCTTGGTGACCACAGGGTTGAGCCAAGCAGGACTGGGAATCAAAAGAAAAACACTCTGCAGATGTTCAGAGAGGCCCTGCGGTAGACAGTAAAACTGGGACTTACGTAACCCAGATTGAAACCTCCACTCAGCCAGGGGAACTGACAGTGTGTGCTTGTTTTCACAAACCAGAGGTCTCCAGAACTGGGCGACAGAAGAAAGTTGACAGAAGAGACTCAAAGTGAACCTCAGGATATGATTTCACACCAACTCAGTCTCCTTTGCACTGTCATGCCCCACCTCGGTGTCCCCTCTGGCCCTCACCAGGCACCACGGAAGGTCTGGTGGAAGGCGCCTGTGACGGACAGGTCAAGAACCACTCCTGTCCATTACAATGGAACCCTGACTCGGGAGCCAATGGCTGTACAGAAGAGGCGGAACTAAGGATATTTAAGAGAATGGATGGCAGTTAGAGTGGGAGTTGAGGGACCATCCATGATTTACTTTATATGATTTACTTATGAATATTTTAATAAACTTTGATTAATTGAGCCGGGTAGGTGGGGCTCTTCAGCCATGGAAGGCAGCCCATCTAGGAGAAGGAAAACTCCGATTTCAAACCTCCACTGCCTTGTGGCTATATCCACTGATGGAAAAGGATTCAGGAGTAAACCTCGAGGCAAAATCCGGAGCCGGAGCCCCGGAGGCAGCATGTGTTGTTCTGCCAACTCCTGCGACATTGCTGGAACCAGTTGTATTGGCTCTTGCCTTTCCATTGGACCATTTCAGCAACGTGGAGAGGGGGGAACTGCTGCTTGGGTAACAGCCTATCCTCCATATTACCTTACCCGGGCTTCATGCTCTGGAGAGGACACTCCTCGATTCAGAGCATGTTACCATAGTCTCTCAAGACTGAAGGATGCCTATACATACATGATTAATTGAATAATACTTGATTGAAGAATCGTATTTGATAGAGTGAGGATAAATCCTCTGCTGGCAGTGAAAAGGGTTGAAAACAAGTTTCAGTCCCAAAAGTGAACCTGGGTTGTGGGGAGAAACAAACGGGGAAACTGGGTGCGTCACAGCGCCCTCCAAACGCTCCTGATGCTTCCTGCGATTGGGCTAAAATTTTCTGAAATACTGATGTCACCTTTACAACATCTTGCAACCTGCTAATCATAGGGTTATTGTTTAATAAACAAGCAACCACAACGGTGCTTCTGGTCCCAAAGAATGAAAGAGATCTTACCTGCTTTAAGGGGGGCTTTGGGTTTCTCTTTTTGTCCAGAAAAAAGCTGGGAGAGCATCAGCTGAGTCTCACCCCCTCCTTGGGAGAAAAGAAAGAACAAAACAAATCATTCTGGAGCCTTCTCGGATGGACAAAATCAAAAGCTTTCCCTTAGCATAGAAGCCTTTGTCTTTTTGACAATCTGGAGAATTCAATTATTCAAAAAATACCCTCTGGTTTATGAATGTGTGTGGGGGGGCTGTGTGATTCCAAAAGCCAGGAAATAGCCCAAAACTGCTGCACAATCTCATGCCCGCCTTGCCAGCAGGAAAAAGGAGGCCGAGCCTGACAGAGCAAAGGGTGTCTGTCTGAGGGGTGGCCATACCGAAGGCAGCCGTCCAGAGGGTCTACAGCAGGGGGTCCCCCCAACCTCGGGCTTCCGGATGTTCTTGGACTTCCGCTCCCAGAAATCCTGGCCAGCAGAGGCGGTGGTGGAGGCTTCTGGGAGTTGCAATCCGAGAACATCTGGAGGCCTGAGGTTGGGGACCCCTGGACTCTGCAGGAAACCCTCTTCTGCTCATTAAACTTCACAGCCCTGACCATGGCTTTGTGTCTGGGGGAGGAGTGGTCACTTGACAAAAAGGCAATTCAGCTTCTTGGATTTTCCCTCGTGTGGTGTCACTCTGCGAATGGCAGTGGTACTGGGGGGGGGGACTCCTGTTCAATCCCCCCCCCAACCCTCAGCCTGTGGAGTGTTTCAGGTTTCCATTAATTCCTCGTACTATTTCGTAAAAAACCGGAAAGAGGCTATGGAGAAGAATGTGGTGGTCCGGCACCCCCCGTGTGATGATGACACACAATTTCTGCCTGCTTTTTAAGACCTTCCAGGAGGCCCTTCGCTCAGCCTCTCAGGCCCCCAAGGTCTGGCCATCCAGCCGACCACCGTCCGCTGCGCCAACGAAAACAGTAAGACATAAACAAGCAAAGAGGAGAAAGGCAGGATAAAAGTAATTTTGAATGAATGAAAGAATGAATTCTAAGCTAATTATCAATCTAGTGACTGAATTTCCTGCCTCTAAGAAAGTCTCTTCCTGGAAACCAAGAGGAGAGTCAGAAAATTTTCTGAGAATATTTTTTAACCAAAAATCATCATCAGCAAACCTCACACAAGACTCCTCACAATCACACACACACACACACTTTTCCCAGTGCAGGAAAGGGGCAGCCCCTCTCTCCCCAGGGGCTCTCCTGCCTCCCCCATTGCTCTGGGTGGGAAGAAAGGGGGTGGGGGGTGTTGAGGGTCTGGGTTCAGGTCAGGGCCTGGTTCGCCTTCCAGGAACTTCCCTCCGTTGCAGGCTGCCATAGAAATGAAGAATCATCCTTATCATCCACATCCCTCCCTCCCAGCCGACCCCCTATCTTCTCCCTTCTCAAAGCCCCATTTCTCTGGGCCCCATCCGATTCCCCCCCACCCCCGACACCCACGCCCTCCCCCTTCTCCTCCACCCCCCACAAAAAGGGCCCCTTCCCCAAAGCTTTCCAACAAAAGTGGTTTTTTTGGGGGGGGGGGGTTGCATCCAGACTTCGGTTGGAGATGGTGGGGGGGAGGAGGGGGAACAACCACAACGGGGGGGGGGGGGGAAGAGGCGAGCCTGAGGGGGCTCAGAGGGAAAACACACACACACACACACAGGCACACAATAGGGGGGCCCGGGGGGGGCTTGCTGTTTGCCCCTCCTGCCCCTTCGGAGTATCGGGATCTCGCCCCCGCCCTGACCCCCCCACATACAAAAAGGACCCCTTTCCCCAAAGCTTTCGAACAAAAGGGGTTTCCTGGGGGGGGGTCCCGCTCAGACTTTGGCTGGAGAAGGTCTTTTGGGGGGGGGGGAGAGGCGAGCCTGAGGGGACTCCGAGAGAAGTCCGGGGGGGGGTATTTTTCTGCCCTTCGGGAGAGTGGGGGGACCTCTTTCTAGGGCCCCCCCACCCCACTGCCCTCCCTCCTCCCTCCCTCCCTCCCCCTCTCCCTCCCTCTCCGCCCCCCAAATAAAGGCCCCCAAATGGCCCCCACCTCCGACCGCCTCCTGAAGCGGGAAAGAGGCCGGAAGAAACAGCGAGAGGGAAGGAAAGGGAGGGGACACGGCCTCCACTTCCGGTTCCGGTGGGGAGGCGCAGCCCCGGAAGCAGCTCCCTCCTCCCACTCCTCTACCCCTTTCGTAGCTCTGCGTTCTCCTCTTCCCGAGGATGTTACCTCTTCTCCGCGGGGATTGGTTGGGAGGGGAAGGGAGGGGGAGAACGTAGAGCTACGAAAGCGGGAGAGGAGTGGGGGGAGAAGGAGGAAGGTCTGCTTCCGGCTCTGCGTCCTCCCCCCCCCCAGGAACTTTTCCTTCCACCTTCTCCTCTCGTGACCCTCCATCGATGGGAGAAAAAAGGGGTTCGAGACCCCCCAAGGGAAGATTGTTTTTTCATTTGCTTTATGCAAAAAGCCTCCAGGATGATGATCTTTTCTCCTCTTTCCTCTTAGGAAGGGCCGGGACTCACCTGAATCCCCTTTGCTCCTCCTTTTGGGACCCAAAACGAAGGACCCAATCCCAGATTCCCTCCCAACGTTTGCAAGGTCAGGGAGATTTCAAGAGAGGAGGCTTCAGTAGCCTTGCCCTCACCCACACACAAACACACAGGATTTGAATCCAGGTCTCCTGGTTTCCAATCTGGTCCTCCATCCACGACACCACAGTTCTTCTCTGAGCATGTGCAAAGTGCTGGTGTTTGGGGGGGTACGGTTTTCTTTGCATCTTATTTAAGTGTATTTTGTAAATAACATCTCAATCCTACTCACCCCGACCCCATGCTCCCCAAGAGCAGGTCCTCTTGATGAGATGCAAACCTTTGGTCATCCTGATTTGGGGTGTGTGTCTGTGGGGGGGGGGGTTCCCCTCCAAGCCTCCCTTCTTCTTTTTGCTTTTCACCCATCCACCTGTGCTTCGGACTCCGATGATATTTGATTAACAGGGAATGTCATTTCTCTTCCCACCTTCTCCTTCAATGGGAGGATAAAAGAGACAATAGACTAAGGCTGAACCCAAAGAAGATGGGGGGGGGGTCCTCCAACTGCCTTCCCTTGATGTCTGTGACTTGGGTGGTTCCCAATACACGCTGGGTGTCCTTCTGGACCCAATCCTGCCAATGGACAACCCAATGGCGTCTGTGATCTGATCTGCCTACATCCCTCTTAGAGCGGTTGCACAGCTGCACCCCAGCCAGGACGCCCTGACACTCGCTGGATTGGTCCACGCACGGATATTCTCAAGATGAGACTACCGTTATCCTCTTTCTGTGGGGCTTCCCTTGAGGCTGACACCGGCCGATGCAAGAGGGTCTCCTCAGGCCACCGCTCTCCCCTTCCGGTCATCTCCTCTGGGAAGGCGATTCCACACCCCCGCGTGGGTGATGGTTCTTCCGTTCTCCATTCTCTCTTTCCTCTGCCGCTATTTGCGCCCACTCTTCCCTTCTCTTTCAGCTCCATCCTCTACTCTCCTGTAGAAAGGTTTCCTGGATGAACGAGGGTTCCTTCCCCTTTCTACCTCTTCTCTCGGCATCCTCATCCCCCCCCCCCAGATAGGAATCCACGGGTTCTCCATCTAGAAACCTTCCCACCCTTCTAGCAATAGTTTACTCTGTTCCCGTCTACCGTTCTGGACCCCACTTAGTCTCTCTGCTTCTCGTCCTTCTGGCTCCTCGTCTCCTTCCATTTCTCTTCCCCTCATGTCCAATGGGGGTGGGTGAGTTTCCCCTTCGTCCCCTTTCCCCTTTTCGCTGGCTTAGGCTCCCTCCACTTTCTTTGGGTGGAGGGTAGGACCGTCTTGCCCCCTTTCTCCTGTGGGGCTCTTGTGAGTCTCTTCGTTCTCCTTTTGGGATCCTGAAGAGTGAACTAAAGAACCACTTCTGCTTTGGGGAACCAAAGTAAGGATTTAAAAATTATACAGTCATGCCTCGCTTTACAATTGCCCCGCATTACAACGAATCTGCTTCATTATGACGTTTTTGTGATCGCAAAACGATGGTCTAAATAGGGTTTTTTGGCTTTGCGATGATCAGTTCCCTGCTTCGGGAGCTGATTCTTCACAAAACGATGATTTTCTAACAGCTGATCAGTAGTTTCAAAATGGCCACCGTGTAATTAAAATGGCTCCCTGCTGTGTTTAGGGACGGATTCCTCTCTATACAGGCACTGAAAATGGCCGCCGTATGGAGGATCTTTGCTGAACGGTGAGTTTTAAGAAAAGGGGTGGAAGCCCCACTGATGGTGGGGTGCGGGTGGGTGGGGGTTTGAGTTCCCTCTTTTGGCTCTGCTTCCCAGCGGGCCGAACCCGAACCCGAACCCTAACCCCACCCCATGGTAGGGAGCAGGTTCGAATCCCTACTCCCTGTTCCTGCCCCTGCCCTCCCTGCCCCATATAGCTCTGGTCAGGACTTTGCACTGGCCAGGGGTCTTGCGGGGGATGTGGGGTGACTTTTTGCCCTTCCCTCCATGCCCTGCTTCTCCCATGGAAGAGGGTGTTGGTTTGGTGTGGGAGGGGGGCTGACGCACTGCTGTGGGATGGGGTACCACTGACCTTGGCAAGGCCACGGCCCACATCTCTGTTTGCTTTCCTTGTTCCACAGATCCCGTGGCGTCTGTCAGAGACGGGGTGTGTGTGTCTCGTTGCATGTGCAGAGACCTTTTCTTTCTCTGAGGCACAATCGCATTCCTCAGCGGCGCCTCTCCCGGGACGGTCCTTCCGAGCGGTTTCGGAGCTGCCGGGCGGGCAAAGTCCTCCCCAGACCGTGCCTGCTTTGAGTGCCTGCGGCCGAGGGAGGCCAGCCTCGCCAGGTCCAGGCGAGGGACGCGGCTCCTCCGTCCTCCAGCCGGCCGCAGCCATCTCCCTCCCTGGGAATCTTCCTGGAAGGAGGGGGGTCCGGAGGGAGCCAAGGGGCGGCTGGGGGGGTGCCTTGCTTTTTGCGTCTCTGCAGAGACGGTGGCCTGGAAAAGGGAGGGAGGGAGGGAGGGGGGCCCCTTGATGACCATCCACCCACCCCGCGCGGCCCTTTAAGCCTAGCCTGCGATGATGTGATGATGCTTGTATTCCCGGGTTGCCTGACCACTGAGAGAGCCGGACTGGCAAGCAGTTGGTGGGGGAAGCAGCCGGGGCACCTGTGAGGTCAGGATGGTGCCTCAGGGCCAGGGGAGGGGGCTGCCTGGCGTGGCCGGGCTCCTGGTCCTGTTCCTGGTGGGGGTGAGCCGCCTGCCCGCCCCTGAACGCCGCCTCCCCTTGCCTGGAACAGGGCCGCTGGGACCTGAACATCTGGCTTTGCCAGGAGCCGGACACCCTCCAGAGCCGGGCTCAGCTGTGCAGCCTGGAGAACTTCAGCGAAATGGGAGTGTTGTCTGCCCTGCTTGGCACCGGGTGGGGGGCGGGCGGGCGGTGGGATCAAGTTTTGGGGGGAGAAGGTGAAGGACACAGGCAGCTTTGAGGGGTTCCCCCCCCACGAGCAGCTCCAGCCTCCCAGGGGTTTCTCGTAAGAAGGGGAGAGGGCGGCAAGGGGAAGCTGCCGTGCCAGGCGGGGGCCCATTGGGGTTTGGGAGAAGGAGGCTACGCTGGCCACCGAGGCATTCTGGGGCCAGAAAGCTGGTGGACAGCGGCTCGGTTGGGGAGCCTGCTTTTTGGGGGGTGACACGGGGGGGCGGCTTTCTGCCCCTTGGCCTAACGCCGAGGGAGGCCCAGAAGGAAAGGACACATAATCGGGCCTTCTCAGCGGTGGCTCCTCGCCTCTGGAATAACCTTCCTCCGGCGATCCGTACGGCCCCCACGCTGGGCACTTTCAAGAGTCAATTAAAAACAGGGTTGTATGTTCAGGCCTTCCCTTCTGTCAATATTGAATTCTTTTTTCTTCCTTATGTGTTCTATTATTGTATGTGCTTCGATTGATTGTAATATTATTATGTTTTATTACAAATACACTTTTATTGAAAGCCGCCCAGAGTGGTCGACCAGACCAGATGGGCGGGACATAAATCAAATAAATCAAATAAATAAATAAATAAAATAAAATAAAATAAATAAATAAATAAATAGTAGGCATCCTTCATTCTCGAAAGACTATGGTAGCGTGCTCTGTATGGAGGACTTGGAACAGCGTCTAGTGTGGCTGAGGAGGCCAATTCAAGAGTTACAATCTCTTCCACACTGAAGACAAATCCAATCTGTCCCCTGTCCAGCTCCCTGGTTTTGCTTCCTTTGTGACTTCCTCTTTGCCTCAGCCTGCTGGACAAGGGTCTCTTCAAATTGGGAGAGGCCGTGATGTACTGCCTGCCTCCAGGCTGAACGGTCAGATGTCAGAGTTTCCCATCTGTTGAGGTCTATTCCTAAGGCCTTCAGATCCCGCTTGCAGATATCCTTGTATCGCAGCTGTGGTCTCCCTCTGGGGCGATTTCCCTGCACTAATTCTCCATATAGGAGATCCTTTGGAATCCGACCATCAGCCATTCTCACAACGTGCCCAAGCCAGCGTAGACGTCGCTGTTTCAGTAATGTATGCATGCTGAAAATTCCAGCTCGTTCTAGGACTACTCTATTTGGAACTCTGTCCTGCCAGGTGATACCAAAAATCCGTCGTAGGCAACGCATATGGAAGGTGTTCAGCTTCCTCTCCTGCCGTGCACAAAGGGTCCAGGACTCGCTGCAGTACAGGAGTGTACTCAGGACAGAGGCTCTATAGACCTGGATCTTGGTATGTGTTGTCAGTTTCTTATTGAGCCATACTCTCTTTGTGAGTCTAGAGAACATGGTGGCTGCTTTCCCAATGCGTTTATCCAGCTCGACATCTAGAGAGAGGGTGTCAGAGATGGTTGAGCCAAGGTATACAAAGTCATGAACAACCTCCAATTCTTGTGTGGAGATGGTAATAGAGGGAAGTGAGTCCACACCCTGGCCCATGACTTGTGTTTTCTTCAGGCTGATTGTTAGTCCAAAGTCTTGGCAGGCCTTGCTGAAACTATTCATGAGTTGTTGGAGGTCTTCAGCAGAGTGGGCAACAATGGCTGCATCGTCTGCAAAGAGGAAGTCCCGCATGCATTTCAGTTGGACTTTGGTCTTCGCTCTTAATCTAGAGAGATTAAAGAGCTTTCCATCTGATCTAGTCCGGAGATAGACACCTTCTGTTGCAGTTCCAAAGGCATGCTTCAGCATGACAGCAAAAAAGATCCCAAAAAGTGTTGGTGCGAGGACACAGCCCTGTTTCACTCCGCTTCAGATGTCAAAGGGATCTGATGTTGAGCCGTCAAAAACTACAGTGCCTTTCATTCCATCGTGGAAGGACCTGATGATGTTAAGGAGACGAGGTGGACATCCAATCTTGAGAAGTATTTTGAAAAGGCCATCCCTGCTAACCAAGTCAAATGCTTTTGTAAGGTCTATGAAGGCCACTAAGAGTGGCTGTTGTTGTTCCCTGCATTTCTCCTGCAACTGTCGGAGGGAGAATACCATGTCAGTGGTGGATCTATTTGCTCGAAATCCACACTGTGATTCCGGATAGACTCTGTCTGCAAGCACCTGGAGCCTCTTCAGCACAACACGGGCAAGCAGCTTCCCTACAATGCTAAGAAGAGAGATACCACGGTAGTCACCCCTGTCACCTTTGTTCTTGTACAATGTGACAATGTTTGCATCCTTCATGTCCTGTGGTACTCCACCTTCCCTCCAGCAGAGACAAAAGATTTCATACAGTTCGGTGATGATGATCTCCTTATCGCATTTCAGCACTTCAACAGGGATGTTGTCCCTTCCAGGTGCCTTGCCAGAGGTGAGGGAATCCAAGGCCGCATTTATTTCTGCTAGGGTTGGTTCGCTGTCCAGCTCTTCCAAGACAGGCAGGCGCTCAATGTTATTTAATGCTTCTTCGGTTACTACATTCTTTCTGGAATATAGCTCGGAGTAGTGCTGCACCCAGCGTTCCATCTGCTGTGCTCCGTCCTGGATGATCACACCTGTAGTAGACTTCAAGGGAGCAGATTTCTTCTGTAATGGACCTAAGGCCTGCTTGATACCATCATACATTCCTTTGATGTTACCTGTGTCCGCTGCTATCTGTATCTGAGAGCAAAGCTGAAGCCAATAGTCATTGGAGCATCTCCTGGCAGCCTGTTGGACTTGGCTACGAGCGGCTCGAAGAGCTTGCAGGTTGTACTCGCTAGGACAGGCTTTGTATGCTGCTAGAGCTCTTCTCTTATCCTCAATGGCTGGCATTAACTCCTCCGAATGGGCTTCGAACCAGTCAGCCATCTTTCTGGTCTTCTTGCCGAAGGTGGACAAGGCGGTGTTGTAGACAGTGTTCTTGAAGTGTTCCCATCGTTCAGGTGCATTTACATTAGCTGGACCTGGAAGGGTTTCCTCGAGTGCTTGGGCAAATTCCTTCACTTTTCTTTGATCGCGAGTCTTGTTGATGTCAATACGTGGTCTTCCTTCCTTTTTCATGTGATACAATTTCTTTGTTCGCAGTTTTACTCTACTACACACCAGGGAGTGATCAGTATCGCAATCAGCACTCTGGTAGCTGTGTGTGATCGTAACACTAGGAAGGCTAGAACGTCTAGTGAGGATCAATTCGAGCTGATGCCAATGCTTGGATCTTGGATGTCTCCAGGAAACTCTGTGTTGCAGCTTCGTATTAAAGAATGTGTTGCTGACACAGAGACCATAGTAACAGCAAAACTCCAGTAAGCGTTGGCCATTTTCGTTCATCTTTCCAATGCCAAAACGGCCTAGACAAGTGGGCCAAGAATTGTGATCAGCACCAACTCTAGCATTAAAGTCTCCAAGAATGAACAGTGACTCTCTTTCAGGGACTTTTTTGATAGTAGCTGCCAGATCGTCGTAGAATTTGTCTTTCACTTCTGTAGTGGATGACAGTGTTGGTGCATATGCACTAATGAGGGTTACTGGTCCTGCTGATGAGTGGAGCTGCAGAGACAGGATTCTTTCACTCCCCACAGTGGGTGGAACAATGCATCTCAGGAGAGTGTTTCTGATTGCAAAGCCAACACCATATTCCCTGGTCTCATTCGATGGTTTTCCCTGCCAGAAGAATGAGAAGTTTTTTTCTTTGACAGTTCCCGAGTCTGGCAGTCTTGTCTCTTGCAGGGCAACAATGTCCATCTGCAGTCTACTCAGTTCCATGTCAATGACAGCTGTCTTGCGCACATCGTCTATTTCTTGCAGGTCGTTAGGAAAGCCGTAGTCAGGAAAGCCAGGGGTCATTGTCCGTACATTCCAGGTGCCCAGCTTTAGGGCAGAAGTTTTCTTATGATTGTGCATGGTGCACGGTTGTCGATCTGCTTCTCGGGTTTCACCCTAAACCCCATGCACCCCGTGAGGTTAACAGACCGTGGCGAGGTAGCACCTTACTGGCTGGGGGCTGCCCAGCTTAAGGCGGGCGGTATCTACCTAGTGAGGTACAATGACCTCTCCCACCGTCAGAAGTAGCCCCTGGCGTCCTGCTCTACGCCAATTGAGCAGAGACTTATAACCGGTAACTGCTACTTCCCGTGTTGTTTCGACGCTGTATGCGAAGCTGGAGTGTCCTCTCCAGAGCACGAAGCCTGGGTAAAATAGTATGGAGGATAGGCTGTTACCCAAGCAGCAAATCCCCCCTCTCCACATCGCTGAAATGGTCCAGTGGAAAGGCAAGAGCCAATACAACTGGTTCCAGCAACGTCGCAGGAGTCGGCAGAATTAAAGAAAATGCCTCCGGGACTCCGGCTCCGGATTTTGCCTCGAGGTTATCTCCTGAAGCCCTTTCCGTAAGTGGATATACCCACAAGGCAGTGGAGGTTTAAATTTGGAGTTTTCCTTCTCCTAGATGGGCTGCCTTCCAGGGCTGACGAGTCCCACCTACCCGGCCTGCTCTCTTTTACCAAATTAAGTAAGAGATAGGATTAGGGAATTTCATGTGACACACTCTCCTCCTCATTCTCTTTTTAAAGGTGAAATTCTGCCCTCCTTCAGGACATCCATATTCAGCATATTGGGGTTGGAGATAGAGTTAGAGTATTTCGCGTGCCGTTAGGCGCGTGGTCCAGTAAAATCAGGATTCAAACTACTAGGCCCTCCCACTAGGCCATGTGATGAGCCAGAACAAAGAGACAGGAAATAACAGACTTCTCCACAAAATGCCTACCTTTCTCTTCCTTCCCAGCCAAAACCCTTAAGGAAAATGAACACAGGCGCCAGTAAAATCAGGATTCAAACTACTAGGTGTTACATACAGCACTGATGTTACCTGTCTGTCATGGGTTGGAGGGAAAGTTCCATCCTATGGGGGTGGAAGGCGGGACATCAGGAGGAGGGGCTGTGCTGTATATATATGTGGAGTTTGTGTGGAGAAGTTAGAAGAAGCTGGAGGAGAGCTGAGAGAAGAAGCTGGAGTGGGAGTCTGTGTGTCAGACAGGGTACTACTGTGTGTCAGTCAGTACCTACCTGATAGGTTCAGGTGTCTGTATGGGTAGCCAGAACTGATAGGTTCAGGGTCTGTGCTTTATTTAAAGGTGTTCTGTGTGAACCAAACTGGTGTATGTATGATTGAGACTAAGCCACGTTACTGTATCTTATTCACTTGATCATTTTATTTTCCCTGTGTGTTATTTAAATAAACCTTATTCCTTTATTTGTTAAAAATCCATCCCTGGTCTGTGTGACTTCTTATAGGGAATGGTTGGTGGCAGCTTAGTGAAACTGAGGCATCTCCCAGTAGGTCTGGGGTTGTCACATTGATTGGTGTCCAGCGTGTGGGATACGACTGGTCCAGTTGTCCAGTGGTCCAGCAAAGCCTTGGCAAGTGTGCCCAGAGCAAGGGGGGTCTAGTCAGGGACAATCTGAGAGCGCGTAGGTAATCTTCTAGGCTTACCTCACGGGGAGGTACGCTAGTGGAAGAACGTGTAACCTCAGATTGGGGACTAGATTAGGGAGCTCTGAGGCAACCTGTTTTGGCGGGAAAAAAGCTGAGGCAAAGCTGAGTGAAGTAGCAGTGATCTAGCCTGTCTGCTGAGAGGCCTAGCAGAGGGGGGTGGACTCTGGCTGGCAACAGTTGCAAGTTAGTGCTGAAAGAACAGCAGCAATCTATAGAAGGCTGGTTTTGAGGCAAAAGAGAGAGAAAAAAGTGGTCGCTTTATTTTGAGGCTTGACTTTTGAAAGCAGCCTGTTCTGGGGGGGAATTATGCCCTTGACTCGAAGCCAAATGGCAGAAATGGGTGAAGTGAGGGAACCCCAGGTGGACCAAGGTTCTGAGGATGAACTTGGCTCAGTGCAGGATGAGAGCACGGGAGAACAGAACCCAGAACTCAGAAAAATGCTCATAGCCCAGCAGCATGAACTGAGGATGAGACAATTTGAAATGGAATGGGAGAGAGAGAAAATTGCTCTGGAAAAAGAAAGGATGGCGTTTGAGTTAAGAAGATTGGAACTGATGAATCAGAACAATAATAACAATAGGGATTCTGAGGGGGGCCAATTGTCTAAAACTGACCTGAAGAAATTCCCTGTATACCACAAGGGAGATTGCCCTGAGGTGTTCTTTTCCCTAGTGGAAAGAGCGTTTGTGGACTTCTCAGTAAGGGAAACTGAGAAGATGACCATCATGCGATCTTTAATCAGTGGCAGCCTGGCAGAAGTCTATGCAGAGATGCCAGAGGAGTTGTTAAAAGATTTCGCTGAGTTTAAAAAACTGGTGTTTGCCAGACATCGGATAAATGCGGAACAGCTGAGGCAGAGATTCAGGTCACTCACAAAGAAACCAGAGCAGACTTTTACCCAAGTGGGGGCCCAACTGGTGAGGCTGCTAGAGAAATGGCTATCTCAGGAGGGGACAGAGACCTTCCAGCAGCTCAAAGACCTGATAGCGCTGGAACAGTTTTATTCAGTCCTGCATGGGGAACTGAAGTTCCAGGTGAGGGAAAGGAAACCGAAATCTGTGGCAGAGGCGGCCGAGATCGCAGATTTTATTTCCCAAATAAGAAAGCCCTTAGGTGAGGGGAAATCTATAGGTAAACCTAAAGAAACCTACAGCAAGTACTCTCAGGGACCAGGGAGAAGCCAGCAAGGGGGAGGGGCCCATGGTGAAGGGAAGCCCTCAGACATGAAACCAAGACCTCAGATTTTGGAGGGAAAACCAAAACAAGATGAGAAAGACTCAAAATACAGCAGAAAATGTTATTTCTGTCAAGGAAAGGGCCATCTAATCTCAGAGTGTGAGAAATTAAAGCAGCTAAAAGGAAATGTGCCTCATGATTTGAGTGGAACCAAGCCAAAAGCTGTGTTCTGTGTCCAGAAAGAGCAAAGCTCCTTGCCACTGAGGGAGCCTGTTGCCATGGCTACTCAATCTGGAACAGTTACATCTGCAGATCAGGCTGAGGAAAATGGTCCTCTTGTGGAGGTCAAGCACTGCTTGCTAGTGAGAACAGATTCGCAGTTCTTTGAAACCGCAGGGATGGACGTAGGAATACTTGACCATCAGTATAGGGGGCTGAGGGATACTTGTTCCCAGGTGACCCTGTGCCATCCAGATATTATTCCTAGGGAGTATATAATCCCAAATGAGAGCATAAAGGTGGCAGGGATTGAGGGACAGGTGATCTCACTGCCAGTAGCTGAGGTACCTGTGAACTTTCAAGGCTGGAGGGGAGTTTGGCGGCTAGCGATTTCATCGACTCTGCCAGCAGCCGTGCTCGTGGGAAATGACCTGGCTGAACATGTGAAACGGGTGCTAGTGATTACACGCTCACAAGCCACCACGGGGACAGTTCAGGGGGGTACTGATGAGCCCGAGACGGAAGCAGAGGGGAGTTCCGAAGCTGTGGTGGAAACCTTGACCACGGACAGCAAATTTGGCCAAGAGCAAAAGGCAGACGCCACTCTCCAAAAGTGTTTTGAACAGGTGACAGACGCCCAGCTAACACCTGAAACCCCAGTGAGATTTTGTGAGGAAAAGGGGATTTTATATAGAGAGACCCTGAGGAATATCTCAAAAGGGGGAGACGGGATCAGAAGTCAGCTGGTGGTACCTGAAAAATATCGCCCCATGATCTTAAAAAGGGGGCACTCTGACATGTTTGCTGCGCACTTAGGGGTGAACAAAACACAGCAGAGAATTACACAGAATTTTTACTGGCCTGAAATAGGGAAGCAGATCAAGGAATTCTGTAAACAATGTGATGTGTGTCAGAGGCAGGGGAATAACCGGGACAGGACCAAAGCAAAGTTGTGCCCTTTGCCTGTGATTGACACTCCGTTCAAATGTATAGGGGTGGATATTGTGGGACCTTTGCCCAAGGCCACAAAGAGGGGGAACAGGTTCATTCTCACCATTGTGGACCATGCCACGAGGTACCCTGAAGCCATACCCTTGACTAACATTGAAACTAACACAGTGGCAGATGCCTTGGTGGGGTATATGTCCAGGATGGGATTTGCCTCAGAAATAATCACAGATTTGGGCGCATCGTTTACATCGAAGCTCATGAAACGGTTATGGCAAATCTGTGGAATTAAACACAAGGAAACCACTGCCTATCACCCTGAAAGTAATGGGTTAACGGAAAAGTTCAATGGGACTCTGATGCGCATGATTAGGGCTTACTTGGCGGAGAATCCAAACAATTGGGACCAGAAGCTGCAATCCCTTTTGTTTGCTTATCGATCAGTGCCACAAGCCAGTACCGGGTTCAGTCCGTTTGAACTTTTGTTTGGGAGAAGGGTGAAAGGGCCCCTTGATTTAATCAAACAAAATTGGGAGCAGATCACCCAGGATGACCCACAAGACGTTGTGTCATATATAGACACCTTGATGAATGACCTAAAGAGAAACCTAGAGCTAGCAGCAGAAAACCTGCAAGCTCAGAAGGTCAGACAGAAAACATGGTATGACCACAAAGCCAGGGAGAGGCACTTTGACCCAGGGGAGGAAGTGCTGTGGCCTAGGCTCTGCAAAGAGAACAAACTGCAGCTGGGTAGCCCAGAAATAAAATACTTGGGTCACATAGTAGGGGGAGGAGTGATCAAACCCCTAGAGGCCAAGATAGAAGCCGTTCGTGATTGGCCTAGACCCAACACCAAGAAAAAAGTCAAATCATTTCTTGGGTTGGTGGGCTACTACAGAGGGTTCATCCCGAGGTTTAGCGAGATAGCGACTCCGCTGACCGATCTGACGCGGAAGAAGACTGATGACCGCATCCCGTGGACCAGCGACTGTGAGGAGGCGTTCCAGAGGTTGAAGGAGGCCCTCATCAACTATCCAGTGCTGCGTGCTCCAGACTTCGACCGGGAGTTCATCATCTACACCGATGCGTCTAACAGCGGGGTAGGAGCAGTTCTTTGCCAGGAGGATGAAAATGGTGACCAGCATCCAGTGTCCTACCTGAGTAGGAAACTCCAGAAAGGTGAGAGACATTTGGCAACCGTGGAAAAGGAGTGCCTGGCCATAGTCTACGCGATCCAGAAGGCCAAGCCTTACATCTGGGGAAGACATTTTGTTCTGTGCACTGACCATTCACCACTGCAATGGTTAAAGACAATGAAAACCCACAATAGTAAACTTATGAGGTGGGCTTTAAACCTGCAAGACTATGACTTTGAAGTGAAGGTGGCCAGAGGGTCAGTGAACTGTGTTGCTGACGCCTTGTCAAGAAGACCCAAAGAATGAAGACGGCGAAAGAAACATGGACTATGTATATATTTTGGTGACAAAAGGTTAAATGTACCTGTTTATTAAACATGTTGGTTTGTATGAATAAAGGTAACTTGATGTATTGTAAATGGTAAATGTTTAAATGCCTAATTGATATGTTTATCCTAGAGTAAGTATGGTATTGTATGTTAATGTATAACTGTTTTTGTATGTTTTGGATCCAGGTTGTTTTTTGGAGAAAAGCACTTTAGCTTTCCCCCTACAAAACAACTTATAAAGAGGGGAGGTGTTACATACAGCACTGATGTTACCTGTCTGTCATGGGTTGGAGGGAAAGTTCCATCCTGTGGGGGTGGAAGGCGGGACATCAGGAGGAGGGGCTGTGCTGTATATATATGTGGAGTTTGTGTGGAGAAGTTAGAAGAAGCTGGAGGAGAGCTGAGAGAAGAAGCTGGAGTGGGAGTCTGTGTGTCAGACAGGGTACTACTGTGTGTCAGTCAGTACCTACCTGATAGGTTCAGGTGTCTGTATGGGTAGCCAGAACTGATAGGTTCAGGGTCTGTGCTTTATTTAAAGGTGTTCTGTGTGAACCAAACTGGTGTATGTATGATTGAGACTAAGCCACGTTACTGTATCTTATTCACTTGATCATTTTATTTTCCCTGTGTGTTATTTAAATAAACCTTATTCCTTTATTTGTTAAAAATCCATCCCTGGTCTGTGTGACTTCTTATAGGGAATGGTTGGTGGCAGCTTAGTGAAACTGTGGCATATCCCAGTAGGTCTGGGGTTGTCACACTAGGCCCTCCCACTAGGCCATGTGATGAGCCAGAACAAAGAGACAGGAAAAAACAGACTTCTTCACAAAATGCCTACCTTTCTCTTCCTTCCCAGCCAAAACCCTTAAGGAAAATGAACACAGGCGCCAGTAAAATCAGGATTCAAACTACCAGGCCCTCCCACTAGGCCATGTGATGAGCCAGAACAAAGAGACAGGAAAAAACAGACTTCTCCACAAAATGCCTACCTTTCTCTTCCTTCCTAGCCAAAACCCTTAAGGAAAATGAACACAGGCGCCAGTAAAATCAGGATTCAAACTACTAGGCCCTCCCACTAGGCCATGTGATGAGCCAGAACAAAGATAAATAAATAAATAAATAGATAGATAGATAAATAGATAAATAAATAAATAAATAAATAAATAAATAAATAAATAAATAAATAAATAAATAAATAAATAAATAAATAAATAAATAGGCCGCTGGCTGCACCCTGGGCATGTCAGAAAGACCGGCCTCAAGAGTAGCCTGACAGGGCACCATGATGGGGGGGTCTGTCCAGGTGGGGTGAGCCACGGTGGCTGCAGCCCTCCCCTCTCGGTGGTCCCCCCACGGGAGCCGGCAGGGCCCCTGCGGTCTTTCAATTTCTACTGGGATCCTTATTCCCCTCCCCCCCTGTCTGGTTCCAGGGGCAAAGAAGGGAAGGGAAGGTACCGGGGGAGGGCATGGCCATGGGTCACCCCCTCCCCTTAGGAAGCGGATGAGGAAGGGCCCCCCCGGGTCTTCCCCCCCATCGGCCAGGGATGGCCAAGCAGGAGAGCCTCCTGTGCTCGGCCTTTGTCTCACACACAGGTTGTGTTCAGAACACCGCAAAACGCACGCCCTGAAAGGCGGTGGGCTGGTGGGGACGGACAACCCCCCCCCCGAATATCAAGGAAGATTGGTGGAGGAAGAAGACTAAAGCCAAACTGCTCCTGTACCGACCTTTGGGAGGGATCTCTTGGGCGGGCTGCCTTCCAAATTCACTGCCCTGGGGTAGGGTGGGATGGGGGGGCCTGCATTTAACGCAGAGGGCCCACACCGTCCCACACCCTCCGCCTCCCCCCCCATGGCCAAGACCAGGTCTGTGCCGTGCAGCCTTTCAGGGGGGAAGAAAACCCCCATGGGAGGGCACGGGCCACATCCCCCGTTGAGGGAAGGGCTGGGATTGCTCCTGCCTTGGGGAGGGAGCGGCTCCCCCTCCCCGCGTTCCTTTCTCCGTAGGGAGCTGTGCCCCCCGCAAGCGTGGACTGGAGGTTCTCGGCTGTCTTGCTTCTGCGAGACACCCCTGCCCCCCCGAGCCTCTGGTCCCGGGAGGAAAGCAGCCTCTCCGGGCAAGGGGGTGACTCTGAATCCTGTGGGAATGGCCGCCTCTGCCTCCTTTCCAGCGTCATTGAGAATCAGACGTCGTTGACCAACCTGACGCTGGACGACATGAATCAGATGTCGTTGACCAACCTGATGCTGGATGACATGAAGGCTCCTTGGGAGCTGAAGAACCTGTGAGTCTCTGGGCTTCCCGGGGGTGGGGGATGTTAGGGTTTTTTGGGGGGATTTGGGGGGGCTTGGTCCCTTTGTAGGGGACAGGAGGGCCCTTGAAGCTCTTCCCACCCAGCAACTTTTCCCTCCCTCCCCTCTTTGTGTCAGGCAGGCTGGGGAGGCTGCCCCACGGCTGGGCTGGCTACAGTAGGCCCCGGTCAGGTGGCCTGGGTTCAACAGACGTGCCAGGGCCAGGGGGTCCCGGGGCCCCCTCTCAGCCCCACACAACCGCTGATGGGAAGCAGTAGAAGGGGGCAGCCACCCAGGCGAGGCAGCTGGATTTGAGTTCGGGTCCTACAGCCTGCCATCTCTTGGGCTGGGCGGGGATGGCGCCCCCCTCCCGGCCGTTGGGCCTGGACCCTGACGCCTGGCAAGTGGTCCATGGGGCCTCCCCCTCGCTTCAGCAGGGGAAGGGGGGCAAGGAGGGTGCCCTCGCGAATAGCTGTGGGAGAGAAAGGGGTCGGCGCGCGGGTGGGGAGGAATCTCAGCCTCCCGTGGCCTTCCTTGCAGGACCATCTCCAAGACCCGCCTGCCGTTCATCTCCCCCAACGCCTTCCAGTAGCCATCGCTCTCTCTCCGGGGGGGGGGTCTCTCTCAGGGGGAGCCGAGCCTTTTGAGCCCTCCTGCGCCTTTGGGGGGCCTGCTGCTCCGACATGCCCCCTCCCTTGCTGGCTTTGCCCCCCCTGCTCCACAGCCCCCGTCCTGCCCCCCTCCCCTGCCATAGCCATCGCCCCCGCCTGCCTGCCCTGAACTGGGAAGTTGTCAATCACCGTGAGCAGCGTTCATTTCCCATCGACAGAGTGTTATCGATGGGCGGCGGGGGGGGTTTCTGGTGGAAGCCAAAGATCTCACCTTTCCAGCTCCTCTCGGCAGCTGTGGGGGGGGGGGAAGAGTGGTGGGGGAGATGGACAGGTTGGCAGAGACTGAGTGAGACCCTCCGCCCCCCCCACTGCAGGAACCTGGCCTACAATCAGCTGCGGTTCCTTTCCTGGCGGCTTTTCCAGCACCTCCGTCTCCAGGAGCTGTACGTGGGGCTCTGCAGGGGGGCAGCTCTTGGCCCTGGGGGGGCATTTGGGGGCCAATCCTAGACTCACGTGAGGACCCAGACCCCCCAGTCCAACACCTCGGCTTCTTTTGGGAAGAGAAAAAAGGGCCTTAGCTCCAGTTGGACCTAAGAGGGCCCTGTGCGCCAGAGGGCTGGTGTGTGTGTGTGTGTGGGGGGTCTCTCTCTCTCTCTCTCTCTGCTGTGCCCTGCTCATCCCTTTTCTGGGGCGGGGGGGCCACATCTCACCCACCCCCTGCAGGGTCCTGGTGGGCAACCACTGCAGGTCTGGGAGGAGAGCCGGCAGGCCGAGCTGCCCGCCGACCAGTCCTTGCAGTGCTTGGAGCCAAACGGGAAGGAGATCTCCCCCCCCCCCGTGAGCAAGATGCGCCTCCAGGGCTGTGGTGAGGAAGAGCTCTGGGCTGGTGGGGCAGGGTGGGGTGGGGGGAAAAAGGGGGGGAATAACTCTGCGCCTGCTCTCCCTTCCCCCTGCAGAGGCTCCCCCCCAGGGTCTTTCCCAGATGCCCAAGGTTCCCGGGTGGTGCGGGGAGCCTCGGGGGTCCGTGTCTGAATCCGACACCTGCCCCGTCTCTCTTTGGTAGAGTTCCCGAAGGTCTGGATCGACAACGACCCCACCCCGATGGGGGAAAATGGGAACGCCACCCTGACGTGCCACGCCGTCGGGCAGCCGACCCCGGCCATGAAGCGGCGCGTGCCAGACATCGGCCCTGTGGCTCCCCTCCGTCACCCGCGTGAGAGCCCTGTGGGCAGGCAGACCGGGCCCCTGGCCTTTTGGAGGGTGAGGGTGGGGGCAAACGGCCTGGAGGGGGAGGGGGCCCTCTTCAGCCCACCCTGATCCTTCAAAGCGGAGCGAAATCAGGATCCTTGGGGGGGCAGGAAAGGGGGGAGGGAGAGAAAGGATCTCAGGCTCTCCTCTGTGGCAGCTCCGTGGTTGTTGCGGCCAGGGGAGGGAGGGAGGGAACGGATGGAGGGAGGGGAGCCCAGCCGACAGGCCGCGGCCGTTCTGTCCCCCTGCAGGTCTCCGACTCCCAGCTCGTGGTCCAGATGGTCAGGGTCCCCTCGCAGTTCAACCTCCAGAACATCACCTCTCTGGCCTATGGGGCTCCTCCTCTCCTGGGAGGTCTCCGAGATGCCCTGCGGTGTCCCCACAGTTCCGGCCACGATCCTCGACCTCGGGCCAGCTGTCCACTACTACAAGTGATGCGTGCCCTTCTCGGTGGACAGCAACCCCACCCCCAGCATCTGGTGGTGCTTTGAGGGCCGCGACCTGAACGAGACAGAGTACGTCCGCACCCGCTTCTACGATCCGGCCCCGAACTCCACGGTGGTTCACGGCTACCTTGAACTGGACAAGCCCACGCACGTCTCCAACGGCAAATACACGCTGCTGGTGCACAACCCCCTGGGGGCTGACGCCCGGAGGGCCTACCAGCACTTCATGGACGTCCCCGACAGAGGAGCCCATCCCTGGTAGGAAACGGCCGGCCGGCAGGGTGGGGCCCTCCAGGGGCCCTCCCATCTCGCAGGATCCCCACCTTGTCCTCGGAAGGCAGCCTCGCTTCAGAAACGGGCCAGGCGGCGGGCTCTGCTGGAGGAGAAGCACCCCCTGCACTTCCCCCCCCTCTGTCCTAGGAGAGCATCCCTCCCCAGCTTCTCCTCCAGAAGAAGGGGGAGGCCCAAGGTGGGCACTTGGAGGCGCCGGTGCCCTTTGCACCCCCGTCTCGCAGCCTTGCAAGCCCCCCCCATGCAGGCGCTTCCATCCAACCCGGGCCAAGCCCCGAACCCGACCTCCGCCCAGCCCCGACGGGTCGCCCGCATCGCCTCCAGCGGATTCCAAGGGCTTTCCAGCTCGACGTCCTCCCTGTGGGACGGAGTGGGGGGGGCAAGGGGTGGTGGCTGGGCCAAGTCCGGCTTTCCCCCCCGTGGGCTTAAGAAGGCTGGAGGGAGGCGCCGCCATGTCCACTGCCGCCTGAGGCCCTGATGCTCCAGGAGGCTCAGGGTGGGTCAAGGAGTGGCTGGGAGGGCAGGGCAGGGGAGGGGGCGCAGGGTGCCTGCCAAGCCCTCCAGGGCCCAGGTACGCTCACCCTCCCGTCCTCCCTCCCTCTCTCTCTCTCTCTCTCTCTCTCTCTCAGCTGCCATAGGGTTCCCTGAACTGGGTAAGTGTAACATGGGTGGGGTTAGAGCTGGCTGAGCCACAATTTTGTGATTCAGGTGTGGGGACGGAAGCTAGCGAGGTGCAGCTGGCCTGGTGAGGATGATGCCGATGAGGGGCAGGGCTGTGTGGGGTGAGCCTCAGAGCCCCAGGCCAGGCCGCCCATCAGCAGAGGGGAGGGCAGAGCATCCGCGCCAGAGGTGGCCTGCAACCCCCTCCAGGGTCACCGGGCGTTTCTCTGGCGCCTTACCTCAAACGAAGATGGCAGGAAAGCCGGGAGGAAACCCTGGAAGAAGTGGGATGGCAAGCTGTCCCTCCCCCCTGCCCTCTGCCCCCCCATCACAAGTGTCCTGAGGGTGGGGGTGGAAAGGAGACCCTGGGGAAGGACACCCCCCCAACCCACGGCTCCGGCATCGGCATGAGGGGGCCGTCGGCCCAGGTGCCTCTCCGGACATTCTCTCCTTGCCCCCCCCCAGGCACAGACAACAGGAACCGTACTGGGCAGGACCCCGTGGAGACCTCCAAGGTGGACACCGTTGGGGTCGGTGCCTGGAGCCCCCCCAGAGCCCTGGTGGGGCTGGTGGGGGCTGGCCTGGCTCATGCAGGGGGGGTGGTTGAGGGCAGCCTGGCCAGGGCACACCCTCCCTGGGCCCTCTGGCAGAACAGTGGAGGAAGGGGTGCCTCTGAGCATGTTCGAAGCGCCCAAGCAGAGCCCAGTCACAGGAGAGGAATTCTTCCAAGAGGGCACTCTCAGGCTTTCTCCCCCCCCCCGGGAGGGCAGCTTCTCTGACCTGAGCTCCCCCCATCTCTCTCTCTCTCTTTCTCTCTCTCTCTCGCCTCCAGATCTCTATGGCCGTGGTCCTGGCCGTCTGTGCCGGCCTCTTCCTCTCCATCATGCTGATCATCCTCAACAAGTGCGGCCAGCACCCCAAGTTTGGAATTAACCGTAAGTGTGTCTCTGCCCCCTGCGCCCCCCCCTCCGCTGTGGCCTGCTCCTGCCCTCCAGCAGCCCTTCTGGGGGGGGGTCAGATTCAGTTCTCTGTGCCCGAGGGCCCGCTGTGGAGGGAGGGGGCGGCTCTGGACGTCTCCCCTGGGTTTTCCCGAAAGGAATCCTGGAGCCGCCCCCCCATGGCCCCCCCCCAAGCGCCTCCCTGCCCGGTCGGTGGAGATTCCCTCCCTCCCTCCTACCCGTCCCAGTTCCCTGCAGCCAGGGTTGCTTACAGGTATACTGCTCCTGAGCAACATGCTCTGCCCTCATCTTTTCAGGCTGCTCTCGGCCTTCTCTGCCCCCACCCCACCCTGACCCCTCATGGAGCTTTCAGTGGACAGGGCTGCCCCCCCCGCTGGCTGGCTGCCTGCCTGCCGACCTATGGGGCGATTGCCCTCCGCCCGGGCAGGCGTTTGGGGCCAGGGCGGGTGCCGAGGAGGGGCAGCCGAGGCAGGTAGCGTGAAGTGCGGCTGTGAATGGAAGGTGGGGCCGGGTGGGGTGGGGTGAGGGAGTTGGCTCCTTCCACTTTGACCCCCCCTCCCCATTTCATTAGAGCAACTCTTCTCTCCCCCCCTCCATCCCCCCCCCCCGCCTTCAGGCCTCAGCTGCTAATTCACTGTTGGAATTGATTCAGGCTGTAAATGGGTTTGATCTGCCTGGATCACCCCCAAGGGGGCAGGGAGAGCAGGGAGGGGGAGCAGGAGCAGTCGCTGGGGGGGGGTTGTGGCAGGCAGGGAGGGAGGGAGGGAGGGAGGGAGGGGCCGCTGCCAAGCCCGGGTGGGGCGGAGGTGGGCAGGCCCTAGGGCTTCCCTCTGCCCTGGCTCGCTCCTTGGCAGAGGAGGGCAGGAGGCTCGCTGGCTCGCAGGCAGAGCCCGGCTTTGGGGTTCCCTGAGCCACGAGGAGGGCAGCTCTTGGCCAAACTCACGCCTGACCCCTGCCTGCCGAGGGCACCACCGTGAGAGCCGAGTGTGGGGATTTTGTAGTTTAAAGTTCCATCTTGTGGCTATTAAGGGATACATCACTGGTGTTTAGCATAATCAAGTTATTGTAGTATAAAGATGCATTGTTCTATGATTCTCTCTCTGCGCAGGCGTGGAATGCCTTAAGACTGATAACCACACGACGCCTCTATGGCCAAATTCTTATCTTATGCTAATTTTGCTTGTTTTGCGTGCTTAATAAAAACGTCTGGGGGGAAGAAGGTAGCCATATTCTTCATCTTCTTCTTCTTCTCTACCGGTACCTGAATACTAACAAGATAAAGTCTGCAGTGTCTTCATTTATCAGAGCTCTCCCTGGTTTTCATGCAACTGCTGCTTGGCTGGCTTCCAAGCAGGGTTCCCTGGGGATTTCCCCACATTTTGGTGCCCCGTGTGAGGCAAGAAGCACGGGACAAGCTGAGCAACGCAACAGCGCGACAATTCACACTGCCCTCGCCCGGCAAGGGTTCCAGACGTCACACATCCGCAAGGATCCCGGGTGAGTGTTGAATTTGTCAAGTTAGACACCTAGCCTCCTGGCAACATGGGGAGCTTTGTATCTAATCTTCAGGAAGTACAGGACCTCCACTTCTTATTAAAAAGGAATGGTCACACGACCACACGCACAGAAGTGGAAGATTTAGTTCATACTATTCGGGATGTATGTCCCTGGATCCCCGAAGAAGGGACACTGGACCTCCAGGAATGGTCTAAAATAGGCAGCTGTTTACAGGGACATCCAAGAGTTACAGCAAAAGTGCTTTCTACATGCTGCAAAGTGCGTACTTGCCTCCAAGGCTTGGCACCACCACGGAACATTCTTTTCGACCAAGAATTTGAAAATAATCTGTTCAAACAACTCCCTCAAATTTTGCCTCCCCTTCCTCTCACACCAGCCCCCTCGGTTCCACTGCTGGACTCTCTGTCTCATTCTGCCCAGCCAACCGAGCCTCAGCCTGGGAACACCTCAGCATTGTCTCCCAGTCCTGCCGTTCATCAGGCAACTGAGAACAAAATTTCTAACTGTCCTTTAATGGATACAATGGGTGCTGCTTTAGAAACTGCTTATCCTGGCGTTCAGGGAACACAGTCACAGGCACAGGGAGATGCCGCGGCAGTTTCTCATAGTTCTGAACTGCTCCCATATCAAGGCATCCGCGAACTGCAACTCAGTCTCAAGGACAAACAGACACAGACTCTCCCGGAATCCTCATCCGCCCAATGGCCGGCCCCTAGTGACTGGAGTAGGGGTCTCCTTCCACCAGCAGAAGGACTTATTTGCCTTCAAGGATGGCAAGATTTAGCAACTAAGCAAGCAGAAATTAATGCTGTTGTTTCTGTACGTCAGCCAATTATTATGGGAGAAGGTATATTCACTTCTGCTGTTCAAGTCCGTCTCATGGACGCAGTTCTCAGTCAGCCAAGGTCACATGGGAAATGGGACCCAGGGAAATGGGACCCAGGGCCGCCCCCAGGCCAAGAGAGAATAATAGGGGATCTGCAGGATTCATGTGATGTCATGGGCTGGTATACAAAAGAAGCTTTACAAGCATGCCATGTGTCTTGTGAGAAATCAGAAGGGGAGGAGGAAGAAAATGTAAGGGGGACAGCCCAACAGGAGGCCTGTTTTGAACTGCCACAATGGGTCTATGTTTCTAAAGCTAAATGTGCTGCTATTCCTCAAGGCTACACTGTTCTGGTTTTTACATGCACTGCTTTTGTTTGTCTCAGCTTGAATGTTGTGCCAGGATTGATAACTCGCATGGCAAACATTCAGGTTTGGGGAAAAATCCTACTCAGCTGGACAGTCATAGCTGAGAAAGATTGCCCCCCCACCTGGCCAGTAAGAGAGAAAAATGCATATGGGGTGGGAGGAGGTGAGCCAACTCCTTAAAGCGCTTCCCCCATCACCTTCCAATCTGGAGAAAGCATTGTTACTCTCAAGCCACTTGTAACATCCTGGACACTATGTTCCATGTTCTTCCTAGAACTACAAATTCTATCACACCTTGCATTGCTTAGCAGTTTCCTGAATATCTCAGCGTGATGGGATCTCTAATCTCATCCACGGATTCAGTGCAGCCTGCTAGGACATAAAGTCTGTATTGTTTTCTGTGCCTCTGGAAGTAACAAATTCAAGGTCCACACCTGGAGCAATGCCCAGACTTCTTATCAGCGATTCTGGGCATTCTGCCAAGAGAATGCCATTGTATTCGGACAGTCTAAATGGAGAATCATTTGGCAACCTACAGTCTTCTTGCAGAAGGGTTTTTGTGCAGCCCACAGAAAAATCAACAGACTGGACATAAACTTTTGCATCTATACCTTTGAGATATCAATTGGGCACATCAGTTTGGTATTGTCTACTAATGATCTCTCATGGTTGTTCTCTGCACTCCCTGGTCGTTCTTCACCTGTTATTGTTATTGTGGTAACTCCAGCTGACATCATCCTTATCACTGCATCGATGAAAGCTTCTTACAGCTGATCTCTCAGCAACTTCGACTGCAAGCTCGCCTGAGAGCATTCCTATTTCAAGTCCAATCTTAGCTACGTCATGGCTGTCAATTGCAGTTCTCTACACCCTTGACAAGGATAGGATCACAATTGTTGAATGGATGCACTTGCCACACACTCCCTTGAACTTGTACTCCTGTGTTAAAGCAGTTGCAGATTTGTTTTGCCAAGGCATCGTTCCAGATGTTGCCACAATTGTCAGGGACGTATTAACTCTATTTTTCTTTTCTGCAGGGTGATGTTGAACTCTCCAAAAGACAAGCGCCTGCTTTCCTGTATTTTTTATCAATTAACCACTTGTTTTTCCACAGACGCTTTTTTCAGATGGTTTGCCTTTCCAAGGTGTTGTCATGTGGCAGCGTTTGAACTTTTTTCTAATGATGAGTTTAACTTTGTTATAGACACACGTTTATAAGCTTTTTAGGCATTTGCTTTTTTAAATATCTGTCTCCTTCCATAGATAAGGATTGTTTTCACTGTTTTCCTGACTTTGTTACTTTAAAGCAGAACAGCATTCTGTTCCATTGCCCATATATGTTCCCACCCTCAACTTCCGGGATTTTTTACTGAAGGGAATGCTGTTGCTGATTCAACTTTCAAGCAGAATTCATGTGCTTTAGTCTTTTTTCTGATCCTATTTGCTTCTCATGACATGTTTCATTACTCTGTAAATATGTTTCACAGAATGTTTTCTATCCCAATGACACAGGCAAGAGACATTGTAGTTGACACGTGGATGTCACACAAGTGCAGGTTTTTGCCTAAATTACATTTGACTGTGGATACATTTTCTGGGTTTATTTGGCATCTCCTCTTCATGGAGAGACTGCAAGACAAGTTATTCAACATTACATTTGGGACAATTGCTGTAATGGGCCATCCTAGGCCTGAAGACTGGACAATGGACCTGTCTATATATCATCTGCCTTTCAAGAATTTTATGTTCAATGGGGACTATCACTGAAGCATGAGATTCCTTTTAATTCCACAGGGCAAGCAATTGTGGAAAGAGCACACTTAACGCTTAAATTTCTTTTGCAGAAGCAAACCTCAGGCAGAGGGGTTTCTGGGTCAGATTGTTCCTATGGTTGTTGCAAAAGTTCTGTATACTTTAAATTTTCTGCTTTTTCCTCATTAACAGGGTTCACAACCCAAGTTAAAGTTCATTTCAGGGCAGAAGAGCAACTTCCTCGACCACCTGAGTGGTAAGGGATCAGTTCTCTTGGTCACCTGGGGACAAGGATGCTGCAGTCGCACTGGACAAAGGCGCTGTTTGGATCCTGGCAAGATGGTGTGTATCTCTGCCATCCGACTCCTAGGACTGCTTGAACTGTTCTTGGTTCCACGTATTTCTGTTCCGGACAATCAAGGCAATTCTTGGGTGCAACATGCTCAGTATATATTTGATGTTCATGGACAGAATGTTTCTCTTTTATATGAATCATGAGCTCACTGCCTGGTCTTATTGATGATCCAACCTTAATTCTTGCCTCTTTGCAAAGTATTTCAGAACATGGTCAATCTGAACTTCTTTTCCATGCTGTTCCTCCTACTTTTAATATTTCAAAGGTTCAATTTACGCACCACATCTGAGCTTTGTGTTTCTGTTGTATTCATGCAGGGAACTGGCCACTACAAGAATCATGGTAGCTCTGCAGAGTGAAATACTGTAGATCAGTTAAAGCAGCTTTCAGTTAAAGCATCGCTAATTGCTTGCACATACTTATACTATGTTTTATTGTAATAGATACTCAAAGTATTATTTGCTTCCATAATTTGCAGTTTTCAATTGAGCATATATTAGTTGATTTGAGTGATACCATTATTACCAATAATATTAACGCTTCCCTATGGGATGGCTTTGCATACTACTAATGCATGGTATTATTTTACTGACAATTTGTATTTGCCTTATGCTTGTTTTAATCACTGTATTCCTTCATTAATTAATGTTTTCACTAAGTGATATCAAACATCTGTACAATCAATGTCTTTATCTGCTCAGCAATTGTATCAATTCTAATATCATGTGTTCCTTTCTAGAGTAGGTGATTTTTATGGTAAGGCTGATGCACGATATACAGGTTGAGATGCCATGGCTGTTGCCCTCCATCAATGAAGAGCTTCCATGGACTCAGAAACCATCAGGAGTCTTACTGGCAGTAACTTGCTCATTCAAAATGAAATACAAACGGAGGGAATGTGGGGATTTTGTAGTTTAAAGTTCCATCTTGTGGCTATTAAGGGATACATCACTGGTGTTTAGCATAATCAAGTTAGTGTAGTATAAAGATGCATTGTTCTATGATTCTCTCTCTGCGCAGGCGTGGAATGCCTTAAGACTGATAACCACACGACGCCTCTATGGCCAAATTCTTATCTTATGCTAATTTTGCTTGTTTTGCGTGCTTAATAAAAACGTCTGGGGGGAAGAAGGTAGCCATATTCTTCATCTTCTTCTTCTTCTCTACCGGTACCTGAATACTAACAAGATAAAGTCTGCAGTGTCTTCATTTATCAGAGCTCTCCCTGGTTTTCATGCAACTGCTGCTTGGCTGGCTTCCAAGCAGGGTTCCCTGGGGATTTCCCCACAGCCGAGGGCGAGCAGGCCCCTGGCGGAGGAACCTGGACATTTGGAGAGGCAGCACCTCGCTTCCCCTCGCTTCCTGCCAGGAAGGGACCCCCCCTCTGCTCAGGGTCTCCCCCGCCCCCACCCCTTTCCAGCTTCCTTCAAGATGGGAGCTGAGGTTGGTTTCTGCCTCCTTCCCTCCCCAGCCCTGACACGGACGGAGGGACAGGCCTCCCCCCCCGCTGTCAGTCAGAGGAAGGTGGGCGTCTGTCCCCGTGGCTCCTTCCTGGGTACCCGTGGCCGCAGAGGGAGGCTAAGCGGGACGGGTGGCGAGGCTCTCTTCTCCCCCCCCCCATCGAAGGCCTCCTCTCTCACCTGGCACAAAGAGGGGCAGAGGGACAAAGCCACCCTCCCGGCGGGCTGGCCCTGCTTTGGGAGCATTCTTGGTGTCAGAGGCTGGAAGTGCTGGGCCTTGGGCCAGGCAGGCAGGCAGGCAGGCTCTCCTCTCCCTCCTATACCCACCCCACCCCACCCCACCTGACGCCTGGATCAGGAGCCATTACCCCCACCCCCACCCCACCCCAGGGAGCTACAGCCAGGCATCCTTGCCTGGCGCTGATGAAGATGCATGGGGAAGAGGCTTGCCGATTATGGTCCCCTCTCGGGGCAATTACTGCAGGCTTAAACCCTCCGATTACTGCTGCCTTGCCAATCCCTCCCACTCAGCGACCAGGGAGGGGAAGATATACGGGGGGGGGGCAGGCGGGAGCGAGCGGGGGGGGCTAGGCCTCCCTGGTGCTCTCTGCCTTCTTTGGCGGGGCGGCGGGCAAAGTCAAAATCGGCTGCTGAGGGACACCGATATTGGTTGCTGTGAGCTTTAGACCTTTATTGTAATAAAAGAGCTTCTGCTGGCGGTGGGGGGGGGGGAGGGAGGGAGGGAGGGTCCCCTGGCTTCCCAAAATGCTGTTGGCTTCCAATGGGGCTGAGGGTGGGGTGAGTGGGAGCCCCGTGGGAACTGGGAGCTGGGACGGAGCGCTGTGGGTGGGTGGGTGCCTCTCTTCGCCGGGGGTGTTGTAGCTCGTATGTGCTCCGAGGAGGAGGAGGAGGCCTCCTGCTTCATCCATGTCCCCCCCCCTCCTTGTAGGATAGCAGGCACCCTTTCTGGTGGGGGCATTACGGCCACCCGGGAAGGGGAGCTGGGCTGCATGGGTGCTTGCTTAGAGGGCGAGGGAGGCCTTGGCCGGGGGGGGGGCTTCCTAAGCAGCGCCTGCCCCTCTCCGAGGGGGAATCCATTGTCGAAGAGACCAAAGTCAGCCGGGTCACGCACGCACGCGTTCCCTTGGCCGAGGAGGGGCCCGTGGGTGCCCGGGTGGTCGGGCCCGCCTGGAAGGGGCCACCAGCCCCTGGGCGGCTTCTGCGGAGCCCAGCCAGGTGTCGGGATCCCTTCTCCGTAGAGGGGGCAGGAACCTCTCACAGCACGCCCCTTAGAAGCCCCCCCCCTGCTCTCTTTGAATGTGGACTCTCGGGGATCGGGTCCGCCTCCTTGGCCCAGATCCACAAACGCTGGCCTTCCCAGAGGGGCGGCCATTGGCCTTGCAGCATCCGGGGGCCCGTTCTCCTCCCTCGCTTTTCTGCTCCAGCTTTTTTTTGTGTGATGTGGTGGCCGCTCCTCCTCAGGTGGGCAAGGGGTGTGCTGGGCCTGCGGGGTGGGGGCCCTCCTGGGGTGGCCATGCGCATGCACCCCCCTCCCCTGTGCCCCCTCCCTCCCTCCTTCCCTCCCGCTGGTCAACCCTCCACAAGGCAGGGGAGATGCCCAGAAATAATAATAATAATAATAATAATAATAATAATAATAATAATAATAATAATAATAATAATAATAATAATAATAATAATAATAATAATAATAATAATAATCATAATCATCATCATCATCATCATCATCATCATCATCATCATCATCATAATCATCATCATAATCATAATCATAATTAGGGGGAACATCTTTATATCTGGATGAAATCTACATCAATTTAAGTGGAATACATTAGATTAATACTATGCTAAGAGAGTGTAAAACAAGATTAAATGAATGGAACGTATTGCAATAAATCACTCTGGTTGCATAGGGATAGAAAAAGTACAAAAAATACTGTACAATAAAAATATTATATATATATTAAAAAAGAGCCCGCGGGCAACGGGCACAGGCCCCCCCGCGGTTCTTCCCCCCGCCCCCCCACCCGGCTCCCGCCTTTGGCCACCCCCCCCCCCCCGGGATGCCTTCTTGCAGGCGACCCTCCTTGGCCTGCCCCCCCTCCCGTGGGCTCCACCCCCCCCCCGGCTCCAATTCCCAGGTGGACGAACGAATGGGGCGGGGGGGGGCCTTCTCAGGCCGCAATGGTGGCATTGGGGGGGTGCGGGGGGGGGAGGTCCCTGCTATGCCCTGTGGGGGGAGGGGGGAGATCATTCCTTCCAGAAGCAGAACCGGGAAGGGGGCCTGGAGGAGGAAGAGCCCCCCCCTGCCCTTCTCGGGGCCCCCCCGCCCTCCTTCCCTGCCCTTGGAAGCGGCGAAGAAGCGCGAAGAACCGGGCCAGCCGGCAGAAAGAGAAAAAGGCTCCGGGCTGCTCAGCTCCGGGGTCCCGTCCTCTGGGCCCCCCCCCTTCCCGTCCGGGCACAGGACCCACCCCCACCCCCCACGCCTGCTTGCAAACCCTCCTCCTCCACCCACCCACCCCACTTCTCCCCCATTACCGTCCTCTCCCCCAAAAAGTGGAAAGAGGAGTGAGTGGGGTTGGGGGGAGGGGGAAGAAGGCTAATAATGCACTTACTGGCAGGGAAGGAGGAGTAGAAGGGGGGACGCCTGTTGCCTGCGGGCGGGGCGGGGGGGCGACTCGGGGGGGGCGGGTGCGGCTGGCGGGGAAGCCCGGGAGGGGGGGCAGGGCAGGTGTCACCTAACCCGCCCTCCCCAGGGGGAGTCCCCAAAGGGGATCCTCGCGCCACCTTTTTCCCCGGCCCGATGTCCGGCAGCTCCCCCCCCCCCCCGGGACGGGTCCCCGGTTCCCTTTTTTGGGGTGAGTGGGGGGGCGGGGGGGGTCTCTGGCTTGGGGGGGAGCAGCAGCAGCAGCCGAGCGGCTCAGAGTCTTCGGGAATCGAGGGGGCAGAAAGTGGAGCTCTGGCGCCGCCCAGTGGCCGCCCTGGGGAAAAAACGGCGGAGGGGGATGCTGCTGCTTCCCCTCCGAGGAGGAGGGAAACACCGAGGCTGCGGACTACAACTCCCATGAACCCCAGGAGGGCATCCTAAGGGTTAGAAATGTGTTTTATTAGAGTCCAAGGCAACAGGCGAGGCGTCCAGACCGGGATTGTTCTGGCGAGCCAAGCCCACCGAGACCCCCCCCCGGTCGACTCCCGCCCGATGGAAGCCACACTGGTCCGGGAGGGGGGCACCCGAGGGGGGGCCTTGGCCTGGCAGAGAAGAGGGGCCTGCCTGGCAGGGCGGGCGGGCGGAGGAGGCCACGGGGGGAGGGGGGCTCCTCTATACGGGCCCTCCCCCCCTCCCCACTGGGGAAAGAGACGGGGGGGGGGAGAGGAGGCGCTTCGAGGGGGTGGCAGCAGCCTTTCGAAGCCTTTCCGTGCCTGAAGGGGAACTAGGCAGGGAGGGGCGTCCTGAGGAAGGCCTTCGGGGAAACAGCCCTGCAGGGTAGGCCACCGCCGGGCGCCGGGAGCTGCTGCGTGTGCGCACACCCGTCTCTTTTTTTCTCTCTCTGCCCAAGGGCGGGGGGGGGAGGAGGGAGATGGACAGCAGTTCCTCCTGCCGGCAGGGGGCACCCCTTCCCCCCCCGTGCCTTGCACACATCGCCCCCCCTCAGGCGCGCCTTTCCTCCCTCGTCCGTGCGGCGGTTGTGGCCGGTTGGCGCATGCGCTGCGCGCGCTGCCTGTGGCGGGAGAGAACCGCCGGGCGCCATTTTGTTCTCGACGCTTCGCGGAGGGAAAGGAGAAGCCGGTCATGGCCGGGGGGGGGGGGGAGAAGAAATCTGCCTTCTGCGCATGCCCCGCCCTCGACGTACCCCAGCATGCCTCTGGGCAGATCTTCTTTGGGCGGGAAACCGGAGTAGGGAGGGAACGGCGGGGGGGGGGGTTGTTTCTTCTTCTTCTTCCTCTCCCGCCCAAGCCCCCCCCCCGGGGTGGAAGAGGACACCCCCGCCTCTTCTCGGGGGGGGGGGAGCCGCTGCCACCGAGGAGCCTCCGCTTCTGCCAGGGATGGGGTGGCGGGGCCTGGAAGGAACTCAGGCACCGGGGAGCGAAGGGCACGGGGGGGGGCGGCGGAGGGGAACAACTGGGTGATAATTCCCCTCCTCTTCCTCAAAAGCTTCCTGAGGGCTGATCCCGTCCCCTTTCTGCCTCTCCCCGCTCAGCGACCTCCCCTTGCTGCCTCTTGTTTCACACTCTTCAACTTTCCCTCCGCCCAGCTGGGGTTGGGACGGAGAAGAAGCTAAAGACCGTCCCAGAAGGACGCCGCTCTCAGAAGGGCTGGTGCCGCACTGCCCTTCCTTCCCTCCCTCCCTTCCTTCCATCCATCCATCCACCCATCATCAGCTCTTTCCTTCCTCTTTCTTTTCCTCCCTGCCATCTTTGTCCCTTTCTCCATTCATTCCTTCTTCTTCCTCCCTCCCTTCATTTTCCTTCCCTTTTCTTCCTTCGCTCTCTTTTCCTACCTTCCTGCCTTCCATCCATCCATCCATCCATCCATCCATCATGAGCTCCTTCCTTCCTTCCTTTTCCTCCCTCCCTCCCTGTGCTCAAGGGGGTTCCTGGGGGTCTCGGCCAGCCTGCTTCCCAGGAGGAGGGGTGTTAGAAAAGTAAAGAACCAAGTTGCATAGGAAATCTTCAAAAACCTGAACATCAAGTGTATTTCCATGTGAACGGTAGTCAATGGAAGCACTACACAGACCGGCCGTGAGGGTTCCTGCCCCCACGCCCCCACCCCACCCCTTTGCAAGCATCACCTAACACCTCTCCCCTTAGATATACATCGCCCGGAATCCTCCTCACTGCCAAGGCACCATCCACTCGAGTGCCCTGTGCCTCCCACACGGATCTCACTCAAACTCATGGAGGTGCACAGTGGTGCTTGGTGGATTCCAACCCACCCCAATTTCTTCACCTGCAGAACTCCTTGTTTAGCTGCCTTCCTTTAAGCTGCCCCTCGTGTCAGGAGCAGAGCGCCTTCACAGCAACAGGGACATAGCCCCTTGGTCCCTCTTTAGACCTTAACACTTGCAAACCATCGTTCACGCACCTCACCTTTCACCAAACATCCATCTACAATTTTCTTTTTTTAAAAAACAACCACTTAACAAGAACAAAAAAAGAGAAAACAGAAGAGGCAACCTTCATGTGCCCATATTTATTTGTTTGTTTGTTTGTTTGTTTGTTTATTTATTTAATATCCTGCCTATCTGGTCGTGCCAGGACCACTCTAGGTGGCTAACAACATAAAAAATAATACAATAAATATACATATTTATTTGATTTATACCCCACCTATCAGGACCGATGGACCACTCTAGGCGGCTTATATAAAAACAGTTTTACGTAACAAAAATATTAAACAGAATGGGAGAGCTGTAGGAGAGGGGAAAAAAGGGCGTCAGGAATTGCCTGATGGGAAGGCCTGCCTAAACATCCATGTTTTTAATTGATTCTTGAAAATACCCAGCGAGGGAGCCGCGTGAATCTCAGGAGGTAGGTTGTTCCAAAGGCGAGGAGCCACCACCGAGAAGGCCCGATTTCTTGTCTTCTCCTTCCAGGCCTCCCTCAGCGTTAGGCTCCTCAGCCTGAATGTAACGCCATGTTTTTAATTGACTTTTAAAAGTGTCCAAAGTGGGGGCTGCACGGATCTCAGGAGGAAGATTGTTCCAGAGGTGAGGAGCCACCACCGAGAAGGCCCGGTTTCGTGTCCTTTTTTTCCGGGCCTCCCTCGTCGTTAGGCTCCTCAGCCTCACCTCCTGGCTCATGCGGGTGATCCGAGTAGATTTAGGTGGAAGAAGGCATTCCGTCAAGTATCGAGGCTTTGTATGTAAGCATCAACACTTTGAAATCGATGCGGAATTGGATGGGCAGCCAATGCAATGCAGCCAGAGTGGGTGAAATATGTTGGTATTTTCTCACTCCACTGAATAATCTGGCCGCCGCATTCTGCACCACCTGTAGTTTCCGCACCAACCATAGTGTCGGGCCTGCTACTATTATGTCACAACAGTTATCAAGGGAAAAAATACTGCTAAATCAGTCAAGACAAATGTTGAATTTTAAAGTTAACCTGTTGTATCCAGGCCTAGTGTGATTGGGTTCTTTATCAAGAATGGGCAGCCGTAGGGATTCGGTGGGAATGACAGCCGGCGTAGACGTTATTGTTCCAAAAGATTTTGTTTTATTAACTTTAACATCAAACAACTCAGGACCAAACGGGTTCGGCAATTCTTCATCCATTAACAAATTATACTTCTTGGGTTTAGTCCAGGTTCCACATCTTTAACTTTTACAGTCTCTTCGCCCCAAAGCGGGAGATTACGTTCATGCTCCCGACTGGCGCACTCAGCACCACGCAGGTTGTCCTGCAGCAAGGATGGATTACCACCGAACCCCCCAACCGGGGTAAGAATGGGCTGGTTCCACCAAGGGTCCCACAATCCTCTGAGTGCGGAGTAGTCGTACCCACTCCCGGACTCCATCCCCTTTTCTTCTCACCTGCTCCAGACTTGTCTAATTCCTTTGGTATGGGCAGCAAACCATCTTCCCTCATCAGGTTTGGGAAACTCTTTATCAATGTTACGATCCTTTCCACCGTCTGTGTCTCTTTGTCTACTCCCAGAGAACTCCTCCCGCCTTCCCCTTTCTCCTCTTTTATACTGTCATTCCATCTCCACGTCTCCAACTCCTCCGCCCAGTCTCATGACCTCTCGGCTAAGAACACTTCAGTCGCTTTATTTATCTTTGCTATGCTAACAGGTTGTTTTCTAGGCGAGCAGAGAGAATGTTATTTTGATAGCCTGAGAAAAGGACTCGGTGTGATTAGATGGGAATTGTTGTGACTTTTTGCGAAACCACAGTAAACCCAAATAACATCTGGTGTGTATGGGAAAGAAGTCATGTGGTGCAACAGGACTGTTTGCCTAGTAACGAACTCTGATTGGATGACATTGTGGGAAGGTGCGATAAGCCCTTGCCAGTTACTCTTGAAAAAGGAACTTTTTGCCTATGGACATTGTCTTTCAAGACCGACTCTTCATTCATTCGTGACACACGGGACTAACCTTTACTATACTGGATTACCCTTGGACTTATGGGCTTTTTCCTAAGGACTATGGATTATTTCTCTATGAACTATTATTTTAGGAATACTTCATATGGACTATGCTCTTGTAATTTTGTAAGGACAATGGTACATTTACTGTAGGAACCGGCAATTCCACTCCAGTATCTTTGCCAAGAATGCCCCATGATCAGAAACAAAAGGCTAAAAGATATGACGCTGGAAGATGGGACCCTCAGGTCAAAAGGCGTCCAACATGCTACTGAGGAAGAGCGGAGGACAAGTACAAGTAGCTCCAGAGCTGATGAAGTGGATGGGCCAAAGCCGAAAGGACGCTCAGCTGTGGACGTGCCTGGAAGTGAAAGGAAAGTCCGATGCTGGAAAGAAAAATACTGCATAGGAACCTGGAATGCAAGTCCGATATGCAGATGATACCACTCTGATGGCGGAAAGTGAGGAGGAACTAAAGAACCTTGTAATGAGGGTGAAAGACGAGAGTGCAAAAAACGGTCTGAAACTCAACATCAAAAAAACTAAGATCATGGCCACTGGTCCCATCACCTCCTGGGAAATAGAAGGGGAAGATAATGGAGGCAGTGACAGATTTTACTTTCTTGGGCTCCATGATCACTGCAGATGGAGACAGCAGCCCCGAAATTAAAAGACGCCTACTTCTTGGGAGGAAAGCAATGACAAACCTTGACAGCATCTTAAAAAGCAGAGACATCACCTTGTCAACAAAAGTCCGAATAGTCAAAGCTATGGTTTTTTCTGTAGTGTTGTATGGAAGTGAGAGCTGGACCATAAAGAAAGCTGACCGCCGAAGAATTGATGCCTTTGAATTGTGATGCTGGAGGAGACTCTTGAGAGTTCCCTGGACTGCAAAGAGAACAAACCTATCAATTCTAAAGGAAATCAACTCCGAGTGCTCATTGGAAGGACAGATCCTGAAGCTGAGGCTCCAGTACTTTGGCCATCTCATGAGAAGAGAAGACTCCTTGGAAAAGACTTTGATGTTGGGAAAGTGTGAAGGCAAGAGGAGAAGGGGACGACCGAGGATGAGATGGTTGGACAGTGTCATCGAAGCAACCAACATGAATTTGACACAACTCCGGGAGGCGGTGGAAGATAGGAGGGCCTGGCGTGCTCTGGTCCATGTGGTCACGAAGAGTCGGACACGACTAAACGACTGAACAAACAAACAAAAGGACAATGGAACTTTTACTGAATTTTTCTTTTTAGTACAGGATTCTTGTTCTACAGGATCACTGAGGACTATAGCCTTTTTATAACCTACTTGGATTATTTTGTTTTTACTAATGGAATACTGGACTGGAACTGTTTTTATTCTTTTTAATGGTTTTTTGTGTTTTTGTAAGGTTTTTGAACACTTTTCTATTTTTCATGTTTTCTTTGCCTCACTACAGAGTTGTAAATAACTAACACAATGCTTATTTATTTGCTTTGGTTTAGTTTGGTTTGGATACCTAGTAACATGCTTATTCTTTAATAAATTACAGATTATAAAACTCAATTGGTTTTCTTAGGGTCATCTGAGAGTGCTGCCTCGGCCTAGCATACTTAAGGAGTCCAGCCAGTGGTGCAAGTTAAATCTAAGGACTACAAAGCCCACTTGATCTTTTCACAGTAATATCTGAGAGTACAAGGGTGTTCTTATGTGGGCAGACTTGTAAGATGGAGTGTTGTAGCATGGCTAGCTGAGCTTGGACTCACTCAGCCCATTTTAGCGTGTGCAAACTCCTGATTGCTCTCTGTCCAGGCTTACGCAGACGTTTTCGAACTCCGTGTTTGCTCGCAACCGGGAAGGTTAGACGCCTGTTGTATGCTAGAAATAAGGCTTTTAAGTCTGGGGATGATCTAGACTACAGTGCAGCAAGAACGAATTTGAGGAGAGTCATTAAGCAAGCTAAGGCCGAATACAAGAGGAGAATTGAAGACTGTTTTCTCAGCAATAACATGAGGCAAGTCTCCAGGGGGTTCAACAACTAACAAACTATAAAGCAAAAAAGGTTTCCTCGGGCGGAGGCGTGGAGGTGGCTGAGGAGTTGAACAACTTTTTCGCTCTATTCGAGATCGATCAAACTGAAACTGTTCGTTTGCCATCATTTACTCAGCAGAGTCCCCCCTTCATTGTGAATGAGCAGGATGTGAGACAGACTATGAAGGTGGTTAACTCCAGAAAAGCAGCTGGACCCGACTTAATTCCTGGCCAGGTGGTAAAAGGCTGTGCTGAACAGCTAGCCGGGATATGGACTGTAATTTTTAATCGATCCCTGACGTTATGTGCAGTTCCTGTCTGTCTCAAGGCTTCCATCATCGTTCCACTGCCTAAAAAGTTGCCTACAAACAGTCCGAATGACTATAGGCCAGTGGCACTAACTTCAATCTTAATGAAGTGCTTTGAGCAGTTAGTTCGGAAATATATTATCTCCTGCCTTCCGGATTCCTTTGATGGGCTTCAGTTTGCTTATAAAGAAAATAGATCAACTGAGGATGCGATTAATACAGTGCTTTATTTGGTTTTATCCCACCTGGAAGAATTATGTAAGAATGCTGTTTGCGGACTTTAGCTCTGCTTTTAATACCATTATACCCCGCAGATTAATAGTCAAACTTAAAGATCTAGATATTCCAGATTCTATCTGTCTGTGGATTTTGGATTTTTTAACAAATCGTCCACAAAGGGTTAAACTGAATGACTACATCTCTACTGACAAGATACTCAGCACTGGCACTCCACAAGGTTGTGTCCTTAGTCCACTACTGTTCTCCATTTATTCATCGGATTGCACCAATAACCATCCCAGTAATAGGATTATCAAATTTGCTGACGACACTACAATAGTAGGACTTATTTCCGGGGATGATGAGTCTGCGTATCGGGATGAGGTATTACAGCTATCTCTTTGGTGCAAAAAAACCAATCTTCTATTTAACATCCAAAAAACCAAGGAATTTATAGTGGACTATAGGAAAAAAAGAGCAGACATTCAGCCACTCTATATAGATGGAGTTTGTGTGGAACAGGTGACTGAATGTAAGTTTCTTGGGACCATCATAACAAATGACCTGACTTGGAGTGCAAACACCGCTGCGTTAATCAGGAAGGCGCAACAACGGTTATGTTTTCTAAGGATTCTTAGAAAACAACAATTGACTGAGAGTTTGTTAACCACCTTTTATAGGAGTTCGATTAAGAGCATATTATCCTACTGTCTTTGTGTATGGTTCACGAGCTGCACAGTGGCAGAGAAAAAGGCAATTCAAAGGGTGATTAAGACGGCCCAAAACATCATTGGCTGTTCACTCCTCTCTTTGGAAGAATTGTATCAGAACAGATGTAAGAGGAAGATATCTAACATACTGAAAGACTCCTCTCATCTGGGACATCAGCTCTTTAAACTATTACCATCGAGAAGGAGATTCAGGGTATTGAAACCAAGGACAAGTAGATTCAAGAACAGCTTCTACCCAAGTGCAGTATTGAGTTTAAATGCCGGGTCATAAGTTTTGGTGGAATTTTAATTGCTGGGAGAAATGGGGTATCTATATTTGTATGGTGAGTGTTGTGTATATTTTAACTTTTTTTGTAGTGGTGTTGTCCAGTTTTACCTTGGGGAAGAGCACCTCATTTCGTTGCACCCACTTGTGAGTGCAATGACAAATAAATTTCTTATGTCTTATGTCTTATTTTCGCGCGCTCTGTAAGCAAGGGCAAGGCGCGAAAATGCTTGCGGTGGCCTTTTGGGCACCCAGTGGCCATTTTGGAACAGCCGATCAGCTGTTTAAAAAAACATTGCAATGCGAAAATCGGTAAGCGAAACGCTTACTGATCATTGCAATGCAATATTTTGCTCATTAAAACATCGCAATGCAATCACATTAGCGATCTAAAAAAATAGATCACTATGCAGATTCATCGTTAAACGGTGCACTCGTTATGCGAGGCACCACTGCATCTATAAAGATTTTGTTTTACAATAAAAATATTCTTTAAAAATCCTTAAGGAATGGTATTTTGAACAGCAAGTCTGCTGAGCCTGCTTCCGGGGGGGGTGGTGGCAAGGCCAGGAGATTGCTAATAAGAGGGTCCTATCTTTCTGAGCTTTAGAGAGTCTTAAGGGACTACAAAGCCTAAGTGCCTGTACTTGTTAAGTATAATTTAGTGCAGGAGTGAACCTTTTAGGCCAGACCTGTGGGAAAGGATCTGTGTTACGCCCTAGCTGGGGTTACCAGGACTCAGCCCAGCTGGAAAGGGGTACCTGGACACCTGGATGCTCTCTGGCCGACTGAGCAGAGATCGCTAGAAGGAGGCTGGTGCGCAACACCCTCACCCAAGGCGGCTGCTGAGGGAACTCCACAGTCCAGGGGAGTTGAGGGCAAGTCTTCTTATGGGTCGAGAACTGGTGGAGAAACAGGGAACAGGGAACAGGGAGGAGGAGGTGTCAATGGGCGAATTCTCAGCATGGAGGGAGGTGAGGAGCAGCCTGCCCCTGGGATCTCTCCTGGGACCAGTCCTTTTTTTGAACCTGTTCACCAGTTACCTGGAGACAGGGAGAAGCAACGAGGGGGCCAAGTTTGAAGGTGACACAAAACATTTTTTTGGCGGCGAAGACCAGAAGGGATTGTGAAGAGCTCCAGAAGGATCTCTCCAAACTGGGAGAGTCGTGGCAAAATGGCAAAGGCGTTTCTGTCTAAGAAAATGTAAAATAATGCACATTGGGGCAAAAAAAAATTCAAAACTTGAGTGATCAGCTCACGGGTTCTGAGCTGTGTGTGAGGGATCAGGAAAGAGAGCTTGGTGTGATGGTGGAAGGGGGCGAGGAAGGGGGAGGCAGGAGCCCCGGCTGGGAAGGGAAAGGGAAGGAAAGGAAGGAAGGAAAGAAGGAAAGGGAAGGGAGGGAAGGAGGGAGGGAAGGAAGGAAGGAAAGAGAAGGGAGCGAGGAAGCTCCGTCTCTCTCTCTGTCTCTGTGGCGGAGTCAGTTCGACGCCTTCCTTTCAGCAAACATATTTTAGATATAAAACCAAAAGGTTGACGGTGAGGGCAGAACCCCCCCCCTCCCTTGGCAAAGAAAGCGCCTCCTTTCGCTCCTGAAGGGAAACACCTCGGGCGAATCCCCTCAGAGGAGGCTCCAAACGGGGAGAGCCCCCCGCACCCTCACCCCCCCCCACGCTCGCCTCAGTCTCCCTTCCTGAGGGGAAAATAGTGACCAACCCCCCCTCCAGGCCCCGCCCCCCCGCTCTCCCCTCCCCCCCCACCAGAGGACGATTGGTCCCTGACGCGCCTGCGCCCTTTGGGGATTTCTCTTCCTTCCCGCCCTTTTCTCCCCCCTCCCCGCCCCCCCTTCAAGGCCGGCGGTTGGAGAGAAGGAAGGAAGGAAGGAAGGAAGGCGGGGGGAGGGGACTCTGGAGGGGGGGCGAGAAAAGAGGAGACGCCCCTCACCTTTTCCCGCCCAAGTCCCTGGCCCCCCCTCCCTCCGCGATGAACAACCCCCCCCTTCTCTCCTCCTTCTTGGCCTCAGGTACGCACAAACTGGGGGGGGGGGAAGAAGTCGCCGGGCCCTCATGACCTCCCCCTCCCCCCTCTCCTTCTCTCTCTCCATTCTCTGCGGGGGGGGGAGGAGGAAGAGAGGGGACCCTAGAGCTATGAAGGCAGAAGAGGTGCCCCCCTCCTCCCTCCCTCTCCTCCCCCCACCTCTATGGGGCTCCGAGGATCTTCCCCCCAATCAGGTCTGGGCAGGAGGTGGGCAAGGGCGGGGGCGGATGATTTGGAGCGGAGGGAGGGAAGGAGAGCAGTGGGGGGGAGGGAAGAGATGGAGAGGGGGGGGTCATTTCCCCGAAACAAAAAGGAACCCGGATGGCAAATCTCCCCCAAGGCTGGCCTGTTGCTTCTTCTGGGTCTCCCCCCACCCTCTGCGTGAGGGGGGTGTCTGTCCGTTTGGAGGGGGGGAAAGAGGAGTCCAGATCCCCCTCCGAGCAAGGCACCCTTGGGGGCCGGGTGGGGGTGGGGAGGTCGGTCCTGGGTTTTCCTGCATGGCAACACCCCACCCACCCCCCCAAAAAATCACACCTTTTCCAGGCGGGTTTTCAAAAGGGAAGGAGAGAAAGGGGCCTGACTCTCTCCCCTCCCCCACTCAAGGGACCCCCCCCCAAGGGGGGGGAGGGGGAAACTCGACCTCAACATTTCCCCCCCCACCCGCCCACCCCGTTCTGTCAAATCTCGGTTCAGGTTGCAAGTCTTGGGTGGGGGTGGGGGGTGGGGGTGGGAAGCGAGCCTGAGGGGGTGGCGAGGAGGAAGAGGGAGGGGGCTCCGTCTCAAAAGCCTCTTGGGTCTAAATGTCAAATTCCACCTGGAAAACTCAACCGTCGTCCCAAAAATACCGGCAGGCCTTTTCAGGAGCGAGATTTAACTGCCTTCCATCAGCCGTTTTAGAGGGACGTTCCCACAGTAGACCTTAAGAAAATGTCCCTGCAATGATGAAGAAATCGAAACATTATTAGATCATGTCTTTTTCATATATAGTTTACAGGGGGTGAGAGCGCGCAGGGGAATCATCCTCGGGTGGTGGTTGTTTTTTTCTCTCCTGTGCATAGAGACCTCTTCTTTCCTTCCTTCCTTTTGGGGGGGGGGGGTTGTCCAAAGGGAAGGAGAGGCGGCAACTCTCCTGATGAGCCCCCCAGGCCTTCCTTTGCCCACACTTGGCTGTGGGGCCTTTTGGATTCCCTTTGGGGGGGAGGATCCAGGAGGAGGAGGAGGAGGTGATGCCCCACCCCTTGGGAGGAGGAGCCTTGGGGTGGGCGGGGCATCTCTGTCTCTCTTGCTTAGACTCTTCTTCCTTCCCTTCTCCTGCCCACCCACCCCACGTCCTTCTCTCCTTGCAATGAGGCTAAGGAGACCCTCCCACCACAGCCCCCTCCCTCCATAAAGATGTGGTTGGCTGTGTCAAGGTTGCTCTGGGACTTTCTTACGAGGAGCTCCTGCCTCCCCCAACACAGTGCCAAAGCCTTACCGAGAAAAGGTGTTCGCCTTAGCCCACCCTGCTAAATTGGACATGCAACTCAGGTTACTGAAGCTGAACTTCAGAGAATGGCTGTTATTTTCAAACCTTTTAAACAAACGGAGTTGGGATGTTATGGGATCTTTTCCACTTAGTAAGACTGTTTTCTCCTTCCCGCTTCCAGTGGCCTTTGAGGAGGTGACCCCGTATTGACCCCAACAGAGCCTGGGATCTTCTGGATCGAGGCTTGAGATCTCTGCGCGAGGACCTCCGGCTGGAGATTTCTGGGAACGACGTCTCTCCAGGTAACTTTAATATTTTTTCTAAATGTTTACAACATAATACAAAGCAATAGCCATTCTCATTACTTACTCCTTCCTCCCACCGCACTCTCTGTCCCATTGCAGACGTGGGATATAAGAGCTTCGAAACATGCTCTTAAAATGTTCATAGTTCAACCTGGCTCACAATCCCCCCAAATGTAAGAGCATCAGAGGCTTTGCTACTCCTCAATAACTATGAAAAGTTCTCCCTCCTGAATAAATAAATTAACGGGGAGGGAGGGCTGGGGAGATTTCATTCCTTTGGCTGCCTGAAGTTTCTTTGTTAACTTTCCCTCTAGTGTGACATTCTGGCCATCTAACACGGAGCTTATAAAAGGTGTATAAAGTAGATTTGCCTGAGCTCTTCCGTAAAGTGACTTGTAAGGCTAACTTTAGAGATCTAGCCTTTCAATCATTCCGGTTTCATTAAATATCCCCAAATGCCTCCAGTTTCTTCCAGAGCCCTTAGAAATCCTGAAACTCACCTCTTTTTCCACTAGAGAAGTGCATTAGAAATCGTAACTTCACTGGTGCGAGATGTCTCTTCTGGAGTCTACCCGTCCTCTTAGAACAGCTGAGCTGGAAGGGACCCTCTGGATCATCGACTCCGTTCGCTCTCCAGCACTTTATTTCCCAGGCAGGTTCTTTCATTTCCTCCTGGTTGACCCTCCCTTCAAGGGAGCCTTTTGAACCCTGTTGGCCCGGTCCCACTTCCAGATCTCAACGCCCCATTTGTGTTCCCTCACCACACCCAGTCCGCCCTTACAGGGAGGCCTGTTCCTAAACCCACCAGGCATGAGTATATTGTCCTTATGTATTGTGTTAAAGAAATATTTATAGGAGAACAATAGTTTTTCTTTAAATAAAGGACAGATATAAAAGTCCTTCTTCCATCCAATCTCATAGGAGGTATGGTCGATAGATAGATAGATAGATAGATAGATAGATAGATAGATAGATAGATAGATAGATAGATAGATAGATAGATAGATAGATAGATAGATAGATAGATAGATAGATAGATAGATAGATAGATAAAACCTTTATTGGCATAAGTAAAAATTGGACATAGTTACGGTGGTTGGTACATATATAGGCATCAAGAGGGGAGAAAAGTGGAGGGGGAGGGGGATCCTGAAGAGGCTCTGGATGGCAGGTCAGGCATGGGGGGGGGAGAGGAAGGGATCCCCGTTGCACCCAGCTGACTCCCTCATGTCCCCCATTTGCAGCCCCCCCTCTCCCCCTCCTTCCACCTGCACTCCATAGCCCACTTCCCACTTGGGGGTGAGGCTGGAAGGGGTTTACCTTGAGGAAGAGAAATTGGGGGAGAGGGAAAGAGCTCTGAGTGACACTCCCTCCTTTCCTCCTTTGCCACACCCCAAAAGGGTGCTTGCAGGATCTGGGGAAAGAAGGGATTCTCCTGGCATGAAAGCCGAGGAGGACCCAGGATATGCACAGAGAAAAGGCGCTGGTGTCTTGCTCAGGTGGGGGAGCGGGGAATTGAGTCCCCTCCCAAACTTCGCATCTGCCCCCCTCCAAATTTACCACCCCCAAGGAGGTGGATGAGGAAGCACAAGAGAAAAATAGACGCTTCCACCTCCCTCCACTTGCAAGGCCTTCATTCATTGCAGACCAAGTGGGAGGAGGGACCCAATCCAAATTATATGGTCTCTGGGTGTTGTGGGGGGCAGGCTCTTTTTTCTGGGTATTTTAAGAAATACCTTTCTGCAACTCAACATGGATGTTTCGGCAGGCCTTCCCATCAGATAATTCCCGACACCCTTTTTCCCCTTTCCTGTAGTTCTCTCATCTTGTTTAATATTTATGTTATGGAAAAATTGTTTTATATGTGTATTTATTATATTATTTTTTATGTTGTTAGCTGCCTAGAGTGGTCCTGAGTGGACCAGATAGGCGGGATATAAATAAAATAAATAAATAAAAAATAAATAAATAAAAATACCTTTCTGCAACTCTCTGTTGAGAACTCTGGGAACTTGCTTACGTTCCAGTAAAATGCACAGCAGAAGGCCAGCTCTTTAAGGTGAGAATTAGCTGTAGAAGTCCCCTTCTTTACCCAATTGTTCTTGGTATCCACCCTCACCAAAGCTTAGCACTAGAAAATAAACCTTGGGAGGTGATCTTTAAGAATAAAAGGTTTTAAGACAGGCTGGAAAAGGGGGCGGGAAGGGGATGATCGGGGAGCTGGAGACTCCCCTCCGGGCAGAGGAGGAGGAGGAGGGAAGGGGGTTAGGGTCGTGTCCAAAATTACCCCCAGGATTTTCATTTTTACCCCTTTCCACCCCCCTGTTTTGTGGGAAAAAAGTGTGTCTTATAGTGTGAAAAATATGGTACTTCTGCTTTATTTATTTATTTATTTATTTATTTATTTATTTATTTATTTATTTATTTATTTATTTATTTATTTATTTATTTGATTTATATCCCGCCTATCTGGACTACCAGACCACTCTAGGCGGCTTTTTGAGTTAGAGCTGCTAGCATTAGCAAAGTTACTTGAGCAACTGCATTAATTTCTGCTTGCTGAGTTAGGCAAATGAGTCCTTCTGCTGGGAATGTTTTTAATTCATCTGGGGTTTTCAAGGAAGTTTTCCCAGGCTGGTCAGAATGAGACTGAGAGTCCAGCAGTGGAGCCAAAGAGGCTTCATACACCGTAGGTCGGCCGAGCCACTCACAATTTGTCATGAACTACCAAGGTCCTTCTTCTCTGTTGGTGATCTAGTCTGCAAAGTGGCTCTGCCCTTCCCTGCCTCCTCCAGCAGCTGACCGCTCTGATGAGGAAGCAAGACAAGGATTCTCCCAACTAAGCAAATGATTAGTTGATCGCAGGAAGAGGCAAGGAAGGGCCAGCAGAGCTCTGTTCTGGATTGGTGCACTACTGGAGAAGATGGACCCCAGAAGTGCATGATAAAACATGACTGGCCCAGCTGGCCTGTGAGATGTGGGAGAGTTCATGTAAAAAAGGTAAAGGTTCCTGTTGATAAATTTCCAGTCATGTCCGACTCTAGGGGGTGGTGCTCACCCCATTTTCAAGCCATAGAGCCAGTGTTTGTCTATAGACAGTTTCAGTGGTCAAGTGGCCAGCATGACTAGACAGGATGCTGTCTAGGCCCATCTTTAGGTAAGAGTTCTATTATGTCTTTCCGCTCAGGCTTCTTTTTTCAAAGCTAAACACACCCAGTTCTTTCCTTCTTTCTATGTTGGCTTTCAGTTGTTAATGCATTGTTTTCAAGTTGCTTGCAGAGTGTCTGCTTTGTAATTGCCTCAAGAATTTTCCCTAAGATGGATGTCAAACTGAGAGGTCTGCAGGTCACTAGTTACTCTTTTGGAAGATAGGACTCTTCTTTCATCTCTTTTTCTCTCTCCATCAGGTGACGAAGAGGACAAATGGAATTCTGTTTAGCCAGTCATTCTTTCAGTCGGAAAAAAAGACATATGAAGGATGAAAAAAAAATTGCACAATTAAAAGGAAAAAGTGAAGAAAGGAAACCAGAAAACAAGAGGTAAAAAGAGATCTCCAGCTTCTGCTATTGATGTTGATGCACTTCTCTAATCATCTGAAAAAATCAACAGGGGAAAAAGGAAGGAGAAACGGTTCCCTGTGCACATAAACATTCAAGTTTGCCTCAGATGCCAGTGAACTTGACAAAGTCCACCCAGAGGAGGAACAAAGCAAATACATTGAACAAGGAAAGAGCATCACAATGCACAGTCATTGTACTTCACGTGAAACATCCCTGAGGAGTGAGAGACAGTACAAATGTGTACAGTGTGGAAAGAGCTTCAGTAAGAGCAGTAGCCTCAGTTCCCATCAAAGAACTCACACTGGGGAAAAAACATATAAATGCATGGAATGTGAAAAGAGTTTCAGTCAGAGCAGTTCCCTGAGTAGACATCAAAGAGCTCATACTGGGGAGAAACCATATAAATGCTTGGAATGTGGAAAGAGCTTCAGTCACAGCACTTGCCTGAGTTCCCATCAAAGAACTCACACTGGGGAGAAACCACATAAATGCTTGGAATGTAGAAAGAGTTTCAGTCAGAGCAGTGCCCTGAGTTCCCATCAGACAACTCACACTGGGGAGAAACCATATAAATGCATGGAATGTGGAAAGTGCTTCAGTCACAGCAGTGCCCTGAGATCACATCAGAGAACTCACACTGGGGAGAAACCATATAAATGCTTTGCATGTGAGAAGTGCTTCAGTTGCAGCACTAACCTGAGTTCCCATCAAAGAACTCACACTGGGGAGAAACCGTACAATTGCATGGAATGTGGGAAGAGTTTCACTGACAGCAGTGGTCTCAGTTCCCATCAAAGAACTCACACTGGGGAGAAACCACATAAATGCATGGAATGTGGAAAGAGCTTCAGTTGGAGCAGTGCCCTAAGTAGACATCAAAGAGCTCACACTGGGGAGAAACCATATAAATGCTTGGAATGTGAGAAGTGCTTCAGTAACAGTAGTACCCTGAGTTCCCATCAAAGAACTCACACTGGGGAGAAACCATATAAATGCATGGAATGTGGAAAGAGCTTCAGTCAGAGCGGTGAACTAAGTTCCCATCTAAGAACTCACACTGGGGAGAAACCATATAAATGCATGGAATGTGAGAAGTGCTTCAGTAAGAGCAGTACCCTGAGTTCCCATCAAAGAACTCACATTGGGGAGAAACCATATAAATGCATGGAATGTGGAAAGAGCTTCAGTCAGAGTAATGGCCTCAGTTCCCATCAAAGAACTCACACTGGGGAGAAACCATATAAATGCATGGAATGTGGGAAGACCTTCAGTCACAGCAGTGCCCTGAGTTCACATCAAAGAATTCACACTGGGGAGAAACCATATAAATGCTTTGCATGTGAGAAGTGCTTCAGTCGCAGTACTTCCCTGAGTTCCCATCAAAGAACTCACACTGGAGAGAAACCATATAAATGCATGGAATGTGGAAAGTGCTTCAGTCACAGCAGTGCCCTGAGATCACATCAGAGAACTCACACTGGGGAGAAACCATATAAATGCATGGAATGTGGGAAGAACTTCTGTCACAGCAGTAGCCTGAGTTCACATCAAAGAATTCACACTGGGGAGAAACCATATAAATGCATGGAATGTGGAAAGAGCTTCAGTCGGAGCGGTGAACTAAGTTCCCATCTAAGAACTCACACTGGGGAGAAACTAAAGAACTCACACTGGGGAGAAACCATATACAGTGGTGCATCGTATAACAAGCGCCCCGTTTAACGGTGAATCCGCATAGCGATGGCATTTTTGCCATCGCTTTTGCGATCGCATTTTTGCCATCGCTTTTGCGATCGCATTACGATGTTGCCTATGGGGAAAAATTGCTTTGCAATATTTTCTCCATAGGCCCCATTTTCACCCAGCTGAGCGGCGGGAGCCTCCGAAGCAGTGCTCCCACCGCTCAGCTGGGGGGAAAATGCCGGCGGTAGCCTCAGAAGGACCCTTCCGAAGGGTCCTTCCGAAACCCCTACCGGGATTCCCCTTCAGAGCATCCGGATCCCCCACCCTCCCACCCTGCCCCCCCGCTTGGATCCGACCCGCGGCCGGCTACCCCAGCCATGGCCAGACTCCTGAGAGTCCGGCCATGGCTGGGGTAGCTGGCCGTGGGTCGGATCTGGGCATCCAGATCCCCCCCCTCCCACCCTGCCAGCCGCCGCTTGGATCCGACGTGCGGCCGGCTGCCCAAGCCATGGCCGGACTCTTGGGAGTCCGACCATGGCTGGGGTAGCTGGCCGCAGGTCGGATCCGGGCATCCGGATCCCCCCACCCTCCCACCCTGCCCCCGCTGCTTGGATCCGACCCACGGCCGGCTACCCCAGCCATGGTCGGACTCCCGAGAGTCCGGCCATGGCTGGGGTAGCTAGCCGCGGTGCCATAGGAACGCATTAATTTACTGCGTTTCTATGGGGTTTTTTGCCCCGCATAGTGACGGATCCATATAGCGATGATTTTTTTGGAATGGATTATCGTCGCTATGCGGGACACCACTGTAAATGCCATTGCCTGTTTGTATGCAAGGTTCCAGTTCCTTTTTTAAAAACTATGTTTAACTCCCTCTAAATAGCTTCTAATTAGCTCTGAAGAAGCTTTTGAAGCCAAGCATTCAAGGGAGTTAATACAACCTCTGGAATTTTCTGCTGTTTCACCAATACGACAAGGAAAGGGGGAGAAGAAACAGCTGAACTGCTGACCTACTGCTCTGAAGAATTTATTTTTCAGGCAGAGGTTGTTCGAGGCAGCACCAGGGCCATCGCCTTCTCCCTTGGAGATAAAAGGCCACGAGGAAAGGCAAGCGAGGTGGAGATCCTGGTTCCTCATTTTTACTAGAGCAAGTGTGAAACATGGACAGAGATTTACAGCTTGCATTCTGGTGACCTCCCAAGCCCTTGGAAGCTAGTGGATGTGTATTTGCCTTTACAACCTTACAACTTTGGTTGAAAGCTGTATATCCTCACAGCCTCATTGCTAAGCAAATACTTACAATCAAGCAGCGACTCCACAGTGCAAGAATATCAGGTGCGGTAAGCAAACAGAATTTTCTGCTCTGCCTTCTCCCAACTGTTTAAAAGTATTGCTGAAAAGTCTAAAGCAGACTAAGACTAAGACAGATTGCTTTTATTTCTGGACAAAAGGGGATGAGTGAGGCCTAAGGCAGATACTTGATTGTGGAATCTCTAAGCACTCCAAAGTAATTGAGGGCCCGCCTGTTCTGTGCTTGTAACTGCACATGTACCTCTGGGTTTAAGTCAAGCCGTGAGAGGATAATCAAACCAAAAGATCTGTACCTGAGAGCAAAACCCATTCTCCAACTTTTAAACCTCCTCCAGCAAGTTGCTAGAAGACTGAAAAAGCCAGACCTTCTGACTGGACTATCTTACCAGAGGACACACAATATTAGTACGAAATTAGTACATTCTACAATATATGCTTGCCTTTATATATATATTTGAATTTTTCTGCTCCTAGACTTGCTAACACTGTTAAGTCAAAATAATTTTAAAGACCTTCTTTTCAAAGTATTATTATTATTATTATTATTATTATTATTATTATTATTATTATTATTATTATTATTATTATTATTATTATTATTATTATTATTATTATTATTATTATTATTATTATTACTGGCATGGTATATCTATATACTTACTCTTAGTAGTACACATTTTACTATATGTATATATCTTATGGTCTAGTACAGGAATAACCTGCTCTTGTTGGAGAATGGTTTTTACTAGATGGGGTTATAAAGAACATGGGGTTTCTCCATTACATGGAAACTTATTAGCAGAGAGGAAAGGGAGACAAAAGAAAATTACACATTTCTTTTCTCCCAAAGAGGAGGGCAATAAAATACCAATGAAATTACAACGATATCATCACCACCCCCCAATCTAGACTGGTCAGTTGAGTATCGTTGTTCAATAATAGAAACAAATAAGGAAGATTATGCTCCTGACCTGGCGACAGAGTTAACAGTTGCAGAAAACGTTTTGGACTCCAGCAGGGTGGAAAAAAGGAGGTAGATGGTCTCATGTTAAAACAAATAGATGAATTGGCACAAGGATGCATCCAAACAGAAAAAGGGCCCTTTCCAAAGCCAGTTAAGGCAAGAGGAGAGTCTGACACTAATACACTATTCCAGTGGGTAAAAGACATTCTAGAGGAGATAACCTTAATTAAAATATTCCTCTATGAATCTTATGAGCTATTAACTACTCTATCCAAACTAACTGAGTTAAAAAAATGTACCTAACAACAACAACAAACAAACTGACCAAGATAATGCATTTTACAGGACAGTTCTGCCAAAGAGGGTAAAAATTCCAAACAGGAAACCAAGAATAGGGCACAGGAAGGATTTCTGTATGGATGCACAAGTAAAAAAAAAGAATAAAATTAGCAAAAAATAAGACCACATCACCATTAATTAAAAATCCCAAGAATATTAAGAACGCAAATAAATCAAGAAAACCATCCCAAAAAATGAATTACCATAACTTATTTAAACACCTTGAGATGAACTCAAATAAAGAGTCAAAATCTTCCAGACTTAAAAAGAAACTCTGAGTGGTCGGAGGACCAGATGGGTCCAAAATTTTTCAGACCTTCTTTTTGACAAAGATAGAGCTGTTAGACCTTCTACCCTCTTCGCTCTCTCTGATCTTCCTGTTTGGCCACCAGTAACCATAGATGACTCAATTAGAAGCCAGAAAAGCAGAAGGCCTCCATGCCATCCCACCGGACTTATTGAAATGTGAACCGAACTGGTGGACTTCACTCTTTGCTTCCCTTTTCACAGCTAGAGATAATACTGGGATCTTGCCAAAATTCTGGACCGCTGCAATCCTTGCCCCATTTATAAAAAAGGGGGACCTGCACTTCCCGGAAAACGTCAGAACTATCAGTTTATTATCAGTTATTGGGAAACTCTATGCAAAACAGCAACTATTTAAACTTAATTCCTGTATCAATAACCAGACATTGCTAGGCCCTGAGCAAGCTGCATTCAGAAAAGGTAAGACCACAGTAAATAACTGCTTAATACTTTCGCATCTTATTAAGAAAACAATTAAGCATGAAAATTCTAAATTGTATGTGGCTTTCCTTGACTTAAAGGCAGCTTTCAATTCGGTAGACAGAGAGTTTCTCTGGGAAAACCTTGAAAATATGGGAATAGAAAAAAAAAGACTCATTTCCCTGGTAAGAATTTTATACTCTGGCACAACATGCCAACTTTGTGTCTCTTGGAAAGTGGAGTTATCTAATCAATTTCCAACCAACATTCTTGCTCCCTCCCTATTCAACCTATTAATGAATGATCTAGCCCCCTTTCTAGCCAGTGTGGAGGGCCATCCACCAAAACTGGGGACGCATTGCACACACACACACACCCCGTCTTGTTTGGATTCAGCCTCCGTCTACTGTCCCTTTTATCCTCCCATGGAAGGAGAAGGTGGGAACAGAACTGAGGTTCCCTGTTGATCGATCATCATAAGAGTTTTAAGTAAAAGTTGATGGTGCAAAGCAAAATCGCCCACCCTGGCTTGTCTGTTCAGGGGGAAGAAGGAGGGAGCCTTGGAGGGGAAGCCCCCCCCCCACAGACACACACACCCCAAATCAGGATGACCAAGGTTTGCCTCTTCTCAAGAGGACCTGACCTTGGGGAGCATGGGGTTGGGGTGAGCAGGATTGAGATTTTATTTTAAAAATACACCTAAATAAGATACAAAGAAAACCATACCACCAAACACCAGCAGTTTGCACATGCTCAGAAAAGAACTGTGGTGTCACGGATGGAGGACCAGACTGGGAACCAGGAGACCTGGATTCAAATCGCTGCCGGGCCAGGGAAACTGAGAGGAGAGAGAGATTGGGGGGGGCAAGGCTACTTCAGCCACCTCTTGAAATGTCACTGACCTTGCAAATGTTGGAGGGATTTGGGATGTGGTTCTTTGTTTTTGGTCCCAAAAGGAGCAAAGAGACACCAACTCAGTCTTGCCCCTTCCTAGGAGGAAGGAAGGAAGGAAGGAAGGAAGGAAGGAAGGAAGGAAGGAAGGAAGGAAGGAAGGAAGGAAGGAAGGAAGGAAGGAAGCTCAAATTGTTTCTAAAACTGCTAAGGAATCTAAGGAATGACATCAAAATAATAAAAATGCAATAGACCCTTTATATAAAATTTAAAGTAGTAACAGCTCACAACCCCAGCAAGCTCATTCCCAGGGGAAGCTGGTGGGAGAACAGAGTGGATTTATTTCTTTATCAATGAATGCACTCCGTCCTGCTTGGTTGCAGATTATGCTGATCACATAACTCCGTTCGTGCTCTTGTTTAGCCCAAGATGCTGCATTTCTCCTACTCCCACCGAAGATCAGACTGGCTGTTTTCCTCTTCTCTTTCTTCCCCACCTTTATTTATCCTCTTTCTCCTCCTCGGCCGGAATCATGATCTCTCCTCTCTAACGTTTATACTTGCTCTCACATCCTTTTCCAGACCTCCTTCTCCTCACGTACAAGTGGGTAGAAACCAGTGGTTCTTAACCTTTGTTACTCAGATGCTTTTGAACTGCAACTCCCAGAAACCCCAGTCAGCACAGCAGGTGGTGAAGGCTTCTGGGAGTTGCAGTCCAAAACTCCTGAGTAACCCAAGGTTAAGAACCAGTGGTATAAACTACCAGATTTTTTACGAGACAGAGGTTCTCCACAATGTTTTTCCATGCATGTATTTCTTGCTTGTCTTGCATGTAGCCATTGATTCTGGCCATTTCAAAAGAAGCTTTTTAGAAGTTTAGTTATTTTTACTTAGCTAGATTTTGTTATTCATTTAACTGCAGTATTCTTTAGAAATGTAATCTATTCTATGCTTAGGCAACAAACTGAATATCTATAAAGACTTTATTTTCAAAGAAAAATTATTCTTAAAAAATCCTTAAGGAATGGTATTTTGAACAGCAAGTCTGCTGAGCCTGCTTCCGGGGGGGGGGGGGGGAGCGGCGGCAAGGCCAGGAGATTGCTAATAACAGAATCCTATCTTTCTGAGCTTTAGAGAGTCTTAAGGGACTACAAAGCCCAGGTGCCTGTACTTGTTAAGTATAATTTAGTGCAGGAGTGAACCTTTTAGGCCAGACCTGTGGGAAAGGATCTGTGATACACCCTAGCTGGGGTTACCAGGACTCAGCCCAGCTGGAAAGGGGTACCTGGACACCTGGATGCTCTCTGGCCGACTGAGCAGCGATTCCTAGAGGGAGGCTGGTTCGCAACACCCTCACCCAAGGCGGCTGCTGAGGGAACTCCACAGTCCAGGGGACAAGAGGGGAAGTCCTCTTATGGGTCGAGAACTGGTGGAGAACCAGGGAACAGAGAGGAGGAGGTGTCAATGGGGCAGAGTCTCACCATGGAGGGAGGTGAGGAGCAGCCTGCCCCTGGGATCTCTCCTGGGACCAGTCCTTTTTTTGAACCTGTTCACCAGTTACCTGGAGACAGGGAGAAGCAGTGAGGGGGCCAGGTTTGAAGGTGACACAAAACATTTTTTGGGTGATGAAGACCAGAAGGGATTGTGAAGGGCTCCAGACTGGGAGAGTCATGGCAAAATGGCAAAGCCGTTTCTATCTAAGAAAATGTGTAAAGTAATGCACATTGGGGCAAAAAAAATTTCAAAAGGAAGGGTGGAGGCAGGAGACCTGGCTGAGAAGGAAGGAAAGAGGGAGGGAGGGAGGGAGGAAGGAAGGAAGGAGCTGATGATGGATAGAAGGAAGGAAGGAAGGAAGGAAGGAAGGAAGGAAGGAAGGAAGGAAGGAAGGAAGGAAGGAAGGAAGGAAGGAAGGAAGGAAGGAAGGAAGGAGCTGATGATGGATAGAAGGAAGGAAGGAAGGAAGGAAGAAAGGAAGGAAGGAAGGAAGGAAGGAAGGAAGGAAGGAAGGAAGGAAGGAGCTGATGATGGATGGAAGGAAGGAAGGAAGGAAGGAAGGAAGGAAGGAAGGAAGGAAGGAAGGAAGGAAGGAAGGAAGGAAGGAAGGAAGGAAGGAAGGAAGGAAGGAAGGAAGGAAGGAAGGAAGGAGCTGATGATGGATAGAAGGAAGGAAGGAAGCTCCGTCTCTCTCTCTCTCTCTCTCTCTCTCTCTCTCTCTCTCTCTGTCTCTCTCTCTCTCTGGGCAAGTCAAAAGATGGCAAGGAGCCTTCCTGCTTGTAGAAGGGGGGGTGGCCGGGTCAGTCTGTGCAAGGGACACCCACAAACACACACAAAAAAAATAAAATAAAAGGGTGTCCCTCCTGCTCTGCCAGTGAGGAAGGCCAAAAAGGCGCAGTCTTTCCCCCCACACTTCTTCTTCTGTTCCCCCCCCCTTTCCCCACCTCAATCACATGCTTACGGGCTTCTCTCTGGGCAGAATATCCCCCTTGGTTGTTGTTGTTTAGTCTTTTAATCGTGTCCAACTCTTCGTGACCCCATGGACCAGAGCACGCCAGGCCGTCCTGTCTTCCACTGCCTCCCGGAGTTGGGTCAAATTCATGTTGGTCGCTTCTATGACACTATCCAACCATCTCATCCTCTGTCGTCCCCTTCTCCTCTTGCCCTCACACTTTCCTAACATCAGGGTCTTTTATTAATAAATAAAAAGTTGCCAGGCTTCCCATAGGAAGGGGCAGCCTGAATATTGACAGCAGGACTGGGAGCAGTGAAGACGGTCTGCACAGGACACCCTCTTTTCTGCTCCCTGACATCCACACTTGCTGAAAAACAGCCCTGACCTTTGCCTTGGGTTTGGGAGAGAAGTGGTGGACTGTCGGACTGTCAGCTTCTGGGATTTCCCCTTGTCGGATGTCACCCTGTGAACGGACCCATACTCTGATCACACACCCAATAGTAACAAATCTTCAAACTTCAGCTATTTTCCTAAAACCCTAACCCATAAACCCTCACCACTACATTGAATAATATTTCCCCCCTCTTTTCGGTAAGATCCTACCTGGACACTGTTAAGTGCAAAGTCCCGCACCTCAGAAAAAGAAACCAATTGCACAGTTACAAGATGTGGGTTACTTGGCTCAGCAAAACTATGAGCGAGAGGGATCTTGGAATTGTTGTAGATCACAAGCTAAATGTGAGCCAACAGTGGCTTTTTATCAATCCAGGTTCTCCTAGCTCTTCCCTTTCTCCTTTAATGGGTTCACCATTTTCAATACATTTATAGACTTGCAGTGCCTTTAAATTAAGTACAGTGTGTCAAGGAAAATTGCAGGCCTGAGCAGAATGGAATGGAGTGGGGTGGGACTTCCTGCTGTAAAAGAGTATGTCCCAGGACCGCGCGCCTAACGACGCGCAAAATTCTCAAATTTTGTATCTGGCCTTAATATGGTAAATAGAAAAGCCAATTAGATTTGCAAAAGCCGGGGAGTTAGGAAAGTTTTAAGGATCAGATCATACTTTTGCAGTATTAAAGAGCAGGCCGGGTAGGTGGGGCTCGTCAGCCATGGAAGGCAGCCCATCTAGGAGAAGGAAAACTCCGATTTCAAACCTCCACTGCCTTGTGGCTATATCCACCAATGGAAAAGGCTTCAGGAGTTAACCTCGAGGCAAAATCTGGAGCTGGAGTCCCGAAGGCGGCTCGTGTCGTTCTGCCAACTCCTGCGACGTTGCTGGAACCAGTCGTATTGGCTCTTGCCTTTCCATTGGACCATTTCAGCAATGTGGAGAGGGGGGATCTGCTGCTTGGGTAACAGCCTATCCTCCATATTACCTAACCCGGGCTTCATGCTCTGGAGAGGACACTCCTCGATTCAGAGCATGTTACCATAGTCTCTCGAGACTGAAGGATGCCTATGAGATCAAACCCCATACTACATGCTCCATGGGAGGGAGCCTTCCATACAGCATATGAGAGTTTTTGGTTGCAGTGCTTGGGTACATGTACCAAAGGAAACCAGAAGAAAAGGAAAGCCAAAAGCAAAGAAAATGAGGTTTTTGAGCTATGAAAGAGGGTCAAAAGCGTATCGTTTCCTAGATGGAAACAGAAATGTAGTAATTTCCAGATCTGCAAACTTTTGTGAACATGAAAACTGGGATAAGGTACATGCAAACTCTCAAGTGTACATTCCCTTCACAGAAAGACAAAGGAGACAGGGAAATCAGGTAGAGCCAAAAGAAGAGGCTGAAGAAAGTTCCAGTCACCGCAACTCAGAAGAAGAAGAGGAAGATGGAGTGTGTAGTGAGACAGGATGTGAACTTGTAATTAAAGAAGAAAGACAAATCCCTAGAAGGTCAGAAAGGGCTAATAAGGGAATCCCACCAGAAAGGTTTGGTGTGGGAGAAATAAGAGTGTGTCACATATACCAAGAGCCAAAGAATTTTGAGGAGGTAATGCTTCTTCCAGAGATTGAAAGGAAGAAATGGGAGCAGGCCATGAAAGATGAATTGAAATCAATGGATGATCATGAGGTGTTCACTGAAACAAAGTTGCCACCAGGGCAAAAGGTGATAGGCAGCAAGTGGGTTTACAAGAGAAAATTGCAAAATAATGGTGAATACAGATACAAAGCTAGATTGGTGGCTCAGGGGTACACACAGAAGAAAAACGTACATTACGATGAGGTTTTTTCACCCACTGTGAAAACAGACAGTAAGACTGGCCTTAGCCTTAGCTGCATCAAGAAACTATGTTGTAAATCACTTTGATATTACAACTGCTTATTTAAACGCAGAGTTGCAGGAGGAATTGTACATGGCAAAGGCACCTGGTTTTGAAAGCCACAAACCAGGAGTGGTGTACAAATTTAATAAGTGATGTATGGCCTACGACAGTCAGCTAGGAATTGGAATCAGTGTCTACATTCGGCTTTGGAGAAATTGAAATATAAGAATAGTTTAGCAGATCCATGTTTGTATGTTAAGGAATATGGAAAAGAACTAAACATTTTGCTGGCCTATGTAGATGACATTTGTTTCATGTCTAAAGACCAAAGCCAAATAGATTTGTTTGAGAAGCAATTAAAAAAGGAATTTAAATTAAAGAACTTAGGCCCAATACAAAGTTATTCTCCAGAAACAAGAGAAAGGGTTTGTGTTAAATCAAAAGATGAAAATAGAACAAATGTTGACAAAGTATAACATGCAGGAATGTAAAATTGCAAAAACTCCAATGACAGTGGACTTTCAAAAGTCAGAAACTGAAAGCAAGGAGTTTGAAAATCAGGAAATATACCAATCGGCAATAGGAAGTCTAATGTACCTAGCCAATTGGTCTAGACCAGATATTGCTGCAGTAGTAAATATTCTGAGCAGGCACGTATCAAACAAAACCTTGGCAAGGGGTAAAAAGAGTATTCAGGTACCTAAAAGGAACGATTGACAAATGTCTAGTTATAAAACCCTCAAATGAGTTAAAGTTAAAAGCATTTGTGGATAGTGATTGGACAGGTGACAGGATTTGCAATATTGTTTGCTGATGTTTTAGTGGGATGGAAATCAAGAAAGCAAAGTTCCATCGCTACATCAATGAGTGAAGCTGAATTTGCAGCTTTGTCTGAGCTGTGCTCAGAGATTATTTGGTATAAACAATTAGTCAAAGATTTGAGAATTGAAGTAAACCAAGCAATTATGGTATTTGAAGACAATACAACCTGTATCCAGATGGTGACAACTGAAAAAATGTGAAGCAAAAGTAAGCATGTAGATATAAAATATAATGTCAGAGTATCAATAAAGGAGAAATTAATTGAGTTACAATATTGTGAGTCAGAGAGAAACATAGCAGATATTCTGACAAAACCCCTGAATATACAGAAACACACAGAAATAACAGAAAAGCTGGGAATACATTCTGCTCAGACCTTAAATTTGGAGGGGTGTCAAGGAAAATTGCACGCCTGAGCAGAATGGAGTGTATTAATGAGAAGCCATAATGATCAGGTGTGCTGAAACTGAGTCAGGATGACTCAGCAGAGCTGATATAATCCAGGGCTGATGCAACCCAGGGATGAGGTAATATGTAACCTGACTGGATATGTATATGTATATATGTATGATTGTACAGTTAGTTATATCTTCTCCTGCATGAAGATCACATCTACTCGTTATGCTGCCTGACTGCTGTAAATATTGCTGTAAATACACGTTGCTGAAGGAAATGCTGCTGGACTATGTGTGAGTTATTCCTGGACTCCCTGAACCGCGAATTACTTTGCTAAAAACCATGATTTCCGCTAAGAAGCTGACACAGTGGAGGAAACTTGCAAGTAAACCATGGAACTTTTGCAGTAAAACCTCAATTCTAATCATAACCTCTCCTTGTATTTCTGAGTAAGCTGGCTGGATAGGTCAGTGGTTTAAATATCTGGATGGAGAACCAGAGGTTCCTTGCTGTGTCTCCCACGGGTAAGTTCAGCCTGTGTGGCCTTTGAGAAACTGCAGGGTCCCAGAAGCAGGGAATGGGGAATGACTTTTGAATATTCTCTACCTAGAAACCCCTGAAAAAAGGGTTGCCATCAGTCAGAATTGACTTGATGGCCCATTATTGATGGCCCAGAGGAGAAACCACTTAAACAGCTTCAGACTAGTGCTGCTAGTTCAATTTAAAGAACTCACCCTGGGGAAAAATCAAACAAAAAACATGGAATGTGAAAAGAGTTTCAGAGGGAGAAGAAATCTGTGTTCACATCGAAGAACTCACACAGGGAAGAAACCACATAAATGCATGGAATGTGGAAAGAGCTTTAGTCAGATTGGTCAGCTTAGGGTACATCAAAGGACCCACACTGAGGAGAAACCACATAAATGCATGGAATGTGGAAAGAGCTTCAGTCGCAGTGATGCCCTTAGGTCACATCAAAGGACACACACTGGGGAGAAACCACATAAATGCATCGAATGTGGAAAGAGCTTTAGTGACAGTGGTAATCTTAGGTTACATCAAAGGACCCACACTGGGGAGAAACCACATAAATGCATGGAATGTGGAAAGAGCTTTAGTCAGAGTGGTCACCTTAGGGTACATCAAAGGACCCACACTGGTGAGAAACCACCAGAAAGACCTTTAGTCGCTGTGATGCCCTTAGATTACAGTGGTGCCCCGATAGATGACGGCCTCGCTGAATGACGAAACCGTATGATGATGACTTCTTGCGATCACTATAGTGATTCGCAAAACAGTCATTCCTATGGGGGATTTTCATTTCACAATGATTTGGTCCGTGCTTGGTGAGCCGTTTGTTTACAAGACAACAAATTTGACAGCTTCACAAAATGGCTTCCCTTTGGAAAATGGATGGCTTCCCTTCGCAAAATGGATGGCTTCCCTTCGCAAATTGGGTGTTTTCCAGACAGAAGCTTCGCAAGACAGTGATTTAAAACAGCTGATTGGCGGTTCTCTATGGACGATCTTCGCAAAACGACCAAGTATTTTCCACATTGGAATGCATTAAATGGTTTTCAATGCATTCCAACGGGGAATTTTTTTTCCACGACAATTTTGCTGTTCGGCGATTTTCCTGGAACAGATTGTCATCATCATGCAGGGCACCACTGTACATAAAAGTACTCACACTGGGGAGAAACCATAGAAATGCATGGGATGTAGAAAGAGCTTTATTCAGAGCTCCTGATAAGAAGGCATAAGGAGCTCATTCAATTTTGTGCTGGTTTCCACTGGAAAGAATAAACAAGAAAATGCTGACGTAATGCAAAACAGAGAGAAAAGACAATAAAGGGAGTGCATTTTGAATGGCCACTTCTGATGTGTTTTACTTCCATCGTTAATTAACAGATATCACAAAATAGACGTGGAACCTTGTGCTAAAAAAAATGAAAATAAGCATATTTTGTGCAATAGAAGCTTTTAGAAAGGGATGGATGTTCTAAGGCTAACTGATGAAAGAAAAGCAAGTAGTGAAGAGAGAGAGCTGTCATTTGTTTTATAAGGCTTCACCCTCAAAATAATAATAGTAATTGAGTTTTAAAGAGGGTACCAATTAATTTGTATTCTCTCTCTATATAAATATATATATAATTAATGAATATACATTATTCATGAAGAACGAGGGATTTCTATGCTATTGTATTGAGAGTATACTGCTTTGTAATGGCAAGGATTGGTGGAAGAAATTTTGGTTTTTCAAGTTCCAGTCTCTTTGGGCCCTGGACTGCACTGGGTCAGAGGTGACCAAATCCTTTGATCCTTAACATCTGAGCTTCTCGGAGGCTGGGAAAACTAAGCCTTGGGAAGATTTGGTTTTGCTGACTGATGCAGAATAAAGGAATATAAATATTGGGAGAGACCTCCCACAAACTATTATTAGAAAGGAACTGAGAACTGTAGATTTTTGGTTTCAAGGAGTACAACAGACGGTGGAACTGATGCCGGGTGAAAGTCCTTGGAAGAGCAGGAAGATAACCATGTGGCAGTGACAGCCTGCAATGGTTTTTACACACGGCTGGGTGAGAACAAAATTTTCTGTGTGTTGACAACACAATTGCAGCCAAATAGTACTTTTTTATTTGTATATATTTTAAAAGTTTAAATACTTCTGCATGTTTGTTGTGGGTTTTTCGAGCTCTTTTGAAGGTTGTTCTTCCTAATGTTTCGCCAATCTCTGTGGCCGGCATCTTCAGAGGACAGGAGTCGGAACTCTTTGCTCTGGTGCAGTTCTGACTGCTGTCCTCTGAAAGTGCCGGCCACCAAGACTGGCGAAACGTTAGCAAGAACAACCTTCAGAAAATGGCCAAAGAGCCCCAAAAACCCACAACAACTACCAACATGAAATACAGTATGAGATATGCAGGAAAAGAAACCAAGAGGAGATTCAGACAATTTCCTGAGAATATTTTTGAACCCAAAACCATCATCAGCAAACCTCACAATCACACACACACAGTTTTCCCAGTGTAGGAAATGGGCAGCCCCTCTCTCTAGGGGCTCTCCTGCCCCCATTGCTCTGGTTAGGGGAGAGCATGGGGGGATTGAGGGTCAGGATTGAGGCTCAGGGCCTGGTTCATGTGTCCGGAACTTCCCTCCCTTGCAGGGGCATCAGGAGCTGCCTTGGCTGCCAGATGGGTGGCATAGAAATGCAGTATCATCATCATCATCCACATTGCCAGCTATCTTCCAACCTACCCACTCCTGCTCTTCCCTCCGACTTCACTCACAACCCTCGCAGGAGCTGGGAGAGACGCAGGTGGTGGGGTCTTGCGGCTGGGCTCCCCCCCTCCTATCGTGATGCCTGGGTTGGTCTGGAATGGACGCTTCAGAGCCATTGGCTTTACAAAAGACCTGCCTCCCACCCACCCCCAGATGCAAAGGCTGAAATGATCCCTGTGAGGAGGGACTCCTTCTGGGTTGCATTTCTCTTTTTATTTTCTCCAGCCCTCCGTAAAGGAGGGACAAGTCTTCTTCTTCTGACTCTTCTCAAAGCCCCCTTCGCCCGTCCGTCAAGAGGAGCCTCCAAAATCAGAGGCCGCAGGAGAGGTGGTTCGTCTTTGGAAACGAGGAGCCGGCCTTTGGGAAACGGGCTGGCCTTGAAGGGGGCCTTTGGGACCCGACGCTCGGAAAGGGCTCTTCCTGGCAGCCAGGAGAAAACTTTCCAGCAGAGATCTCCTTTCTTGGGGGGGACCAGAGGATCTGGCCCACAGGATCTACCCCTCCAGTGCTGGCCCGGGAGGGGGGAGGGGGAAAGGGGCAGAAGCCGCCTGGCCAGAGGGCAGACTAAGGGGCCAGGATCTAGCCTCCCTCACTCCCAGCTAACCCCCTATATTCTCCCCCCTCCAAACCCCATTTCTCTGGGGCCCCTCCTATGCCCCCACCCCTACACAGGAACTTCACCTGAGGATCCAGACGGAGGTGGTTGATGGCCGGGGGGGGGAGAGGAATGAGCAGTGGGGGTGTCCCTAGAAAGATATTCCCCCAAAGGGGAGAAATATACCCCCTGCCCCCAACCTCCTCCCACTCCTCGGGGGAGCTGGAGGGGCCTCTCCATTCCTTGTCTCCTGCAGGGGGGAGGGGGATCTTTAGTGGGGATTGTTTGTGTGTGTGTGTGTGTGTCTGTCTGTTTGTTTGTGGGGAAAGATAGATGGGAAGTCAGGGTGGGGCCGAGATCCCGATACTCGGAAGGGTTAGGGTTGGGTTTGGGTTGGGGTTTGGGTTGGGGTTTGAGTTCGGGTTCGGGTTCAGGTTGGGGGTCGGGTCAGGGTTTGGGTCAGGGTTCAGGTTGGGGTTGGGGGTTCGGATTCGGGTTAGGGTCCGGGTCAGGGTCAGGGTCAGGGTTCGTGTCAAGGTTAGGGTCCGTGTCAAGGTCAGGGTCCATGTCAAGTTCAGGGTCCGGGTCAGGGTTAGGATTAGGGTTAGGGAGCACTGGAGGGACTGAGTCTCCTTGAACAATCTTGACTCCAGGGCTTGGCTTGGCTTTGGCTCTCAAAGAGACCAGTTTTGGGCAGAGAAATCTTACCCCAAGCACACAGACCCTTGTCTCCGTCTTCTTCTGGAGGGCAGAAAACTTGCAGGGTTGGAAAACTCCTTGCCACAGTGTCTTAGGATGTCGAGACAACTCCAACTGATGAGTGCAAGGAGATGAGGAAGTGTTTTCCTGGTCCCTCGTTGAAGATCTAGGCAACGCTGGCAACGTCACGGGTCGGGGGCAGGGGGGGCGCGTGGATTGTGCTCCCTGGGAGATTCTAGTTCTCCTTTAAAAGCCAGTTTCCCAAGCACTGAGAAGGTCAGAACCAGAAGAGAAAGGGGTCTCACCGTGTAGTCTCTGTCCCCCCTTGGTTTCTCACTGCCGGGAGTGACCAGCTCACCAGGGGCTCCTGGCATCCCATCTGCTGAAGGCAGAGACTAGATTCAGTCTCTGTAACTCTGGCCTTCTTTCCTTTAGTGCCACCGGCAGGATCTGGAGGTACTTAGGTGGGGACCCATCCCTGGCCTTGCTGATCCTCCCCAAGCTGCTGTCCTGCATGACCCGGCCATCCATCCTGGGGACTATCTCCTGCTCTGGCTGCGAAGAGCTTGAGGAGGAGGTGTGGGAAAAACACCTCAAGGTAAGCTCTCAGGGCCCACTTTTGACCCATCCTGGTAGAAGAGGTTGAGCCCGAATTCTCCGCGGTTCTCCTCCAAGAGCTGCTGGCCTGGACGGCTCCAGTCTGACCAAAACCAGGGCCTTTTGGAGGACAGGGCCTGAGAACCCAGGAGGAGCCTCTGGTCTCTTCCCCCTCCTCTCTTCCTCCTCCTCCTCCTCTCTGCAGGTCACCTGTGCCATGTATGAAGTGCTCTTGGGGCTGCACATGGAGGCGATGGTTCAGAAGGGGAGACATTGCAAGAACGGACTTCCTTATTCTATGCAGCAGCCGCCACTTGCAGCCAGTGTCCATGAAAACCCTTCTCAGGTAGGAGGAGGAGACATCTTACAAACGGCACCGTTATTCCACTCAAGTGCCGCCACTTGCAGCCAGTACCTTTAAAAACCTCTTTTCTCAATCAGGAGGAGAAGGAGTCATTATAGGATCACCCTGGGAGCAAATTCCTTGCAGGCAGACTTAGAACTTTGCGTGACAGCCCTCCCTTGGCTCAACTCTGCAGACTGCTTGTGGGCAGGGATGTAAGGACTACCCATCAAGTAGCAAAATTTGCCATGGCAGCCAAGAAGAGTCGTGCCAAGCATCAAAAATCCTAAATCTTTCTTTTTAAGTGTAATTGTGATATGACCGTGCCACGTATGTTTGATGCTGTCATGGATATATTGCGATGACCTATGGTTTTAAGCAATCAACCAATAAAGTAAAGCATTAAGATTCAACGGGCAGAACTGGCCGATCCATGCACCTTCTTCTTCCTTCGTTCACATGAGAAGCCACCCAGTGTTGTTTCCGGAGTTGAAGAAGAAGCCAGGAGGGGGCCGTCATTGCCCAGGGAAGGTCAGAATGGGCTCACTCTAGTCATCATCCCATTCTTCAAGGGGGGGGGGAACACTTTCTATTAAAATTGACGTTTTCAATAGAAAGGTATTTCTGCTAGGTGGCAGCAAAGGCCAGATAGAATGTGGCTAAAATAGTCTCGAATTGTACCCTTTCTTGTTATAAATTTTTCCCTTTTTGTTTTGTTTTTTGTAATATGAAATACACATTAAATAGAACCATATCAATAATAGTAGCTTACATGATTCAATTTCTATTCAGAAATGTTAAAATAAAAACGTCTGCGATGCCCAGGGACCGTATTGTACTGTGTCCTTTCTGGGGCCCCTGTGAAGGCTGCGGGGGGGCCACGCCATTACCCGATGTGGTTGCGCCTTCCCTGAATCCTGCAACAAGGATCTTGTAAGCGAAATCCTGGGCTCCTGGAATCCTCCCAGTCCAGTACCTGCGGTGGAGGGCTTTGCGCTCCGAGGGACACAATGCCTGGCCTGTGGGATGCGAGAGGGTGACAACGAAGGGGAATGGGGTAGGAAGAGGGCCCTCGTTTGGGCAATTCTATCAAGGGCCGATCTCAAAGGGATTCCAGGAGTCCACTTGCGTCTGGTGAAGCAAGCGATCCAGGGGTCCCATCTGGTCCATCGAAAAACCTGCAAGCATATATTGAAAAGAAGTGTGAATTCTGAGAGAAGTCAGAATACGGGCAAATAGCCCAAAAAACCCACAGTGTGAATTTTCTTTGATTGGTTGCAAAAGAAAACATTTTTGACTCTAAAATTGTGACATAATTGTGGGCTGCCAGCTGCCTCTGGTTGTGGAGCTGTAATTGTGAGTTGGTTTAACCTGCAAGAGTTTGGGACGTGGTGGCGCTCCGGGCTAAACCGCAGAAGCCTGTGCTGCAGGGTCAGAAGACCAGCAGTCGTAAGACTGAATGCACGCCACGGAGTGAGCGCCCATCACTCCTTGCCAACCTAGCAGTTCGTTGCCAACCTAGCAGTTCGAAAGCATGTAAATGCGAGTAGATAAATAGGTACCATCTCGGTGCGAAGGTAAAACGGTGTTCCCTAGTCACGCTAGCCACGTGACAACGGAAACTGTCTTCGGACAAGCGCTGGCTCTACGGCTTGAAAACGGGATGAGCACCGCCCCCTAGAGTGGTCTATCGACTAGATCAGTGGTTCTTAACCTTTTTGAAAGAAACGCCCCCTTGAGCCATTGAGGAAGTTATCGTCGCCCCCCTCCCTGAGGGGATATCTTACCTACCTACCTACCTACCTACCTACCTACCTACCTACCTACCTACCTACCTACCTATCTACCTACCTACCTACCTACCTACCTTGTCTCCCTCCCCACCCGGGTGCGAGGCAGCGCTTCACGGGGCGAGGATGAGGACCCAAGAGACCCTTTCCTTCCACCCGATCCACACTCAGTGCTCCCCTAAAGGAGAAAGGGGAGACGTGGCAGGTAGAAAGAGCTGGATCATCTGGCGGCAGCAGCAGCAGCACCGGATCTACTGCCAGCACTGTGGCTGCAGTCGCCTTCACAGGTTTGGCTCACTCCAGCGCCCCCCTACCACCCCCTTTCTGTTCTTTCGCCCCCACACCGCCCCTTTTCATTCTACCGCCCCCCTGAAAAATGAAATCGACCCCTGGGGGGCATTATTGCCCACGTTAGGCGGGATATAAATAAAATAAATAATAAAAATAATAAATAATAATAGAGTCGGACACGACTGGACTAAAAATGTCAAGGGGAACCTTTACCTTTACCTTTTTAACCTGCTAGAGTAGGGGACGGTGTGTCCTGCAATGAAAGGGGAAGGATGCCAGCCAGTAATGCCACACCCACCCACCCCGTCTATTCCTCACTGAATGGGGGCAGGGGGGGGAGAGCTTTTACTGTCTTGTGCTAGCAGTGGTCTGCAGTTCTGGCTGGAAAAGAGCAACGCCTGAAGCACAAGAGCTAACTAAGGGGCTCAAGAACGGCTTTTGCTCTCTGTATAAGAGTTGCTTTTTAGTCACCTCTTTCTGCCATTTGTTGAAACAGGACTGTGTGGTTTAAGCAAGAGAAAAATGGGCTGCGCCCACCCGCTGTGAGCAGTAGTTCTGCTTCTGAGCTGCCTGCAGTCCATCTGAAAAACCAGTTGCCTCTCCCCTGTGCCAAGAAAACATGACCACTCTGCTTTGTCCCCATTGCCGAGCAGCCTCCTCACCCTGTAGCTTGTGGGACAAAGAGCAGGCAAAGCAGCTCTTGGCAGCAGCGATGCAAGGGTTTTGTGCCTCACTTGAGGGCTCCTCCTCCAGTTACTGTTGGGAAACATGCTAAACGGAGGAGGAGATAAGCAGGGAGGATCCGACTTCATCAGGGGCGACCTTATAGTCGTGGGAGCTGTGATCATTTAAGCCCCCAATTGGGGATGCGAGTGGGGGGGGGGAAGCAAGCTTGGAGAGCCAGCTGGGAAGACTTAGGGGTGCTTAGGTTGCCCCTCTTGGGGTGCAGAGTCAGCTCCAGGCTCCAGCTCTGCCCACCCAGACTAGCAAGCACTTAAGTAGCTGCTCCCCCTGCCGTGTCCTGGAATGGAAGCGCTGGGGAAGCCCAGAGGGACCCCCGAGGGATACTGGGGTGAAAAGCCCCACTGGGGGCCCTGGGACACTTTCCCTCAAGGGGCATGCAAACGGCTGGCAGCCAGCAGAGGGATGGGGTGATGCCACACAAACATACCCATCACTTTTCAGCCCTATCGTTTTTCTCCCACACAGTCCAGGGCACCTCGGTGAATATCATCTGGGAGAAGCAGACCAGCTCCACGAACTACAAGACAGGCTCCTGGACGTACTTGGAGGTGCACTTGTTGCCATCCCTTCCGTTAAAAATTTAATTTTCAGAAAGGTAGGAGTCCCACGGATCACATCTTGGACTGTGTTAAAGTTATTTAAAATAATTCTAACCCACCTTTCTCATTAAAATAGGACCCAGGAGGTCAATAAAAGGCAATATTTAAAGCAAGAAACAAGTAGATATACAAATACTAAAAAAGTATCAAACGAACAGCACACTAAAAAGACAGCGAACCAAAACCAACACCAAAAACACATTCAATGCAGTATGACCTGACCAACCTTTTAAAACTTCCACTCAGGCAGCCCGTCACGAAGGGAGAGCTTGCCTGAAGACAGAGGTCTTTGTCAGTCTGCAGAAGGACAGCAAAGGTGGGGGGGGGGCCCAGCCTGGGCTCCTGTGGAAGGGAGTTCCAAAGTCTGGGAGCAGCAACATAGTGGCCTTTGCCCCTCTTTTTTCCAAATCAGATATTAACGTAAGAAAGCCAAGTACTCTATAGAGCAAGTTCCCAGTTACCTTTACCCTTTGGTCTGGCTGTACTGTTTTATATAACCAAGAACGTAGGTCTCCGCTTGCAACAGCAAAGAGAAAACACACAAAGAGAAAAATGGTGCCCCAGGTCTTTTCCAGATGTCAGATGTCATTTCTGCATCTCTTTTGGGAGATCAGCAGTGCTTGGAGCCTAGGTGCTGCTGGGGAGCAAGGGAAATAACAGAACAATGAAGAGGAAAGGGGCCCGTAAGACCATCCAGTCCAACCCACACACAAACACCCCAAAATAAAAACTTCCATCAAAAAGTAACAACTAGAGGAGGGGTGTCCTTCCCTCCTCCTTTCCTTGAAAGAGGATACAGAAGCCTGAACCTCATCACGGGACAACAGGAATCAGAGAAAGTTAAACAGGTAGTTGGAAATAAAAATATTTAGTTTGAGCTCCTTACAGGCCATCATAACTTGGCGGAAAATACGGCTGGCTGCTTGGAAGCGGGAAGAAATTCTGTCCGGACACATGAAGGCTGCTTCTCTTATCAGAGGCTCTTCCTCCTCACGGTCCCATGGCGCCTGCAAGGGCCACGCTGGTTGCCAGGTTAAGATCCTCTCAGCCTCTGTGACCTGAGGGTCTCTGAATGGGGCTCATGCTATTGCAGAGCCCCCCCCCCGGTCACCTCCAGCCAGCCCCCTCTCCCCGCCCCCGAGTGGGAGATGGAAGGGTTGGACTTGCTGTCAAAGCTCACCCCCCCCCCCACTGCCAGCACCACCACCGAAAGCTTTGGGCATTTCCCTCCAGGCTTGGTTTGCTTGTCATATGTAGCCTGTGTCATTAAAAGGGGAAACAGGCCCGAGGGGGGCTTTAAGGCTTTAAGGCTTTAAAGGGGGCAGCCTAGAAGCAGCACCCGTTTGGGTTTGGCTTGACTGTCCGAACTGAAGGCCAGAGGAACAGCTGGGATGGGACGAGGCCAGAAGCTGCCCTGGGCCCTCCCCAGCCCTGGATTAGGCACTTTAGGCCGTGGGCACGTACGGGCCCCTCCCGGCCTGCCCCACCCACCGAGCGTGAATAAGAGATGTGTGGTCTGGCCTCGGAGGGAGAGGGCGAAGGCACCCACAAGAGAGAGGGAGGGAAGGAAAGAAGGAAGGAAGGAGCAGGGCCCTCACCCAGCCCCACACGGAAAGGCAGCCTGGCCAGCAGCGAGCCCGAAGGGGGTGGGGTGGGGTGGGGTGGGGTGGGGAGAGAGCTGGCTAAAGCAGCCGGTGGACTTCCAGCAACAGAGAGGGGTGGCCCGGAGGAGCGCGGGGGACCAGGGGCAGGTGCGCTTTGACCCTGTCGGGAGGGGCTCTTCCACCTTTCTGTCTTGAAACGTGGGAAACGTGGTGTTCCTTCCAAGCAGGTATTTTGACCTGGGTCCCGATCCCAACCCTGCCATGGAAACTCCGGGATGAGGGTTAGCAGTGGCGAAGGTGAAACGGCTCCTTAAGTATCTCGTGTCTCTTTGAAACTCTTCCATACTTTTCTCCAAGAGTATTAAGGTCACCCTGAGTGGGACGGGACGGCAGATAATGCAAAACGGCTGTCTTGCTGTAGGGCAGATGGCTCTTCATTTAGAGGACTTCCAGAGGAACTATCCTCCCTCTGAGGTTCTCCTCCATTAGAGTAGCTGTCTGGTCCAGCTCTGACGTAAAGTGACTCAAGAAGGGCGATCGGGGTGTGTCTGATTCCATCCTTCCCCCCACAAGAGCACCTGGACTGCTGACCCCTCACCACACACAGGTCACCCGGTCATTGTCCACCTGCCCTCTCCTCACCCCCATGGGAGGCATAATCCTGTTTGAGTTATAAAAATCATTTCTGGAGGTCTGCATGTCCAGTTTTGTGCAAGTCAGCAGCCTCCTTTTACAGGACTGTGAAAATACCCCCCCTGCACACACACACACACACACACACACACACACATGACACACACACACACCCTTCCCAATCTGTTCTTGTAGGCCTGGAGAACCCGCTCTGAACTCTGTCTCCCTTTGGACTGGGCGTGATCCGACCCTGCTGGAATGCGTCCAAGGCTGCCCCGGAAGGGAGGGAGCTGGCCGGGGTGTGTTGGGTGCAGGGAACTGGGGTGGGGGATCCGCTCCCTTTGGGCCCTCCCCTCCCCTCCCCTCCCTCCCTCCCCTCCCCTTGGGTGTTTCCTGCCCTTCCCTGGCAGGCACCGTCTTCACAGCAACCTGGGTGCTGCTGCTCAAGGCGGAGGAAAAGCAAGGCGTTCCAAGCAGCAGAGCGTGGGCAGAAAATGCTGCTTTCCTCGGCCAGGCTTCAGCGGTGGGGAGCTGTCCTTGGCCTGCTTCTGGTGGCTGCCGTGGAAGGTAAATGCGGGCAGGCAGGTCCCGTCGAACAAGCCCTTATCCCCTGGAGGAGTGGTTCGTTTTTGGTTTCTTTGCCTTTTCTGCTTTATTTTCCTCCTGCTTTCTACTGAGAGACACCGCGTCAACAGAGGGATGGTTTTTGCTGGGCTCGGTTGCCGTTTGGCAACCCTGGCTTCCTTTCCCTCACTGCTCTCCGGCAGAAGTGCCTTCTCATGCTCCTCACACAGGACCAGCCTCTTGGCCAAAGTGTTGCCTTCCAGGGTTGTATGGCTGTACTGCTGATAAAAAAAATTTTTTAAGAGAGAATGTGTAGTCAGGGTGACAAGAGAACCCATGATTTTAAGGACAGGACACTCGGGCTGAAATATTTCCTCCTTTAAGAATTTTAATTGATTTGCCAAGAGGATGTCGCAGACGGAAGCCCATGGCCTGTTTCTACGAACTTTTGCCTGGATGCCTTCTCAGGTGGCTTTCCTTCTGCTCCAAGGCAGAGGACTTGCTTGTGGGGCGGTGGTCCTCGAGGAGCTGTGGGTCTCGGCAGGAGCTGGGGCTACAGGCCATGTCAGGACTGGGGGGGAAACGGGGTGGCAGGGCTGGGACGTTCCGAGGGAGGGGGGAGAGCCCAGGATCCAGAGGGAAGACGAGGGTGAGCCAGGAGCCCCCCCTCCCCGCTTTCCCCTCCCCATCCACAGCAGAAAATGGGACAGAAGGAGGACCCTGGTTAAAAGCTCCCTGTGGTTTGCCCGGCCTTTCACTCCTGCCCTCGTGTGCCTCTTTCCTAGGTCAGGGAAATTACCGTCCGGAAGTGGCTACAAAATATGGACTCCTCCGTGGGAAGCTGGCCAGCGTGGAGGGCACAAGCCAGCCTGTGAACGTCTTTCTGGGGATCCCTTTTGCCAGACCTCCCGTCGGAGCCCTCAGGTTCTCACCGCCACAACCGCCCGAGCCCTGGAGCCACGTGAGAGAGGCCACCTCGAACCCTCCCATGTAAGAATGTCCTTTCCCTGCTAGAATCATGATGCATGCGGTCGGGAGGGGCCTCTAAGAGCACAGAGTCCAACCCGCTGCTCGGTACAGAAATACAAATCAAAGGATATCTGCAAGGCGGTTGTCTAGATTTCCCTTGAAGGCCTCCAAGGTCATCGGTTCCACTGCCGTACTGCTCTAACAGTTAGGACGTCTTTCCTGATATTCCACTGAAAAATGGCTTCCTGTAACTTGAGCCCTTTGTTGCCTGTCCTGAATTCAGGAATGATTGAGAACAGATCCTGCCCCTCCTCTGTACAACAGTCTAGCCCAGTGATAATGAACCTTTTTGATCCCGAGTGCCCAAACTGCAACACAAAACCAACTTGGTGGTGTTGCAGGCAGAGGCATCGCTACCATTGGCGTCACCTGGTGCCACCCGGGGGTGCAGAAACTAATGACGTCACCCCCACAAAACTTTAAAGCTGAGCTCTGGGCTAACCAATTTTTTTTTAACTCTTGCAGTGGAGCTGCCCCTGCACTGCAAGGGTTAAATGCTTGTCCCCCCCCCCCCCTTGGGGCAGTATTAATGGAGAAATACTTATCGGTCTCCCAATCCCCCATCAGACTAGACTGGTAATGGCCGTCATTGCACCCCTCTGTTGGACCGCTGCACCAGCAGAGGGGAGTGCTGGAATCCGGAATTGGAGGACGGGTAAGTATTTCTCCATTCAAACAGCCCCTAGACAGTTTCCAGGGTTTGGCTGCCGGGGGGATAGCGATCCAGCGACTTACAGCTCATGTGCCCACAGAGAGGGCTCTGTGCGCCATCTGTAGCACGCGTGCCATAGGTTCACCATTGCTGGCCTAGCCTATCTCCCTTCAGTTTTCTTTTCTCAAGGCTAAATATGCCCGATTCTGTTACTTAAATAATTTTGAAATAAGGCTTGTTCTTGTAAAGTTATGAATAGAAAAGTAGTAGGAAGTTAAAAAGTTGATTTTTTTCTTTTCTCGTGTTCAAATTAAAAAAACCCCTAGAAGCCAGCTATAGAGGACTCTGAATAGGAGAGACAAAATTCCAGAGACAGAACACAGAATGGATCAGTGACTTGCATGGCAGGGGCGGGAGGAGGATATTGGGAAGACAGTGAATTATAATAAACAGGAAAATATGGACACCATGAAGGTTTAGTTATAGAGAGGATAATTTTGACAGACTAAAGTAACAAACTGCAATAGGAAGAAATATGGTGAGTGCTGTGGAGGGCCAAATCCTGACACTATGTAGATCATACAGATACATGTCAAGAGAAAGGCAGCCTGTAAATAAAACAAATAAACAGATACAGTGATGCCTCGCATAACAAGTGCACCGTTTAACGATGAATCCGCATAGCGATGCGGATTTTGCGATTGCTAATGCGATCGCATACCGATGTTTTAGATGGGCAAAAATCGCTTTGCGACGATCGATAAGCATTTCACTTACCGATTTTCGCATAGCGATTTTTTTGAAACAGCTGATCGGTGGTTCCAAAATGGCCGCCGGACACCCAAAATGGCCACCACAAGTGTTTTCACTCCCTGCCCTCGCTTACCGAGGGTGCGAAAATGGCAGCGCTATGGAGGAACTTCGCTGAACGGTGAGTTTAGAAGCCATAGGAATGCATTAAATGAAGTTTAATGTGTTTCTATGGCTTTTTCCATTCCGTATAGCGATGTTTCCTCATAGCGACGATTAATCCGGAACGGATTAACGTCGCTATGCGGGGCACCACTGTATAAACATAGGTATCTGGAGATAGAGACAGTGATGGAAAAAGAGGTGACACTCAGTATAGTGTAGTGGATAGAGTAACAAACCAGGACTCAGGAGGCCAGGGTTCAAATCCTTGCTCAGTCCTGGGAACTCACTGGGAATGTGGAACTAGTGAAACCACTCCTGAAATATGTCACCTTGAAAGCACTATTAGTGCCTCTATTTGTCAGAGAGGGAGAGAGAGAGAGAGAGAGAGAGAGAGAGAGAAATGTAGTGGAGCTGTATGAAAATTCAAGAACATTGGAATGAAATTGCAGACACTGCTTGAGCCATAACTTCATATGTGTTAAGCGTTAGAAGGTTTTTCTCTGGTTAAACAAACCAGTTGTTTTCATGCGGCGAATGCCCTTGGAAAGCAGAAGGCAGAGGGAGAGCGGCCACCTTCACCAATGCCGAGGGTTGTGCCAGGCTGTCTCCACAGAGAGCAGTATCTCCCCATCATCCTTTGTCTGCAGCCCCCTCAGCACCACCCAGAGAAGGAAGGAAGCCCTCCCTTCAGCCATGGCAATGACATGGAGCTTCCATGCTTAAGGGCAGTATACTTTTGGATGCTAACTGATGGGGGGTCAAAAGCAGTGGAAATATATTTGTCCACTCACTGCTGCCTGGAGTGTTGGACTGCTCCCAGATAAAACAGATTCCAGGGACTGCCGCCCCATAGGATTGCCACATGCCTAGAAAAGGGTGATGGGGATTGTTGTTGATGAGGAATGACTGGAAGATCTGGACACATTTAACGTTGAGAAAAGAAGACCAGGGGGAGATAGGACAGCATTCTTGAAATGCTTGAAAGCTTGTCTTACAGAGGAGGGACAGGATCTGTTCTTAATCATCCGAGAGTGCAGGACACACAATACTGGGTTCAAGTTGCACAAAACCAGATTTCAGCTGAATATCAGGAAAGGCATCTGAATTGTTCAGAACAGTATGATAATGGAACCGGTTACCTCAGGAGGAGGTGAGTGGTCCGGCACTGAAAGCATTCAAGAGAAAATTGGACAACCACCTGTCAGATTTGCTTTGTCCTGGATTCCAGCCTTGAGCAGAGGGTTAGACACTCCATAGCATAACAAGCCCATTCCAACGCCATTATTCTATGATGGTGATGATAATGATGTTTTATCTGGCGTGTATCCCACAGACTGTGACTCAGGGTAGCTAGTAATAACATCTAACAAAAGAAGCACAGTTAAGATTAAGATTAATTAGAGCATGGCCTCCACTTAGAAAACAGTCAACACCCCATCAAGAAGGGGGGGGGAAAGCCAGCCCACATAAAATGGTGTTTGCCTGCTGGTGGAAAGACCTATGGAAGAGAGCCAGGCTGGCTCCCTTGGCCTGGAGCGACCGCTGGGGAGGGGGGCTGATCCGCCATCCCCATAAGAGCAGGCTTTCCCAAGAGAGCTTGAAGCATAGGAGTCCTGACTGACCAGAAGCACCTTGGGCTGAGTTGTTGTTTCGAGATAAATTAAAAGATGAAGGGAAAGGATCCCAGTGGGAATTGCCAATCTCAGCAGGGATGGCTCTTTTCACAGGTTTCCGCTTCTGCTCTTGCAGACTCCTGCAGCACGATAACTGACGGTGTTCGTGCAGGTGGCTACGCTGGTCTCATAGGCAGAGGCCAGCAGGGACCTGGTTTGGAAAACTTCAGAGCAAACTCCTAAGTCCCCACCCCCAACGTCCTGTAGGTACTTGCACCTTAGGACAAATTCCTTGAATTTAGACAGGAAGAAAGAGAGCAGGATTCCCTACACAAGTAGCTTCTCACCACAAGCACGACTGTTGGGGGGGCCCTCCGGGAAAGGCCTCCTCCCCCCACCTTTTCCTCTCAGTCTGTTGTTTATGGAAAGGAGAGCGTTTGGAGGCTGTGTTGGCTGTTGAGCCAATATGCTCAGAGTTGGAAAACTGGTCAGGCTTGGAGGGGCAGCTCCCCTCTAAGGCAATGAAGTCCCCCTTTTTCCAGCTGAGCCTCCTTGGCGTCTCTGAACGTAGATCAGGTCTGGGACGGGAGGTCACTAAGACAGCCCCCATGCTTGGTGCTTGCCAGAGGGGGGGGTGGCACCAAACTCTACCAGAGGTGACGTCTGAGCAGAGACTAAGGAGGCCCAAGCAGCCGATGGCGGCTGGGGGGGGCTTTGTCATTTCGTAAGTGCTGGGTGGGGAATCCACTCCTGTTTTAATCTGTCTGTTATAAGCAGAAGCTCTCCAAGGTGCTGAATCCCACCCACAAACTACCATCAGCATCTCAAATAATAACTCAAAGGGCGAGCTGGAACCTACGGTGGATACAGAGTCACCACCATTACCACAACCACCACTGTCAAAAAAAAAGGTGGAGTCTCCAGTTGCCTCTGGCTCAAGCAAGTCACAATCCTGTGCTCTAATGCAGTGGTCCCCCAACCTTGGGCCTCCAGATGTTCTTGGACAACAACTCCCAGAAGCCTTCATCACCACCTCTGCTGGCTGGGATTTCTGGGAGTTGAAGTCCAAGACCATCTGGAGGCCCAAAGGTTTGGGGACCCCCTGCTCTAACGGAAGTGCAGGCTGATGGAACGCCCGTCTCCTCCCAGGACCCATGGTCGGCTGTCGGGAGTGCTGAGAATTCTCGCCGTTAGATCTACGCCTTGTCTAACAGAATCCCCCTCTCATGGGTTCCCAGAGGCAGAGCAAGAAGGGAAAGCGCTTCACTTTGTTCCCTCCACCCCGTTTTTTCTGGATGGTGTTCTGCCATATTGCTTCCAACATATAGAAACCCTGTGAATTAACTCATATTTTCCCTTCTCTATCAATCTCTCTCTCTCTGACTTGGCCTTTGTTTTCCATTTTAAAGCTGCCTGCAAGATTTAGGATGGACAGATACTTTTAGGAAGATGATGAAGGGAGATTTTTTCAACCTTCCGGTCTCTGAAGATTGCCTCTACCTGAATGTTTTCACCCCAGATCTGAAGGCCAAATTACCTGTAAGCAAAAATCCCCTCCATTTTTCACATCATATTTCTCTTTTCCAAAAACAGCCACATTGTTTTTTTTTTCCAAAAAAATGTTAAGGTTGCAAATGTTAAAACTTGGTGACACAATGCAGACCTGAAACTGGGTCTTTCTGATGCCACAGCAACTAGAACTGTTTGTGGTGCATTCTTTCATAACTGGGCAATGAAACCATGGACAATGAAACCATGGCCGTCCTCCCCAGTTAACTCCTGACTCTTTCCCCTCCTTTCTCTATTTGATTTATTCATATGTTTTCCGTCTTGTAGAATTGTTTAATTGTGTTATAATTTTTTTCTTATATTTGTGTTGTATTGTATGTTGTAGGCCGCCTAGAGTAGTCGCAATGACCAGATAGGTGGGATATAAATAAATAAATAAATAAATAAATAAATAAATAAATAAATAAATAAATAAATAAATAAGTAAATAAGTAAATAAGTAAATAAATAAGTAAGTAAGTAAGTAAGTAAGTAAGTAAGTAAATAAATAAATAAATAAATAAATAAATAAATAAATAAATAAATAAATAAATAAATAAATAAATAAATAAATAAATAAATAAATAAATAACTGAGAGCCATCCTCAGGAGGGAAAGAGAAAGCCACAGTGTTGTGAGCCATATTTATTTGACTGCAAAGCTCAGTTTAATGCAGTTTATTGCAACAAGCAATCACTGGTATTTAGAAGAGATGCAGTCCACAGGTATAGAAATGTTAATGCAGATACAGAGCATTTTCTGCTAATGGCAGCTATTTTCCCTTCTAACGCCTATTCCTGTTGATAGACAACTGGCCCTAGTACTGAAACTGCTGTTTTTTTTCCCCCCTGATAACAGAAACCAGGCATAGGCTGGTCAGATCAGAGGACAAGTCAACAGTGAACTCCATCTTACGGGCTGGGTTGGGAGGTGGGGAAGGCAACTTGTCCACAGATTCTGCACCTTGGTTGCTGCAGAGCCAGCCCTTGCGGATGGATTGAAACCCGCCCACTGGCCACGGAAAAGGAGAGTAAAGGCCAAGCCGTATTTTGTGATGTGTACACACTGCTGAAGGAGGGGCTGGCTGGAAAGAGCTTTCATAAGCCATCACTGGTGCATGAAGTGAACAGGTCCCGCCTGGAGAAGGGGAAAGCTCAGATCATTCGGTTTTCACACGGCTTCCAGAGTCCTGCCCTAATGTCCGCAGAGAGAAGAGAGAGAGAGATGCCTCTTTGATACAAGGGCTGTTGTTGTGCAGCTGGTCGGCAGAGCAGATAGCCCAGCACCAGCCTGGATCAATAAACCTCTCACTGCTGAAAGGGGCTCCCTTGGGCCAAACTGGCTTCTGAAATCAGAAACAGGATTTGCAGTGTTTGTGGCACTCGTGGCCCCATTCCCAGCCCCCCCCGTGCGAATGGCCGTCAGTGCTGGTGGATCCTTTCAGACGGTACTGCCTGACCCCAGCTCTGCTTACCTTTCTCGAAATCATGAGATTTTACAACATGTTGTCTCATTAAACAGTAACAACTTTTTATTTTTGGTTGAGTAGCCTAATCAAGCAATTAAGCACTGTTAACTGTAAATTTGTTGTTGTTTAGTCATTTAGTCGTGCCCGACTCTTCGTGACCCCATGGACCAGAGCACGCCAGGCCCTCCTGTCTTCCACTGCCTCCCGGAGTTGGGTCAAAACTATAAATACAATGTAGTATTGAATCCTGAGCAACATACAGAGCCCTTGTGTTTCATGGCTAAATGTTGAGTGTTTGAAAAAACAAATCCTCTTCTAAGAGCGTACAACAAGTATGCCACCAATTCTAGGCAGGGGCCGACAGCAGCCAGCTCAGTGCTGTTAGCCGTTTGCTTTTCTTCTGTGTTTTTCCAGGTCATGGTCTGGATCCATGGAGGCGGATTGATAGTGGGGGCAGCTTCCATGTTGGATGGATCAGCTTTGTCTGCTTACGAACACGTGGTGGTGGTCATGATCCAGTACAGGCTGGGTCTCCCTGGATTCTTCAGGTGAGCAACTTTATCTTGACAGTAACACCCACACCCATCTGTGCACGGTCTCCATGATCTACACACACCCCCGCCCACTTTCAACTTTTCCTCTTGACCAAAGCTTTGCTTTGCCAAGCTGTCCATTCCCTGGCCTTACGGGGAGAGGTTGGGTTCCTCCACCCGACGCCCCTCCTGCAATGCCGGAGAAGGCTTCACAGCTCAGAGGGAATTTGTCACCATTCGAGAGTTAACCCAGGTGGCTGTTCGGGTGAAGATTCCCACCACCTAAGATGCGGGGAGAGGCTGTCAGGAAGAAGGGGAAGAGTAGCTCCCTGGCCTTGCCACGTTTAATTTTAGCTGAAGCATTTGCTATTCTATGGTTTTTTTAAGCACTGTACTGTAAACTATGCTAAAACACTTGACAGCAGTGGTGTGTATAAATCTAAATAATACATTAAGTTGTGAAAGAGAGAAAGCACAGGGTCTTTCTGAGTGGGGGAAGAAGAAGGTCAAAAGCAGCATGGAAAGTTAAGAATCTAAATGCTCCAGCTGACGGAAAGTGGGAAGGATGGACGGACGGACTGACCGACCGACCCATGGAGGGGCTGACGAGGGCTGAGCAGGAAAGGCAGGCAGAAGAAAGAGAGCCCCAGTGGAATAGGGCTTGAGCATGGAAGGTGGGCGAGGTGCAAAATCTTCACAAAGGACAGAGTGCTACTATGGAAACGGGGTGTGGGAGGGGGGAGGCTGAGAATCTTGCATGCTGGGCTTGCCAGTTTTGTGTCTTCGCTAGGAGCACCTGTGGAGAAAAACGCCTCCTTGCACCCGTGTCGTCGCTGTTCTTCTCCTGCTTGATTTTGCTGTGCTTCTTTCAGCACTGGTTCCAAAGATGCCCGTGGAAACTGGGGGCTACTGGATCAAACAGCAGCCCTTCAGTGGGTTCAGGAAAACATCGAGCTTTTTGGAGGCGATCCCCATTCAGTGACTATCTTTGGAGAATCTGCAGGAGGATTCTGTGCCAGCGCTCACGTGGGTATACTCACCACACCGAGGTTGCAACCAAAGGCCTGGAATTTCTGCCACTCCTAAGTGATACACAGAGCTATTAATTGCAAAATCGCTTGGGAAGCAAAGTTCCAAGGTGAAAACATGCCCAGCCCCTGGACTGAGCTCTAGAGAGGGATGTGAGTGGAGGGGTGGCCATCTCAGGATGTGTCACGGATGAAGGCTAGGGTAAAATGCAAGGGGAGACAATGTGCAGCTGGCAGACAGGCTGGACCCAAAGAGCACTCCCTAAGAGTTCCCCATCATCCTGGAGGAGGAGGAGGAGGGACACATGTCATGGCTGAGGGTCCTGTCCTGGGTCCATGGCTGGTTCAACATCTTGAGTCATCATAATCAGACTGCAGGAAGGGACCCCTAAGGATCATCCAGTCCAGCCTCTGTCCAGGAGGCCCAATGTGGGGAATCGAACTCCCAACCTCTGGCCCTACAGCCAGAGACCTCAACCCCTGAGCTATCCAGACAGCTAAAAAATCTTAGCAGAGCTGGGAGGGACCCTCTGGCCCTGAAGCCAGATAAATGAGTTAGATGAAGGTGTGGGAGGGGATACTCACCAAATTTACAGATGGCACCAAAATGGGAAGAGTGGCTCATACTTCAGAAGGAAGAATTGGTATTCAAAACGACCTAAACAGATGAGAGACCTGGGCCAAAACAAATAAAACAAGTTTCAGTCGGGGTGTGTGTGGGTGTGTTTGGGAGAAGTCAAGTATATTTAGACAGGATAAATCAGATGTGCAAATACAGAATGGGTAACACCTCATTTGGCAGTAGTACGTGTGAATACAGTCCAGAGGTCACGGTAGACTACTGTGCTAAACATGGGTCAACAATGTGACGCAGCAGCAAAAGAAGCAAATACAATACTCGGCTGGACGTGGAGGAGAGGTTTCATGTCTAGATCAGGGTAAATCCCAGTGCTACTCTACTCTGCCTTGGTCAGATCTCACCTAGAATGTTGTGCCTAGTTTTTGGCACTTCCGTTTAGGAAGGATAGTGCAAAGTTGGAATGTGTCCAGAACAGGGTGAGCAGCATGGTAAAAATTCAGGAGACCAACCCCTACCAAGAACAGCTGGTATCTTGAGCCTGCTGGGAGAGAAGGTTGGAAAACAACACACTCATAGAATCCATAAAATAAATTATTTGGAAGGGGCCTATAAGGCCATCAAGTCCAAATCCCCTTGCTCACTGCAGGAATACAAGTTAAAGGAGATCTCCCAGGTGGTTGTCTAAATTTCTCTTGAATGCCTCCAGTGTTGGAGTGCTTGCCGCCTCTTGAGGGAATTGATTCCACTGTTGTGCTGCTCTAACAGTTAGGAAGTTTTTTTTTACTCATATTCAACTGAAATCTGGCTTCCTGTTGTGTGTCCTGCACTCTGGGATGATCAAGAACAGATCCTGCCCCTTCTCTGTGGAAGTAACTTTCAAGTATTTTAGGAGTGCTCTCCTATCTCTCCTCAGTCTTCTTTTCTCATAGACTCGTAGAGCTGGAAGAGACCACTGAGACCATCCAGTCCAACCCCCCACCATGCAGGAACATCCATCAAAGTATTCCCGACAGATGGCCATCCAGCCTCTACTTAAAAACTTCCAAAGAAGGAGATTCCACCACCCTTCGAGGCAGCCTCTTCCATGGCCGGACAGCTCCGACCATCAGGACGTTCTTCCTGAGATTCAGGTGGAACCTCTTTTTCTGAAGTTTGAAACCATTGCTCCCTGTCCTCGTCTCTGGAGCCCTGGAAAACAAACTTGTCCCCCTCTTCAACATGACACCCTTTCAAATATTTAAACATGGCTATCATGTCCCCTCTCAACCTCCTTTTTGTAAGGCTAAACATTCCCAACTCCCTAAGCCGCTCCTCGTAGGACATGGCTTCAAGACCTTTGACCATCTTGGTCGCCCTCCTCTGGACACGTTCCAGGTGGTCAACATCCTTCTTGAACTGAGGTGCCCAGAACTGGAAACAAGACTCCAGGGGAGGTCTGACAAAAGCAGAATAGAGTGGTACTATCCCTTGCCTTGATCTAGACACTATACTCCTATCGATGCAACCAAGAATCGCATTGGCCTTCTTGGCAGCCGCATCGCACTGCTGACTCATGTTCTGTTTGTGTTCTACCAAGACTCCTAGATCCCTTTCACAGGTCCTGTTGTCTATCCAGGTGTCTTCCATCCCTATATCTGTGCAGTTCATTTTTTTTCTGCCTCGCTGTAGGACCTTACCTTTCTCCCTGTTGAAATTCATTTCGTTAGTTTTGGCCCAGGACTCTAATCTGTCAAGGTCATTTTGAATTTGAATTTTGTCCTCTGGGGAATTAGCAACCCCTGCCAATTTGGTATCATCTGCAGATATAATCGGCATACTCTCTATTCCTTCATCCAAGTCATTGATAAAGATGTTGAATGACACGGAACCCAGAACAGAACCCTGAGGCTCCCCACTAGTCACCTCTTTCCAGGACGAAGGGGAGCCATTTGTGAGCACCCTTTGGGCTCACATTAGGGAAAGGGCATTTCACCTCTACTGTTGGGAAGAACTTTTTGACAGTGATAGCTGGCAAGGACTGCCCCTCAGCCGGTGATGGACTCCTTCACTGGAGATTTGTAAACAGAGGTTCAGTGGATGCTTGTCAGGGATGTTTTAGCAGTAGGTTGAGTTGGGCTCAGTGATTGTTGGGGTCCCTTACAGCTCTACAAGTCCATAAATATAAGGGTAGGCAAACAAATGAATATACCAGGCTTTGCAGCAGGCCCAGTATTGAAAGGGCAGGTCAGAAATACAAGGGGACAGGCTGTGGAGTATTCCCTAGCCTCCTGCCTGCCCTTCTGTCCTGTCAAGAAAACCCGAGCTTCCTCCAGCTCCAGGAGTTAATGAGGTGAAACCACAGGCCTCTGGTTAAAACACCTCAAACATTTCACATGGCGATAGCTGTCCTCTCGCCTCTCTTTTTTTTGTGCAGACGTTATCCCCGTTGTCCAGAGGCCTGTTCCACAGAGCCATCTCAGAGAGCGGAGTGGTCCTTCTGCCCTCACTCTTCACCAAGAACCCAGAGGCCATCGTTCAAGTAAGTCCGGGATGATCCTCTGAATGAACACGGTGGTCCTGCAATTGCACACTTTTAAAGAGACACACTGCAAACAGCAGAGTTGCATTAAGGGAAAAGATTTAAGAGCTGAAAGTCAGGAACTAAGTGTTGAAATCTCATTGCACTTGGTGTGGAGTAAATTTGCAGCTGCAGAAATTCCCAGAGAGTTACAGCCAGGCAATCCACGTGTTCAATTGTGCAACTAATTGTGCAGCTCACCATGCATTTCACTGCACAACGGACTGTGCAACTGTGCTGGTGGAACTGCTTCCTGGACAGGACTTCTGCTTCTGGTAAATTTTGCAAGGATTTGCAGAATTTCATGTTACACAGGCCTGCCGCTGCGATGGGATTTCACCCAACACCAGTTAAATCAGGTGAGATTCCAGTGATACAGGGGAGGCTAGAAAGAGGTCTCTATGCTGCATTTGTTGTTCCTCCAGCCAAGGAAAGAGCAGGAAAACAAAGCCACATCTCTGCGCCTGACGTGACGTTGATGGCAGCAGGGTCTTGGCCGCAGGATACAGCCAGCCCCTTAAATCAGGGCACGGCTCCATGCACATGGCAGTAAAGAGATGCTGTGAATATCAGCAGTGCCATCTTCTTACAACGTCTGACGGGCAGTCCTGCTGAAATCAGTTGCTGAATAGTGAGCGTAGGGGAAATTTCCTGTCTGCAGATTGCCCTCAGATGGCAGATCTGCAGAGATGCCCATCATCCTAATGCAAAGCTGCTGCTCTAAGCTCAAATTTCACTCGGAGCCCATGGCATCACATTTTTCCCTACTGTATTTTTCTTTTTTTTTTAACACTCGAAGAGAGTGGCAAATATCTCTGGCTGTGAGGTCAGTGGCGCTGCTGCCTTGGTGTCTTGCTTAAGAAGCAAAACCGAAGAAGAGCTACACGCCCTGAACACCCAAGTGACGTTGGTAAGTAGCAGCTCCTGAGCTGGGGTCCTGAACACCCGCGGGGTCAGCAGCCATCATCATCAGGCGGGGCTAGCCCGCTCTGGAACGTGCTGCATCATCATGTCCCCCCCCCCCACTGCATCAGAGTGGTGCCCCATGAAATCCTTCCAGGTCGAACGGATGAAAGCATGGGGGGGGGGGGTAAGCAGCCTGTCCTTCTTCTTCCTTCCCATCCGAGAGTCTTCTCCTGCCCGTTTATTAAAGAAATTCATCCACGGGCGGCATATTCCTGCCTTGAGCAGGGGGTTGGGTTTGGATGGCCTTGTGGGCCCCTTCCAGCATCACTTTTCTACGATTAACTGTGATATTCCACAGCGCCCAGGCCAGATTTCTGCCATTTTGGAGAGGTTCCCCCAAAGGGGAGCGACCCTTCAGGACAGGGAGCAGGCCCTCGATTCTTCTGCAGCCGGACTGCTGCGCTGGAGCTGCTCCAGAGAGGCCTGCCAAGCGGCAGCCGTCGGCAAAGGCTGAGCACAAATGTCCTTGAATGCCTCCGGTTGCAGGGAACGGGGAGAGAGACTAATTGATGGGGAAGAGGAGGAGGAGGAGGTCCCATCAAGTTGATTCTGATTCCAGGCTTTTCTTTCAAGGGTTTTCTAAGAATATAGCGCTCAGAAGTCATTTATTCTTCCCTTCTTCCGGGGTCACCCCGGCACGGTGCAGCTTGCCCAAGGCTACCCAGGCTGGCTCTTCTCCTGGGAGGCCTGATATGAGGGGGAGGGAATCGAACCCATGGCCCCTGACTCCACAGCCATTTGGATAAACAGTCCTTGGCTGGGTTTGAAATGCACGGACACTTCCAGCTTTTTCAAATATGTAAATGCAAAAATTTCTCATGGTTTATTTTAAGGAGTAAACACAACTTAAAAGGATGTTCTTGTTGTTGTTGTTGTTGTTGTTAACACCACCACCCGCTCCTAGGAAATTGGAATTGTTCCTGCGGTCATTGATGGAGAGTTCATTCTGAAGGACCCAGAGGAGCTACTGGCTAAAATGGAGCTCAACGCAGTCCCATATCTAAGTGGTGTGAATAACCACGAGTATGGATGGGTGATTTCTCAAGTAAGAGTTTGGCAATTTAAATGTCATATTTGCAGCTCCTTGCACTATCCTAATGTGCAACTGCAACATGGAAAAGAACAGAGTGAGGCACTTCTAGAAGAGGTCATTGAGGAGCCAGCCCGTGAGGATTTAGAGAAGAGGCTGATGATTGCTAGGAGCCAGTGCGGGGGGGGGGAGGGGGGGTTTGCTCACGCCTGACTCACCTTACCTCCTTCTCTGCTAGAGTGGCCAGCTTGGTAGACAAGGGGAATGCCTTGGCTATGGTGGACCCTGAGCTCAGCAAGGTTCTCACAGAGCTTTTCTCCCATCCCTTATCCTTGCGGCCAAGCTGGTAAAATATGGTCTACACCAGTGGTGGCGAACCTTTTTGAGCCTGAGTGCCCAAACTGAAAAACAAAACAACAAACAAACAAAAAATCCCCCGGCGGGCAGAGGTGGAAGTGGCGGCAGAAGGGGGGGGAAATCCCGGGCACGGAGGGAGTTCCAGAGTCTGGGAGCAGCCAGAGAAGGGCCTTCTCTCCCATGTCCGCACCAACTGTGAGGATGGCAGGACGGAGAGAAAGGCCTCTCCTGACGGTCTCAATATCTGAGCAGGCTCAAATAGGAGCCACGAAAGGGACACGACCCTTGAGATAGCTTGCACCCAAGCCATTTAGGGCTTTATAGGTTAAAATGAGCGCTTTGACTTTTGCCCAGAACCTGATTGGCAGCCAGTGGAGCTGCTATAACGGGTGTGTGTGTGTGTGTGTGTGTGTGTGTGTGTGTGTGTGTGTGTGTGTGTGTGTGTTATGTGATCCCTGTAACCAGGCCCAGTCAGCCATCGGTCTGCTATGTTTGAGATCTGCTGAAGTTTTCTGACACTTTCCACAGAGAAGGCCCCATGTACAGTGTATTACAGTAGTCCAGCCGGGAAGCAACTAAGGTATGTGTCGCCATGGCTAGATCAGAATTCTTCAGGAACAGCCGGCGCACTAGTTTTAATTGTGCAAATGCATTCCTGGCCACCACTGAAACCTAGACATCTGCACTCAAGAGACAAATCCAGGAACGTCCCCAAGCTGCGTGCCAGTGTTTTCAGAGGGGGGAGCGTAACCCCATCCAGCACAAGCTGACTCCCTATTCTTTGATCTGCCTTTTAACTGACCAGGAGCACCTCTGTCTTGTCCGGATTAAGTTCCAGTTTATTCGCCCTCATCAAGTCCGTTAAGGACACCAGACACTGATCTAGAGTTGAAACGATTTCCCTGGATTTAGGTGTCAAGGCGAGGTGGAGTAAATTGCTCGGCCTCCATGGATCTGGCGGATAGAAGGCTAGCCTCATGTGAGGATCTGGCGGATAGAAGGCTAGCCCCATGTGAGGTGTGCTGCTGTCAAGGAGTGGTGGGCAGGAATGTCACACAAGGAAGGTCTGTGGAGTGGGGAGGCTTCTGGTGGGTGGTATCCAAGGGGCTTCTGCCACCCTGTTGCAGCAGCTCCATTGGCTGCCAATCTGTTTTTGGGGCACAATTCCAAGTGATGGTTTTAACCTGTAAAGCCCGAAGTGGCTTGGGCCCCGGCCGTCTCAAGGACTGCCTTACCCATTATGAGCCTGCTTGGGTGTTCAGACCATCAGGAGAGGTCCCGAAAAACTTCATAGGTGCCCTTGGTGGGGACACAGGCGAGGGCCTTCTCTGTTGCTGTTCCCAGATTTTGGAAAGCTCTCACCACCAGAGGCCAGATTGGCCCCATCTTTGTCATCCTTCCACAAGAAAAGACTTTTCTCCCCAGGCAGGCTTTTCCTTAGCGACTGGTGATTTAAGAGATATTTTAAAATGGGGCGGTGTATTTTTGTTGTTTTTAAAATGTATTTCAGTAATACTTTTGCCTAGCATTTTAAATATAATATTAATTTAATTATTTAAAAACATTTAAATAACCTAATGTATTTAGCTTTTGATATTGTGTTTTTAAAATATAAAAAAAAAAGCACGCTGCTTATACACTGGGCCCAAAGCACTTACAGTACGCTCTGGGCAGTTTCGAACTAAATTGGGCAGGCGACACGCACCTCCCACGGTGAAATAGGTACTACACTCAGTTTTCCAACCTCAGAAGGATGGGAGGCTGAGTCAAGTACCAGCTACCTGAGCTTGTCGGCATCAAAATCAGGTCATGAGCAGAGTCTTGACGGCAATACTGTGATTTAACCACTCTGCCACGAGGCTCTTTTGAATGCTATAAGTCCCCTTGAACCCCTTTTTAGGAGAAAGGTGGGGGTGAAATATTTTAAATAAAATGAAATAAAAATGACGAGAGACAGCCGTAGAGAAGGCGACGACACAGGAGCTCATGCAGATTGGCCAACACCTAAGAAGGGACTATATTTTAACTTCCCAGGCACTGAATTTCTCAGGCATCACAGAAGGCATGGACAGAGAGGCCATAACAGCAGCCTTCCGACAGACCGCTTCCGTCTTGGTGAGTAAGAGAAGGGCCGACGACGCAGAAGGAAGGTTTGGTTTTGTACCTTATGCTGCTGGCGGGAGTTAAGAAAGGGGGCAGGTGGTATGAAGAGTCAGGCAGGACGGCCTGAAAGGCTTCGAGAGAGAGAGAGAGAGAGAAGGACCCTTCCATGGGGTCCCCTTGCCTCTTGGGGTTTCTCCTCCACAACTAACTTCATTCCACACGACTCTCAGATCAGCCAGCCCAAGGGTGGGTGGGGGCTTCCCCGGGGGGGGGGAGGAAATGTCAGTCGCAGTGCAGGATGCCTCCCGGCACATGGGCAAGGCCCTCAGTCACCTCCCCTCCAGATCCTGAAGTGCGTGCTGCTAGCAGTGCAGATGATGGCACGGGCAGGGTGTCCTAGAAGGGAGAGTCAAGGTGGGAAAGCTGAGTCTTACGCCAGGGCGGAGGGGGTGGAGTGGGAGACGCAAGGAGGAGCCGACCTGCCCCCCACCCCTGACCGTGAGAAAAATGCCTGTGAGAGAAAACCCCGAAGGGGAGGTAGGCTTCCCATTCTGGGAAGCACCAAAAAAAAAGCAAAACACGACGTGGTCCTCCTGGTGGAAGCGTTTGCCTAACAGGCTGCTTTGCAGGATCCGTCCAAGTGTCAGGGAGAAGCAGTTCAGGCTTCCTTCCTGTTAAACTCCCAAGCTCTTGAGATGGACGGAGGAGCGTTCCTTTGCAGGGAAGGCACCTTCTTTCTCCAAAGTGGTGCTAAAATGCTTTTTCCTCTCTTCTTTTTCCGGGTGGGGGGGGGAGGGACTTTCCTGGAGTTTTGCTCTTTAAAGGAAGCAATGCAGCTTTTAAGCCTGTACACCACTGAGGCAGAAGCTTCATGGAGGAGAAATACCAAGGTTTCTGGGCTGGAAGGCATCCTGCGTACACCTGGGGTGTCCTGCCTCCTTTCCAGCGTGGTCTCTTGTCTCTCTGCTGGCCTTTCCGCTTCCTTCCCCTTCTGCTGCTTCTTTCCTGCAACCAAAAAGGGACTCTGCTCTCCACCCACCCCACCCCCGAGTTTGCTCCCACCCACCCAGTCTGCGACCCCATGGCATGGTGACCCCAAGACAAGGGCCGAGCCGGCGGGGAGAGGGCAAATACTAGCCGCTTTACCCGGTTCTCTGCCCTGCAGGGAATCCCGCTGGAGTCTGTGCAGATGATCCTGGATGAGTATCTGGGAGACACGGAAGACCCTACAAAGCTGCGAGAGCGCTTTCAGGACTTCATGGGAGATATCATGTTTGTCATCCCTGCTCTTCAGACTGCCCGGTATCACAGAGGTGAAGGAAACATGCTCAAAGCAGCCACTCCAGGCTTCCTTTGCTCTCATCATTGATTTCAGCTGGGAACAGCTTTGGGTGGGTGAAGCAAGAACGGGGTGGGCGGGTGGGCGAGGAGGCACAGAGTGGGTACTCTCACGCCCGCCCCTCTCATGCTCTTTCCAGGTCCACCCACCCACCCACCCTCCCTGTTTTCTGCTTCGCTTAGAAAGGCAGCCCCACCGTCAGTGGTGCTGGGAATTCGTGATGCTTTTGTGTCGCGCTGGCACCAAGTAGCGAGGTTGCTAAAATGTACAGACTATAATCCTTCAAAGGTGGGGTGAGCATTACAGTCCCCAAATTCTTCTCAGGAAAACAGCTGGGTTGCAGCACTGCTGTCATGGTTTCCGAATCAGACCCCCTCTGAGAGCCACTCTGCTACCCTAGCCTTGTTTTGAGCAGTAAGAGGTGATGGTCTGTCGGGCCTGGGGAATTGTTTTCTGCTCCCAAACACTCTAGAGTACCATAGAATCATAGAACAGTGAAGTTGGAAGGGGCCTGTAAGGCCATCAAGTCCAACCCCCTGCTTGAGACAGGAATACGAATCAAGGGCGATCTCCCAGGTGGTTGTCTAAGTTTCTCCTGAGGGCCTCCAGGGTTGGTCATCATCGTCGTTTAGTCGTTTAGTCATGTCCGACTCTTCGTGACCCCATGGACCAGAGCACGCCAGGCCCTCCTGTCTTCCACTGCCTTCCAGAGTTGTTGTCAAATTCATGTTGGTGGCTTCGATGACACTATCCAACCATCTCATCCTCGGTTGTCCCCTTCTCCTCTTGCCTTCACACTTTCCCAACATCGGGGTCTTTTCTAGGGAGTCTTCTCTTCTCATGAGATGGCCAAAGTACTGGAGCCTCAGCTTCAGGATCTGTCCTTCCAGTGAGCACTCAGGGTTGATTTCCTTTAGAATTGATAGGCTTGTTCTCCTTGCAGTCCAGGGGACTCTCAAGAGCCTCCTCCAGCACCAGAATTCAAAGGCATCAATTCTTCGGCAGTCTGCTTTCTTTATGGTCCAGCTCTCACTTCCATACATCACGACAGGAAAAACCATAGCTTTGACTATGTGGACTTTTGTTGGCAAGGTGATGTCTCTGCTTTTCAAGATGCTGTCAAGATTTGTCATCGCTTTCCTCCCAAGAAGAAGGCGCCTTTTAATTTCAGGGCTGCTGTCTCCATCTGCAGTTATCATGGAGCCCAGGAAGATAAAATTTGACACTGCCTCCATATCTTCCCCTTCTATTTCCCAGGAGGTGATGGGACCAGTGGCCATGATCTTAGTTTTTTTGATGTTGAGTTTCAGACCGTTTTTTGCACTCTCCTCTTTCACTCTCATTACAAGGTTCTTTAATTCCTCCTCACTTTCTGCCATCAGAGTGGCATCATCTGCATATCGGAGGTTGTTGATATTTCTTCCGGCAATCTTAATTCCGGCTTGGGATTCCTCCAGTCCAGCCTTCTGTGTGATGTATCCAGGGTTGGAGCACTTGTCAACTCCCGAGGTCACGGGTTCCATTGTCGTCCTTCTCTAACAGAAGTTTTTTCCTGATATTCAATCGGAATCTGGCTTTCTGTAACTTGAGCCCATTCTTGCATGTCCTGCATTCTGGGATGGTTGAGAACGGATCCTGCCCCTCCTCTATATGACTACCTTTCAAGTATTTGAAAACTGTTATCATATCACTCATCCGTCTTCTTTTCTCAAGGCTAAACATGCTCAGTTCTTTCAGCCTTTCATCCTAGGGCCAATTTTCCAGCCCCCTGATCCTCCTTGTCGCCCTCCTCTGAACTTCTTGTGATTTGCCAGCATCCTTCTTGAAGTGCGGCGTCCAGAACCGGACACAAGACTCAAGGGGAGGCCTAACCAGTGCTGAATAGAGGGGGACTAGCACTTCGTGGGATTTGGAAACTGTACTTCTCTTAATGCAGCGAGAGACTATGGTAACATGCTCTGAACAGAGGACTTGGAACAGTGTCTAGTGTGGCTGAGGAGGCCAATTCGAGAGTGACCGTCCCTTCCACACTGAAGACAAATCCAATCTGTCCCCTGTCCAGCTCCCTGGTTTTGCTATTTTCGGGACTGCCTCTTTGCCTCGGCCTGCTGAACTTTGCACTTATCTCTGTTGAATTTCATTCTGATATTTTCAGACAAGTGCTCCAGCCTATCATGATCATTTTGAATATTGTTCCTGTCTTCCAGGTTATTAGCTAGTCCACACAATTTTGTTTCATCCCCTAATTTGACAAGCATTCCCTGCACCCCCTCATCCAAGTCATTACGAAAGATTTTGAAGAGCACTGGACCCAGGACTGAGATTCACCTGTTATCTCCTCCCAGTTGGAGAATAAGCCATTAGGCATCACCCTCTGAGTAAGATTCTGTAGCCAATTGTATATCCACCTGACACTTGATCTATCCATCCCACACCTAGTTAGGATATCATGCAATACTTTGTCAAAAGATTTGCTGAAGTCAAGATATATTATGTCTATAGCGTTCCCTCTCTCTATCAGGGACGTTACCTGATAGAGAGAGGGAACCTATTACTCTTCTGGCAGTGCTTCCAGGAAGTTTTGTTTTAATTAACTTAATTTAATTTAATTTATTGCATTTATATCTCATCCATCAAGAGCAAACCACTACTCTCGGCAGCTTAGTAGGCATCCTTCAGGCTCGAAAGACTATGGTAGCGTGCTCTGTATGGAGGACTTGGAACAGCGTCTAGTGTGGCTGAGGAGGCTGATTCGAGAGAGACCATCCCTTCCACACTGGACACAAATCCAATCTGTCCCCTGTCCAGCTCCCTGGTTTTGCTTCCTTTGTGACTTTCTCTTTGCCTCAGCCTGCTGGACAAGGGTCTCTTCAAATTGGGAGAAGCCGTGATGTACTGCCTGCCTCCAGGCTGAACGATCAGATGTCAGAGTTTCCCATCTGTTGAGGTCTATTCCTAAGGCCTTCAGATCCCGCTTGCAGATATCCTTGTATCGCAGCTGTGGTCTCCCTCTGGGGCGATTATCCTGCACTAATTCTCCATATAGGAGATCCTTTGGAATCCGACCATCAGCCATTCTCACAACGTGCCCAAGCCAGCGTAGACGTTGCTGTTTCAGTAATGTATGCATGCTGAAAATTCCAGCTCGTTCTAGGACTACTCTATTTGGAACTCTGTCCTGCCAGGTGATACCAAAAATCCGTCGTAGGCAACGCATATGGAAGGTGTTCAGCTTCCTCTCCTGCCGGGCACAAAGGGTCCAGGACTCGCTGTAGTACAGGAGTGTGCTCAGGACACAGGCTCTATAGACCTGGATCTTGGTATGTGTTGTCAGTTTCTTATTGAGCCATACTCTCTTTGTGAGTCTAGAGAACATGGTGGCTGCTTTCCCAATGCGTTTATCCAGCTCGACATCTAGAGAGAGGGTGTCAGAGATGGTTGAGCCAAGGTACACAAAGTCATGAACAACCTCCAATTCTTGTGTAGAGATGGTAATAGAAGGAGGTGGGTCCACGCCGTGGCCCATGACTTGTCTTTTCTTCAGGCTGATTGTTAGTCCAAAACCCTGGCAGGCCTTGCTAAAATGATTCATGAGTTGTTGGAGGTCTTCAGCAGAGTGGGCAACAATGGCTGCATCATCTGAAAAGAGGAAGTCCCGCATGCATTTCAGCTGGACTTTGGTCTTCGCTCTCAATCTAGAGAGATTAAAGAGCCTTCCATCTGATCCAGTCCGGAGATAGACACCTTCTGTTGCAGTTCCAAAGGCATGCTTCTGTCTGACTACCTTTCAAGTATTTTAGGAGTACTATTCTCATCTCCCCTCAGTCTTCTTTTTTCAAGGCTAAACATGGCTAAACATCAATCTTTCCTCCTAGGGCTTGATTTCTAGCCTCTGATCATCCTTGTTGCTCTCAACTTGCTCCAGTTCGTCAGCCTCCTTCTTGAAGTGCAGTGTTCAAAACTGGACAAAATATTCAAGATGAGGCCTAACCACGGCCGAATAGAGGGGAACTAGTAGCTTACAGGATTTGGAGACAATGCTTCTGGTAATGCATCCTAAAATCACATTTACCTTTTTTTTACGGCCACATCACACTGTTGGCTCATATTCGGCTTCTGAGTTAGGATGTTTCCAAGATCCTTCTCACTCATAGTATTGCTGAGCCAGGCATCCCCCATCTTGTAACTGTGCATTTAGTTTCTAGGTATAGAACTTTGCACTTATCCCTGTTCAATTTCTGTTGTTTTCAGGACAGTGCTCAAGCCTGTCAACTCAGAGCTGGAAAGGATTTTATGTATTTTATTAAAAAGGTAGCAGGGGAAGGAAAAGAACAAAGCAATTACAAAAAAAGTAGAAGTTCCACACAGTAACTAAAAATGGATTTCTAGTATAATGGTGCAAAATTCCAATACTGACTGAGGAAATACATTAGAAAATAATAAAGTCTAACCTAACTTATCTCAGACTCACACGGAGGTAAAGTAGATTGCCACAGACCTGTTCTCCTTGGGAGTAAGACCAAGATGGGGTTGTCCTACGTGGGGGAGGGGGCCACGTGGCAAGAGAAGGTCCCTTTCATCTGTTACCAGGACAATGGGTAGCTTCCTGAATAGGTTCTCAATATCTCTCTCTCCCACAATCAAATCGGCTTAGCCTTAAGCACAAAGGGAACTCACTTCAGGATAGCTGAAATACACATGAAAAGGACTCTGAAAAGCAGGGTAACATGAAAGTCAGTCGTAACGGAGCACATGAGGAAGAGGAGGAACTCCCTGTAATCCAGGGAATCAGGCACTTTAACATTATTCTGGTCAGATATGAAGTTAAGCTTGTGATGCCTGGCATCTCTCACAACGAAACAGGGGTTGCCTGGATCTAACCAGGCAGCTAGAGCATGCTCGTGTTCAATGACAACGACAATCTCTCTCTCTCTCTCTCTCTCTCTTGGTTTATAGATGCTGGTGCTCCCGTCTACTTTTATGAATACCAGCACCCACCCACAGTCTTCAAAGACTTAAGACCGGATTTTGTAAAAGCAGATCATGCGGATGAGCTGGGCTTTGTTTTTGGAGCACCCTTCTTAGGAAATGACACAATCAGTTTTGGTAAGTATGTATCATCAAGGAGAAATCGAAAGCAGGGTGGCAGGATGGTTGTGATGGGGCCACAATGAATACCTGAAGTTGGTAAAGGCAAGTGTGCCAAGAGAGGGAGAACTACCAATTCTCCTGTACAAATGTCAACAATCAATTAGCTGCTGGGTACTCCTCAGTATAACTATTTGATTTCAGTACCCAGTTCTTTTTTCAAATTTGCTACCTGGTACCTGTTGTAATCCTGGGGGTGCGGGAAATGCCTTTAAAGGATTTGGCATACGGTGAGGTAATAATGGAGACAAGTTTTCAAACTAGGCTGTAATGTCAGCCCCATGCTTTATGTGCTTTTTGATAGCTTTTCTTTAATATATATATATATTTAATATAGTAGGACCATGGTATTCTCACGATTAGTACCCATGCTTTCATTAATCTGTTCCCTGAAAATATTAATTAAAAAAACCCAGAAATATACAGTCAACCCTCAACTTACAAACTTAATGCGTTCTGGAAGGAAGTTTGTAAGTCAAAACGTTCGTAAGTCGAATCAGCATTTCCCATAGGAATGCACTGAAAACCAATTCATCTGTTCCGGCTGTTTTTGGTTCTTACATAGAGAGGCGGTTTGTAACTCGAATCATTAGTTCCCACAGGAACTAATGCAAAGTCAGTTAATCAAATCCTACCACTAGGGGCAGAATTTTTTTATTTTTTTCCTTTTAACTTAAGATGATTTAGGTTTTAAAAAAAGGAAAGGAAAGAGGGAGAGGAGGGAAGAGACACCTTTTCAACAGAACACCTTGAAAAGCACCTTTTCAATCAAGACAAGCCAATACAAGCACCTTTTGGGGAAAAGGGGGCAGCAAAGGAGGGAGGGAACACCTTTTAAAAATCTAAAAATCAAAATTTTTTAAAAAGCCAAAAAAAAATACAGTCCATACACCACTGTACCAGGCAGTCTGAAAACTGTCTCCAAATCCACTCTCAAAACACTGGGAAGAGTGGACAGTTAACTGAAAGTTCAGATTTCACACTTTCCCCACCTCCCGCACGTTTTTTCGGTTTGTAACTCGAATCTAAGTTTGCAAGTTGAGTCAATATTTTTCTATCAGAGTGGTTTGTAACTTGAAATGTTTGTAACTAGGGCCGTTTGTAAGTCTAGGGTTGACTGTATGCTCCCAAGGTATATTACCAGAACTGGCCACTAGAGGGAACCATAAATTACACTTGATATAGCGTTTTTACACCTGCCCTTTTTGGCATCTGTGGGATGTATGTGCTTGGAAGTGATCCCCGTGGATACTGTAGTCCTACTATAATTAATTTAATAATTAACAACAACAACAACAACAACAACAACAACAACAACAACAACAACAACAACAACAACAACAACAATAATAATAATAATAATAATAATAATAATAATAATAATAATAATAATAATAATAATAATAATAATAATAATAATAATAATAATAATAAGGTTTTTAGTTAAAACTTGTATTTGTTATATAATACCATTGTGTCTTTTCTCTTTTATAGCAAAGGCTAACTTTCATTCCTTTAGAAGAAGGGAGCATTCTCTTAAAAATACTCATCGAAGACAAAGAGTTCATGAGTTCCAAGGAAACCATGTGTTCTTTGAATAATTGCTTCCTCTCAATGGCTCTTTTCAGGTGAATTTACAGAGAAGGAGAAGGAGCTCAGCAGGACAATCATGAAATACTGGGGCAACTTTGCCTACAATGGGTGAGATCCTTGGTTAGGCTTTGAAAAATTGACGGTTTTAGTTTTAACGGAGGTCGACACATAGAGCAAGAACTAAATTCTGCATTCCGATATCTTCCAGGAACCCAAATGGCAAAGGATTGGTGGAATGGCCGCGCTATGATATGAATGAAGAGTATTTGGAATTAAACTTGGTGCAAAAGAAAGCCAGAAAACTGAAAAACAACAAGGTTGATTTCTGGTTAAAAACCTTGCCTGAAAAAATGAAAAAAATTATCCAAGAACCGCAAATACACGTGGACCTGTAACTGCCAAATAACGGTTTCCTGGTTGTTTGCCTTGCAGTGCATTCCTAGAGGGTGTGGAAAACTGATTTTGTCAGAACACGGTCTGACCCTGAAAAGAGGGCTTAATTCCTGTCACTCTTTGTAAAGTTGAAATGTTAATCAGAAAGGGAAAATGATCAGCGAGGATGGTGAGGGGTTTGCAACCTTGGGATTGTTTATCAGTGAATGCTGCACATGAACATTACTAGGAAAGGAAAGCAAGCTTGCAGAACCTACATGATTAATTCAGTGCAAGTACTTACAGAAATGACTCAAATAAAAGGCACTTTCGTACAAGAGGCACCCTCCTCTTTTCTCATACATTATGCAATGCACCTCTTCTAAAACTGGGCTCTCTCTGACATATGCAGACATAATTCATATGCAGAGTCCCAATCCAGCCACAAGAGGGCACTCTTTTCTTGTGCATTAAGAGGTAGCGTTCCCTAGCCTGCAGAGTCCCAATTCAGCCACAAGAGGGCACCCTTTTCCTGGGTATTAAGAGGTTGTTTCTTAGCTTGCACAGTCCCAGCTGTGCCACAAGAGGGCACCCTTTTCTGGGGCATTATGGGGTAGCGTTATCTAGCCTGCACAGTAGCATTTGAGCCACCGGAGGGCGCCCTTTTCCATGGGAAGAAAGAGAAAGCATTCCCTAGCCCTAGAGGTTGTCTTCTTTTTAAAAGTTTTTTAAAGTTTCCAACATCATAGAACACACATCCCTGATTCTAGCACAACTGTGTAAATGCCAGACTCATCTGACAAAGCAGGCATTTTTAGCAGTGCAGATCTTGTACCATGAGGTCTGTGAGCATTTCTGGAAGGAAGGCAGAAGGAACGCCTCTGGCTCTCTCTTTCTTTAGGACTGGCGGTGGCAGAGGAATCCAAAGGGGTTTCCCGAAGGTTGGGAAAATCAGATGCAAAAGCATCAGTCGGTCGGTCGGTCGGGTGAGGGGTGAGGGGAGGCTGCTGGGAGAGGCCAGTTCGGACACAGGCCTGATGTCCCTCCGAAGGTGACCAGTCCCACGGGCAGAGGCATCCTCTCCCCCACGGGTGGTTCGGGTGGCTCGGGAGGCCAGCGATGCATGTACTGGACAGAGGCTGAGAAGAGGGCTCCTTAGGCAAAGAGGGGAGGGCTCTCGAGGGGAGCCCCTGCTAGGAGGGAGGGAGCTTTCCCTTCGCTAGGGCTCAGCAGGTGAGAACGTCTGCGCTCTTCTCTTGCCGACCCTCGTTCCTTCCCAGAGAAGCTGCAGTGGAAGCCAAAGCAGCGAGAGCAGCTGACGGAAGCCCTCTTCATCGGCCCTGTCGGCAGAGCGGCGGGGAGGGTGGGTAGTGCTGGACTGGAGGGATGTCGTAGTGGCTGGGAATGTGGCTGTTCTTGGGGGAGTCGTAGTGGTTGGGGGCGGCGCCCAGGGCTGTGGGCGAGTGGCCTTCTGCCCCAGCTGCGCCGTTCCCTAGAAGAGGGTAAAAGGAACAAGCCTTGAACTCTGGAAATCCATGCCCTCTTTGCTGCAGCAGCAAAGGGCAGAAACCAGGCAGAAAAAGGCAGCCGGCCGTGGGTTTGGCCTAGACCCGAAGCCTGGGTTTTGTTGAAGTCCCCCTTAAATCTACCTCACACACCCCATCGTCCCCGATGCCTCCTTCCGGGTTTTGCTCGGGCTCTTCAACGAGGCTGATCTCGGCATACAATTTCCTTAGTTGCTGAGGGATTTGGCGAAGGGAGGACGGCATGGAGAGAATGAGGGGAATCCAGTAGCCTATAGCATCTTCTTCTAGTAGGCTTGGAAGCCTCTCGGAAACCTCTCGCCCAATCCCCGGAGGGTACTGGTGAGCGTCGGAGGGGAGAGGGCCCAGGATCCAAGTGGATATTGAGGTGGCCATCAGAGGAGAGGATCCAGGGGCTGGAGGTTGGAGGCTTCGTGCAGCCCCCCCCCCCGAGCTAGTCTGGTGGCGCACCTAAAACCGGAGCCTGGAGCTGTGTTTGCTGTGGCTGGCTGTGGCGTTTATGAGATCCTAGGAGCCCCAGAAGTTTTGAGTCACTGGCGAGGCGGAGTGGCCCACTTCTGGCATCGGAGGCAAGGCTGTGGTGGAAGAGCTCGGGCGACCGTGAGGGGGAGTGCTGCCTATCGTGAGCAGCAGTATTTTTCCTAAGACTGGCTTGTTCAGCTTGCTCTCCTCAGACTAGTTCCAGTGACGCTCTACCTCTATCCCAAGGGATAAATCAATCAATCAATCAATCAATCAATCAATCAATCAATCAATCAATCAATCAATCAATCAATCAATCAATCAATAAAGATGGCCTATTTAGGAATGCTTCCAAGAGGGCAAACACACATAGAATCATAGAACCATAGAATCATGGAAAAGTGAAGTTGGAAGGGGCCCATAAGGTCATCAAGTCCAGCCCCCTGCTCAGCGCAGGAATACAGTCAAAGCAGATCTGCCATGTGATGGTATAAGTTTTTCTTGAATGCCTCCAGTGTTTGAGCACTCCAAAACAGTTGAAACATAAAACCCAGAAGGGACCTGGAGGCATAGCTCTGCCTCTCTTCCATCTGCTGACTTCTGTTTCAGGCTTGGGAGTGAAGTCTTGAGAAGTCCAGGCTGAAACGTTCACCTCCCTTTCTTATACAGTGGTGCCTCGCATTACGACGTTAATTCATTCCAGCTAAATCGTAGAGCGAAAACGTCGTAATGCGAAAATTAAAAAAACATTGAAATGCATTAAAACCCATTTAATGCATTGCAATGGGCTTAAAACTCACCGTCCAGCGAAGATCTTCCATACAGTGGCCATTTTCAGTGCCTGTATAGAGAGGAATCCGTCCCTAAACACAGCGGGGAGCCATTTTAATTACACGGTGGCCATTTTGAAACTACTGATCAGCTGTTAGAAAATCATCATTTTGTGAAGAATCGGCTCCCGAAGCAGGGAACTGATCATCGCAAAGCCAAAAGACCCTATTTAGACCATCGTTTTGCGATCACAAAAACGTCATCATGAAGCAGATTCGTTGTAATGCGGGGCAATTGTAAGGCGAGGCATGACTGCATAATTTTTAAATCCTTACTTTGGTTCCCCAAAGCAGAAGTGGTTCTTTAGTTCACTCTTGAGGATCCCAAAAGGAGAACGAAGAGACTCACAAGAGCCCCACGGGAGAAAGGGGGCAAGATGGTCCTACCCTCCACCCAAAGAAAGTGGAGGGAGCCCAAGCCAGCGAAAAGGGGAAAGGGGACAAAGAGGAAAAGGGGAAACTCACCCACCCCCATTGGACATGAGGGGAAGAGAAATGGAAGGAGACGAGGAGCCAGAAGGACGAGAAGCAGAGAGACTAAGTGGGGGCCAGAACAGTAGACGGGAACAGAGTAAACTATTGCTAGAAGGGTGGGAAGGTTTCTAGATGGAGAACCCGTGGATTCCTATCTGGGGGGGGGATGAGGATGCCGAGAGAAGAGGTGGAAAGGGGAAGGAACCCTCGCTCATCCAGGAAACCTTTCTACAGGAGAGTAGAGGATGGAGCTGAAAGAGAAGGGAAGAGTGGGCGCAAATAGCGGCAGAGGAAAGAGAGAATGGAGAACGGAAGAACCATCACCCACGCGGGGGTGTGGAATCGCCTTCCCAGGGGAGACGACCGGAAGGGGAGAGCGGTGGCCTGAGGAGACCCTCTTGCATCGGCCGGTGTCAGCCTCAAGGGAAGCCCCACAGAAAGAGGATTACGGTAGTCTCATTTTGAGAATATCCGTGCGTGGACCAATCCAGCGAGTGTCAGGGCGTCCTGGCTGGGGTGCAGCTGCGCAACTGCTCAAAGAGTGGTCCTCACCGACCACATAGGCGGGGTAAAAATTAATTAATTAATTAATTAATTAATTAATTAATTAACTAATTAATTAATTAATTAATTAATTAATTAATTAATTAATTAACTAACTAACTAACTAACTAACTAACTAACTAACTAAATAAATAAATAAATAAATAAATAAATAAATGAATGTACAGTGGACCCTTGACTTGCAGACGGCTTGACTTGCAGACTTTTCGAGTTGCAGACTTCTCTGGCCGCAAAATTTAGGTTTGACTTGCAGCCTGAGATTTGACTTACAGACCAGAAAAAAACCAAAATGGAACAAAAACGGCCTGTTACGGAATTAATCGGTTTTCAGTGCACTGTAGGTCGATGGAGACTTGACTTACAGACTTTTTGACTTGAGAACCGCCTTCCAATACGGATTAAGTTCTCAAGTCAAGACCCCACTGTACTCTGCTTGTGTGACATTACAAATCAATAAGGGCCTGGTCTCAATGGGGTCGGGGTGAGCAGGATTGAGATGTTATTTTAAAAATACACCTAAATAAGATACAAAGAAAACCGTACCCCCCCAAACACCAGCACTTTGCACATGCTCAGAGAAGAACTGTGGTGTCGTGGATGGAGGACCAGACTGGGAACCAGGAGACCTGGATTCAAATCCTGTGTGTTTGGGGGGGGGGGGGCAAGGCTACTGAAGCCAACTCTCTTGAAATCTCCCTGACCTTGCAAACGTTGGGAGGGAATCTGGGATTGGGTCCTTCGTTTTGGGTCCCAAAAGGAGGAGCAAAGGGGATTCAGGTGAGTCCTGGCCCCTTCCTAGGAGGAAAGAGAAGAAAAGATCATCATCCTGGAGGCTTTTTGCATAAAGCAAATGAAAAAAAGAATCTTCCCTTGGGGGGTCTCGAACCCCTGTTTTCTCCCATCGATGGAGGGTCATGAGAGGAGAAGGTGGAAGGAGAGGTTCCTCGGGGGGGGGGGGAGGAGGCAGAGCCGGAAGCAGACCTTCCTCCTCCTCCTCCCACTCCTCTCCCACTTTCGTAGCTCTACGTTCTCCCCATCCCTTCCCCTCCCAACCAATCCCCGCGGAGAAGAGGTATCCTCGGGAAGAGGAGAACGTAGAGCTACGAAAGTGGTAGAGGAGCGGGAGGAGGGGGCTGCTTCCGGGGCTGCGCCCCCCCGGAACCGGAAGTGGAGGCCGTGCCCCCTCCCTTTCATTCCCTCTCGCTTCAGGAGGCGGTCGGAGGTGGGGGCCATTTGGGGGCCTTTATTGGGGGGGAGAGGGAGGGAGGGGGGAGGAAGGGGAGAGGGCAGTTTTTTTGGGGGGGGTCTCCGTAGAAAGAGGTTCCCTCTCGCTCCCTCCCTTTTCCTCTCTCGCTGTTTCTTCGGACCTCTTTTCCCCGCCAGAGGGAGGTGGGGGCGATTTGGGGTCTCTCTTGGGGGGGGAGAGGGAGGGAGGGAGGAGGGAGGGCAGTGGGGTGGGGGGGCCCTAGGAAGAGGTCCCCCCACACTCCCGAAGGGCAGAAAAATACCCCCCCCCGGACTTCTCTCGGAGTCCCCTCAGGCTCGCCTCTCCTTCCCCCCCCCCAAAAGACCTTCTCCAGCCAAAGTCTGAGCGCGATCCCCCCCCCCAGGAAACCCCTTTTGTTGGAAAGCTTTGGGGAAAGGGGTCCTTTTTGTGTGGGGGGGGGGGTCAGGGCGGGGGCGAGATCCCGATACTCCGAAGGGGCAGGAGGGGCAAACAGCAAGCCCCCCCCCCGGGCCCCCCTATTGTGTGCCTGTGTGTGTGTGTGTGTGTTTCCCCTCTGAGCCCCCTCAGGCTCGCCTCTTCCCCCCCCCCGTTGTGGTTGTTCCCCCTCCTCCCCCCCCACCTTCTCCAACCGAAGTCTGGATGCAACCCCCCCCCAAAAAAAAACCCCTTTTGTTGGAAAGCTTTGGGGAAGGGGTCCTTTTTGTGGGGGGTGGAGGAGAAGGGGGAGGGCGTGGGTGTCGGGGGTGGGGGGCAATCGGATGGGGCCCAGAGAAATGGGGCTTTGAGAAGGGAGAAGATAGGGGGTCGGCTGGGAGGGAGGGATGTGGATGATAAGGATGATTCTTCATTTCTATGGCAGCCTGCAACGGAGGGAAGTTCCTGGAACGCCAACCAGGCCCTGACCTGAACCCAGACCCTCAACACCCCCCCACCCCCTTTCTTCCCACCCAGAGCAATGGGGGGGGGCAGGAGAGCCCCTGGGGAGAGAGGGGCTGCCCCTTTCCTACCCTGGGAAAAGTGTGTGTGTGTGTGTGTGATTGTGAGGAGTCTTGTGTGAGGTTTGCTGATGATGATTTTTGGTTAAAAAATATTCTTAGAAAATTTTCTGACTCTCCTCTTGGTTTCCAGGAAGAGACTTTCTTAGAGGCAGGAAATTCAGTCACTAGATTGATAATTAGCTTAGAATTCATTCTTTCATTCATTCAAAATTACTTTCCTCCTCTTGGTTATGTCTTAATTATTTTCTTTGCCACAAGGGACGGTGGTCGGCTGGACGGCCAGACCTTTGGGGCTGGAGAGGCTGAGCGAAGGGCCTCCTGGAAGGTCTTAAAAAGCAGGCAGAAATTGTGTGTCATCATCACACGGGGGTGCCGGACCACCACATTCTTCTCCATAGCCTCTTTCCGGTTTTTTACGAAATAGTACGAGGAATTAATGGAAACCTGAAACACTCCACAGGCTGAGGGTTGGGGGGGGATTGAACAGGAGTCCCCCCCCCAGTACCACTGTCATTCGCAGAGTGACACCACACGAGGGAAAATCTCCCACAGAGTCCAGGGGTCCCCAACCTCAGGCCTCCAGATGTTCTCGGATTGCAACTCCCAGAAGCCTTCACCACCGCCTCTGCTGGCCAGGATTTCTGGGAGCGGAAGTCCAAGAACATCCGGAGGCCCAAGGTTGGGGGGACCCCCTGCTGTAGACCCTCTGGACGGCTGGCTTCGGTGTGGCCACCCCTCAGACAGACACCCTTTGCTCTGTCAGGCTCGGCCTCCTTTTTCCTGCTGGCAAGGCGGGCACGAGATTGTGCAGCAGTTTTGGGCTATTTCCTCGCTTTTGGAATCACACAGCCCCCTCCCCCACACACACATTCATAAACCAGAGGGTATTTTTTGAAGAATTGAATTCTCCAGATTGTCAAAAAGACAAAGGCTTCTATGCTAAGGGAAAGCTTTTGATTTTGTCCATCCGAGAAGGCTCCAGAATGATTGGTTTTGTTCTTTCTTTTCTCCCAAGGACGGGGTGAGGTTCACCTGATGCTCTCCCAGCTTTTTTCTGGAGAAAAAGAGAAATCCAAAGCCCCCCTTAAAGCAGGTAAGATCTCTTTCATTCTTTGGGACCAGAAGCACCGTTGTTTTTGTCTATTTATTAAACAATAACCCTATGATTAGCAGGTTGCAAGATGTTGTAAAGGTGACATCAGTATTTCAGAAACTTTTAGCCCAATCGCAGGATGCATCAGGAGCGTTTGGAGGGCGCTGTGACGCACCCAGTTTCCCCGGTTTGTTTCTCCCCACAACCCAGGTTCACTTTTGGGACTGAAACTTGTTTTCAACCCTTTTCGCCGCCAGAGAGGATTTATCCTCACTCTATCAAATACGATTCTTCAATCAAGTATTATTCAATTAATCATGTATGTATAGGCATCCTTCACTCTCGAGAGACTATGGTAACATGCTCTGAATCGAGGAGTGTCCTCTCCAGAGCATGAAGCCCGGGTAAGGTAATATGGAGGATAGGCTGTTACCCAAGCAGCAGATCCCCCCTCTCCACATTGCTGAAAGGGTCCAATGGAAAGGCAAGAGCCAATACAACTGGTTCCAGCAATGTCGCAGGAGTTGGCAGAACGACACACGCTGCCTCCGGGGCTCCGGCTCCGGATTTTGCCTCAAGGTTTACTCCTGAATCCTTTTCCATCAGTGGATATAGCCACAAGGCAGTGGAGGTTTGAAATCGGAGTTTTCCTTCTCCTAGATGGGCTGCCTTCCATGGCTGAAGAGCCCCACCTACCCGGCTCAATTAATCAAAGTTTATTAAAATATTCATAAGTAAATCATATAAAGTAAATCATGGATGGTCCCTCAACTCCCACTCTAACTGCCATCCATTCTCTTAAATATCCTTAGTTCCGCCTCTTCTGTACAGCCATTGGCTCCCGAGTCAGGGTTCCATTGTAATGGACAGGAGTGGTTCTTCACCTGTCCGTCACAGGCGCCTTCCACCAGACCTTCCGTGGTGCCTGGTGAGGGCCAGAGGGGACACCGAGGTGGGGCGTGACAGTCCAAAGGAGACTGAGTTGGTGTGAAATCATATCCTGAGGTTCACTTTGAGTCTCTTCTGTCAACTTTCTTCTGTCGCCCAGTTCTGGAGACCTCTGGTTTGTGAAAACAAGCACACACTGTCAGTTCCCTGGCTGAGTGGAGGTTTCAATCTGGGTTACGTAAGTCCCAGTTTTACTGTCTACCGCAGGGCCTCTCTGAACATGTGCAGAGTGTTTTTCTTTTGGTTCCCAGTCCTGCTTGGCTCAACTCTGTGGTCACCAAGAGCAGGTGCTGTCGGTGAGATTCCAACCCTGGACAGTCTAGTATGGGGCCTCCCCGGAATTTCTCCTTTCCTCTTTTGGGATCCAAGAGGGTGAAGTGAAGAATTCACTCCTGCATGTGGGGATTTTTGGGGAAGGAAAGATGGAAAAGAGCCGCCTTCTTCTTCTCGCTTCAGTCCATGGTATCTTTTTGGTAGGTTTCAGTTGATTGATCGATTTGGGGAGCATCCGTTATCCTTCCGTGTGACATCTCAGGCACATTGTTAAGAGAGAGACACGTTATCTTAATTCTCCGTGAGTTTCTCCTGCAGAATTAAGGGGATTAATATTCCAAAGGATGTTGTTTCTCCCACTTTGAGAGGGAAAGTGATCCTTGATGACCTCTTCCATGTTCTGAGAATAGTTTTTGCAGGATTGAGGCTGTCCCAAGAGAACACCTGCCAACCTTCTTCCTGTATCTCTTTGGCTTGTTCCTGCAATGACAAAATCAGGGTTCCCCTGGCCGGGCGCGGAGCCTCAGCTGCCCTTGAAAGGAAGGGAAGGGAAAGCTTTGCACAGCTTCTGGAAAGAAACAGGAGGTGGCGAGATTGCAGGGTGCGGGCGTGTGGGCGTTTGTGCATTTATCGGGCCCCAGGCATGGACTTTAGAGAAAGTGCCACTTGCTTTAAGCAAATGGTAGATGGAGCACATGCACACAGAGAGAGACTACATGCATACGTACATCAATGCGGGTTGAGGATTTCTCCCCTAAGGTTCCCACAGAGTTTTAAAAAAACATTTTGTCAAGATCTTTGTCCATCATTTCCCCAAAACCTACTGAATCTATTGCAGAAACGTCATTGAAATAAAGTTTGGGGTTGATGATCTTTGGTCATAAGGAGAGGACATTGAGGGAAAATGTTTCCATTCTGAATGCCAACGTCAGATCATGGGGTGAAAGATACATGGAGACAGAGAGTATAGGATCCGATGGACCTCTTCAGTATTGAGGGGAAAAATGACAGAAGGAAAATGAACTAAGAGGCAAGTCATTTCATTTACAATCCCCTTCCTGTTTTTCATTGCTTCTAGCTTCAGTCTTTTTTCAATAGACTCCTCAATTTTCCTAATTTTTCTGCCTTCTCCTTCCTTTCTTTTCTATTCTTTTGCCCATTTTTCTAATTGAACTATGTTTAGTCATGACATCCTCTCTTCTCCCACCGTCTTTCCTATTTGCTTGTTATCTTGTATCTACTTCGTCCAGTTTTTTTATAAACCCATTCAAGATTTTCTGGAGAACTTCTCAACCACTTTGGTCAGAGGGGAGATTGGGGAACTTAATACTCCCTTGTAACATTACCAACTTACTAACAAGCTGTAGTTTTCCATGTATAAGATGGTATTTTTTCCACAGCCCACTGGTTACACAGAAGTAAACTGAGAGCACAGAGAGAACAAAAAAGGGCCCGTATGTTGCCTGTGTGGTCAGGACTGGAAAAGATCCGAACCAGATTTATGGCCTTCAGCCTCTGGGTCCATGCTGTGTTTTATGTTTTGACTATTTTGGATCATCAGCTGGCAGATTATTTATTTATTTTATTTATTTATTTTATTTATATCCCACCTATCTGGTCGGGTGAGGACCACTCTAGGCGGCTGCTTTGACTGTATTCCAGCCTTGAGCAGGGGGTTGGATTTGATGGCCTTATCGGCCCCTTCCAACTTCAGTTTTCAGGTTCTATCTGTGTCTGGCCTCTGGGCAGCATTCCTAACTGGGCCATCTGCTAGTTGAAAGGTGAGGGGTCTGAAGGTGTGAAATACAGGCCTTTGACTTAATACAAAGCTCAAGAGAGACGTAATATTGGAAAAAATGTAGAATAAGATTTTCTACCCCAAGACCAAGAATAAAACTAATGTTGGCCATATCCAGGTATCACTCCCCCCTTTTAAATTCAGACAATAGAAATGACGATGAATCTAAATCTGTTCCCCTTTGTTTAGCTGTTCCTGGGCTTGGAGTTGAACAAAAAACAACACACAGAGGCAAAAGTCTAGATACCGCACATACAAATAATCCCAAAATAATAATTTGAATTAGAAATGGTTCTAGTCCAACCCTCAGTCCACTACATTACACAGGCTCTGGTGTTTTCTAGATGTTGATTTTGTTTACTATCCATAGTGATTCATTTTGATGTTTGTAGTCTTGCTGTTTTTAACTTTTAAATATTGCCTTTTTCTGATGCATGTAAGCTACCTTGTGTCGTTTTTAAGAAGAAAGGCCTCCTTCAAGTATCTCACCTGACCAATCTGTAAATTTTTTAAAATTGAAAGTGGAGGCCATCCGCCGGGAGCTTTCTCCTTTTTTGGTGACAGTGGATCGAGCAGAGATGTCCAGCGCTCTGCCTTGCCCGGTGAGTTTTGACCATTTTGAGCCTGTGACGCCAGACATTGTGGACAAGGCGCTAGTTCGCTCTCGGGCCTCCACCTCCTCCCTTGACCCTTGCCCGGCCTGGCTAATCCCAGCAACCAGGCCTATAACAACTGAATCGGCCACAGCAATAATTAATGAGTCTTTCCGGGAGGGCAGGAAAGAAACTCAGGCGGTGGACGATATTGACAATTATAGGCCCGTCGCCATCGTTTCTTTCATTAGCAAAGTGGTCGAGAGGGTGGTGGCTGATCAGCTTCAGGCGCACTTGGATGAAACAAATGCCCTGAGTCCATTCCAGTCGGGCTTCAGGCTGTGCCATGATACAGAAACGGCATTGGTTGCCCTGTGTGGTGACCTATTGAGGGAGGCTGACAAGGGAAAAACTTCTCTGTTGGTCCTCCTTGATATCTCAGCCACCTTTGATACCGTCGACCATGGTATCCTCCTGAGGAGGATCTCTGAGTGGGGAATTGATGGCTCGGCATTGGCCTGGCTCCGATTCTTCCTGGGGGATCGTCCTCAGAGAATTCAGCTCGGGGAGAGTGAGTCGGCCCCATGGACCCTCAATTGTGGGGTTCCACAGGGCTCATCTCCCCAATGCTCTTTAACATCTATATGAGGCTGTTGGGCGAGGTCATCAGGGGTTGTGGAGTGGCGTGCCATCAATATGCTGATGACACAAAGCTCTACATCTCCTTTTTTCCAACTACAGTGGATGCTGCTCTGTCCCTGCAGCGCTGTCTGGGGTCTGTACTGCAATGGATGCAGGAGAATGGGCTGAGACTGAACCCAGACAAGACGAAGGTCCCAAGGGTGGGCAGACCTACCATCAGCGGTTTGGCAGACTCCCTCTCTTTTGGGGTGTGTGACTCTCACTGTGAAGGGTGAGGTTCGCAGGTTGGCGATTCACCTGGACCAGGCGCTTACCATGGAATCCCAGGTGGTGTCCGTGGTCCAATCCGCCTATTTCCCTCTGTGGCGGATTGCCCAGCTGCGTCCCTATCTAGATGGGGGGGTCGCTCACCACTCTGGTCCATGCGCTCGTAATCTCGAGGTTAGACCACTGTAATGTGCTCTATGTGGGGCTGCCTTTGAGATCAATGCGGAAACCCCAAATGGTGCAGAATGCGGTGGCCAGACTTCTTAGTGGGGTGAGGAAACATCATCATATCTTCCCCCACTCTGGCTGCCTTGCATTGGCTGCCTGTTCATTTCCGCGTTTATTTCACAGTTCTAATGCTTACATATAAAGCCCTAAACGGTTTAGGACCTCAATATCTGACAGAACCTCTCCTCCCACCTAAATCTACTCGTATCACTCGATCTAGCCAGGAGGTGAGGCTGAGGAGCTTAATGTCGAAGGAGGCCCAGAAGGAAAAAAACAAGAAACCGGGCCTTCTCGGCAGTGGCTCCTCGCCTTTGGAATAGCCTCCCTTCTGAGATCCGTATGGCCCCTTCGCTGGGCATCTTCAAAGGCCAACTGAAAACCTGGCTATTTAGTCAAGCCTTCCCTCCAGCCACCACTTGATTTGCTCTTCTATCTGGAGTTCTTGTCTATTGATGCATTATTTTCTTCCTATATATTAAATTGCTTATTTTATGTTGTTAGCCTCCCAGAGTAGTCAGTTGACTAAATGGGCGGGGTACAAGTTCAATAAAAAGAAAAATCTGGGGGCGGTCTTCCAAGAAGGAACGGAGCCAGGCCAGAGCCAAGCCACCGATACCCAACTCAGAGAGCCTCCCCAGGAGGATACCGTGGTCGACGGCATCGAAGGCTGCTGAGATGTCGAGGAGGACCAACAAAGAAATTTTACCGCTGTCGGCCTCCCTCAACAAGTCATCGTACAGGGTGACCAATGCCGTCTCTGTACCGTGGCATGGCCTGAAGCCCGAGTGAAAAGGATCCAGGGCATCTGTTTCATCCAGATGTGCCTGAAGCTGGTCAGCCACCACCCTCTTGACCACTTTGCTCATGAAAGAAATATTGGCGACGGGTCTATAATTGCCAATTTCGTCCGCCGCCAAATTAGGTTTCTTTCTTATGGGCCTAATGAGTGTCTCCTTGAGGGCATTCTGTTGGCCCATTCTGTTGTTATTGGCCTGGCTGCTTTGATTAGCCAGGCCGGGCAAGGGTCCAAGGAGGAGGTGGTGGCTCGACAGCGGTCAAGTACTCTGGCCACAGAATCAGGCGTGACAGGCTGAAAGGAGTCAAAGGTTACCGGGCAAGACATCTCTGCTCAACTTACTGTGTTCAAAAAAGGAGAGAGGTCCCGTCGGATGGCCTCCACTTTAGATTTAAAAAAAGCTGCAAACTGGTCAGGTGAAAAACTAAAGGGAGGCCTATCATCCAGACCAGTTCCGGATAGGTCACGCACTATACGGAATAACTCCGCCTGCTGATTGGACGCTTCGCTTATCTGGTTAGCAAAGTAAGTTCGACAAGCAGCCTTTACCTTAGACAGGTAAAGGTTAGTTGCGACCTTGACAAGTATCCTATTATAATCCGTTGGGTTCTTCCTCCATCTACGCTCTAGCCTTCTCCTATGTTGCTTCAGCGCTCGAAGCTCCTGGTTAAACCAGGGCGCTGGACGAGCTCTACGATGGAGAGGGTGTTTAGGTGAGATCGTGTCTATAGCCCTGTTTACGAAGGTGGACCAGTTATCAACCAGAGCGTTGACAGGAGCGCTAGCCAGCTCCGCCGTGACCCCTCTCATGACGTCCTGGAATCCAGCTGGATCCAGTAGCCTTCGAGGGCGGACCATAGAAATAGCTCCCTGCGAGGCGGGAGAGCCACTGTGAGGTTACATTTCATTAGGTAGTTACCTGACCATGACAAGGGGACTGACATGAGGTCTGTCACCACCAGATCACACTCGCTCCAACTGGAGGAAAAGACCAGGTCCAGTGTGTGACCACCCACGTGGGTGGGGCCGCTGACATGTTGGGACATGTTCAAGGAAGCCATGGTTTCCAAGAACTCAAGAGCTGACCCAGATGGCCCTGCCCCCACGTGCACGTTGAAATCACCAAGACCAAAAGCCTTGGGGATCCCAATAGTGCCGCAGAGACAAAGTCAGTCAACTCCGGAAGGGAAGTGGCTGGATTGCAGGGAGCGCGGTAACCCAGCAAAATCCCAAAACCATCCCTGGCCCCAGTCGACACGTGGAGTGCCTCTAAACCCGGCTTTACTACCGAGGAGCGCCTAGTAACCTCCAAGCTGGATTTATAAACAATGGCTACTCCTCCCCCCGCCTCTCCAGTCTTCCCTGGTGCTGGACAGCATAACCGGGCGGACAGATAAGAGCCAGGGGAGGACCCCCCCTCCCCGCTGATCCACGTCTCGGTTATGCATGCCAGGTCTGCATTCTCCTCCAGGATAAGATCGTGAATCACCTGAGGCTTGTTGGCTATAGACCTGGCATTCAACAGTACCAGAGTTAGAGTGGAGGGTAGGCTGGGCTGGCTACCTTGATACCGAGGGTTGGTCATAGTCTCAGAACAACAGACAGCCTTCAAACATCTGATCACCGGAATGTTAAAAGGCCCCTCGCTGGGCAAACAGGTCTTCCATTCCATGTCAATAGAAAAGTAAAGAACAGAACCTTAAATAATACCGCATCTTAAAGAAAAGTGGATGACAAATACAAATACAAAAATAAATACAATATTATACAGTATTATAATTAAAATCTCAATACAAGAACCATACATATAAAATTAAATTTTAAAAAAACTCCAAGAGGTTACCCCCTATATATAGTCCAGGTCTGTCCTCCTCCACCTCTTAATCTTGTCCTTTTTACTGGTCTTGATGTTATTAGAGTTATTTTTAAAGTTGTTAAAGTTGATGTTATTAGTAGTAAAAACAGTGGAGTGAGGGTGTTATTCACGGGTTGCATCACATAGGTCTTAAAACTGAGCATAGGGAGCATCAGGAACAGTAAAGATTCAGGCAGAAAGATATTCAGTTACTGGCTTTTCTTTATCCTTCCTTAAGAAGGAAGTGTGGCGTCTCTGTAGAAAGTCCAAGAGCAGCAGGATGAGCAGATCAGTTCTAGGAGGAAGGCTGCCGTTAGGGCACCCAAGATGGTAACTGCCCAGCTGAGATCCACTGTATGTAGATAGCTCTCTCTCCTCCACGGCCATCCAGAAATTTTTCCCTGCCGTCCTGCCACCAGAGCCTGGGATGGTCGGTTCCACCTCACTAACAGCCAAGACTTTTGGGGCTCCCGGACCTCAAGTCCATCTCAAATCGGGCAGTTTGGGCAAGCTCGTCGGGAGGGGGTGCCGGGTCTGTAGCCTCCAGATCTCTCAAGTCCTCTCCCCTTTGGTGGTAGTCTCCGCTCTGGGCTTGGGTTTGGTCACACACACACACACACACACACACAAAACATTCCCCACCAGTGCTCATCCACCTCCTCTTGAGAAAAAGTCTCACGAGCCTCTGAGCTCCGCCAAAACAGCTGAGGCTCTACAGCCGAGCCTCAGCTCCAGCCCTGCGTTTGAGCTCCAGCTCTAGCTCCCGCGGTCCCACTCTCAATCTGGCGACCGAGTAAAAAGAAAACAAGGAGGGGGAAGGCAGACTGGGAAAAACTTTAAAAAGGAAGAGAAGTAGAGCAAAAATAGAAAAGGGGGCCTAAGAGGGAAGCCGGTGCGGTGGAGAAAAGTGCTAGCCAACTGCCACCGGCGCCATCTTGGAATAGAAGCCAATGTTCCTTCCCCTTCCTGCCTCTTCTCTTGGTATCATCATCCTCTCCCGCATAGGAATCCATGCGTTCTCCATCCCTTCTAGCCATACCTTTCCTACTTGTGGCGATCTCCTCTGAAGCCCCCAGGCTTTCACGAGGTTCTCGCCCTTCTTTCTTCTTCGCTGCCACCAGGTATTAATGCTTTAATACCAAATATGTTTAGAGACAAGTGTGCTGTTTAAAACTTAAGGCTCTTATTTGATCAAGGAAGTTATTAGGTGATAAATATTCATTAGATCAGTCACAGGTTGCCAATCACTTGTATTTGAATCAAATCTGATGTAACTTTAAAACTCTTTTCACCCTCTGTTTCAATCATACAGATCTCTAACTCACTCTCTAGTCACTTTCAAGATACACACAGTCTCTCTCTTTCTCAGCATCTTCTCCTTCAGACCTCATCCACCAGCTTTTATATATCCAGCTCCCTCCCGCCTTGGCTCCGCCTTCTGTCCACTCATAGGCTCCCTGCTTTAATGTTCTGCGGTGACGGACAGGTGAGGGCAGGGCTGCTCACTACCGTCCCCTTTCCCCTCTTCGCTGGCTTGGGCTCCCTCCACTTTCTTTGGGTGGAGGGTGGGACCCTTCCCCCCCCATTTCTGTCATGGGGCCTCTTGTGAGTCTCTTCTTTCCCCCTTTTGGGATCTTGAAGATTGAACTAAAGGAGCCGCTTCTGCTTTGGGGAACTTTGAAAAGGGGAAAGCAAATGAAAGGTTGCAGGCATGAGATTGCATCTGGCTAGAGAAAATACCCTGCATTTTTGTGGACATTTAAGCAGGGAAAGGAAAGCAGCTGGTTTTCCAATCATTTGGAAGGCTTGCCCTTGATTTAGTGAGCCCAAGGAGTCACTATCTAAGCCAATATATATCGGTTTTTTGAAAAGGGCAGTAGTCCCAAAGGGAGGTTTAGAGTCCAGAAATAGTTGATATAATAAACTATCTGGGTCAGAGTTTTTAAAAAGTTTCAGCCAGAATTGAATTGAAATGATCTCAGCCAAGCCATCATTTCCAAAGAGGAAAATCTGGTCTTTCGACAAAACACCGAGTAGGGAACATAATTTGGTAGCACCAGCACTTTATGTAAGTATAGAGATGGCATCCGTTCAATTGACCTATCCATGGCATTTAACCAGAGTGGGATGCCGTGCATAATTTGTGGGATAATTTAGGATTTAAAAACCTGTAAAGTTTCTGTTATTTTCCTCTATTTCTTTGCATTGTTCATTTAAGAAAGCCCTCTTGTCTCTCCTTGCTATTCTTTGGAAGTCTGCATTCAATTTTCTGTAACTTTCCCTATCTCCCTTGCATTTTGTTTCCCTTCTCTTCTCTGCTATTTGTAAGGCCTCGTTGGACAGCCACTTTGATTTCTTGCATTTCCTTTTCTTTGGGATGGTTTTTGTTGCTGCCTCCTGTACAATGTTACAAACCTCCATCCAAAGTTCTTCAGGCACTCTGTCCACCAAATCGAGTTCCTTACATCTGTTCTTTACTTCCACTGTGTATTCATAAGGGATTTGGTTTAGATTATACCTGAGTAGCCCAGTGGTTTTTCCTACTCTCTTCAGTTTAAGCTTGAATTTTGCTATGAGAAGCTGATGATCAGAGCCGCAGTCAGCTCCGGGTCTTGTTTTTGCTGACTGTATAGAGCTTCTCCATCTTTGGCTGCAGAGAATATAATCAATCTGATTTTGATATTGCCCATCTGGTGATTTCCATGTATAGAGTCGCCTCTTGATAAATAAATAATAAAACTCTCCACTATGATTTGTCCATCTTGGGTGGCCCCGCACGGCACAGCCCATATTTGTGGAGATATTATGGCAGGGTCTGGTACTTCTAGCCTGGAGGAACCAGCCACAATTGCTTCAAATGTTTCATTGTTTTTCTGGGTCACTTCCTGTTGCAGCTTGCTCTATTGTACGCAAATAAATGTCTGCCTTTTGTTCTTTTATACCAGTGGTTCTTAACCTTTGTTACTCAGATGTTTTTGAACTGCAGCTCCCAGAAACCCCAGCCAGCACAGTTGGTGGTGAAGGCTTCTGGGAGTTGCAGTCCAAAACTCCTGAGTAACCCAAGGTTAAGAACCAGTGTTTTACACAACTCCTTAATTGAGTTTTTAGGAAGAGATATTTGTGCCAGCTTTGGACAGATTCCGTCCTCCTATATTCCCTATATGAATGGTGGATTTGTACTTTCACTATAATCGGGATCAAACCCAAGTGCTTTGTTTTGAGGGATTGCAGCGCCTTTGGGCTGAAGGAGTTTGTCCTAATTCCCAGTGGAGATTTTCCATTAATCTATCAGATGCTTTATTTTTATCAAGTGGTTCGATGGAATTTGTGGTGGAAATCTGAAGGTCCTAACACTTGTCCCTTAATCACAGACTTTAGAACCTGCTAAAACCTTATGATCCCATGCTAGTCCTTTTGAGGCATCATGGTACATACGACGTGTTTGATTTATATACGCACACAGGCCGCCATGATGCAGGAGCATCCTACGAGTGGCTAACCTCTTTTGCAAAACCATATTCTTCAGGGAAACTACTTAAGCCTTTAATTTTGCTTGTGTTTCCATAGTGACATTCTCCAAGAGATCTATGGCTCCTGAAGTCTTACATACAAATTCTACCAAGGTGTGAATCTCTTTATAGGCTTCTGCCACCTCAACTGCTGGAAAAAGGCTCCTTCCCATTTGAGTCCCTGTTGACCATTTCCAGGCCTCCAGAGAAGACCTCCCGGTGACACGTGTGGCGTGAGTAGAGTAACTTGTATCTGATTTAATTCATTATTCAAGAAGGGCCGTTCGGGAAGCAGAATCTGCCCAAACTCTGTCATAGAGACAGTTGCAAAAAAACCCTCATTTAATTTCTCTGCATTTTTCTTGTACCCCTTTTAAGGCGTCTGTAACTTTGCTTGTTAACTATTCCAGCACTTTCTTGGACTTAGTTGAGCCCCCCCCTTTTTTTTGCAGTATACAATTCCACTGGGCCTCTACTACCATTGTTTTAAAAAGACTATGCACTCTTGAGATTATTTTTGTAAACTTCCCTTTCAACTTCTTTCTTACTTGCTTCCTTGTCTGAGGGAGGTCCACCCTTCAGAAATCAAGGCTTTTTGTGTCAGATTTGCTTAACACTCTCCCCCCAACATGCACGGCAAAAGAGATGGCAGCATGGTCGCTATTCCCTAGCGACTCAGTGACATTCCTGTCCCTAACCAGGCCCTGAGTACCACACGATATTAGAAGCAGAGTCACCTGTCCTCTTTTGGGCTCCATGAGAAATTGCTCCAAGATGTAGTCGTTTAGCATGTCAAGAAATCCGGTCTCTCTTTCTTGACCCGAGCATGCCTTGGCCCAGTGGATGTGAGGATGATTGATGTTCCCCGTGTTTACGATCCTGTCCATTTTGGACACCTCCCTGATTTCTCTCCACTCCATTTTCCCCCTCAAATTTTTCCCAACATTTCCCCCTCAAGTTTTTGATCTGGAGGATGATAGCAAGCCCCCAACCCACTATCACATTGCTCCTTGGTGCTGGCAGTTTAACCTACAGTGATTCTATGGTGGAGTCAGAGCCGCCGTCCATCCCCATTCTGCTGGGTTCTACCCCTTCCTTGACCTAGACGGCCACCCCGCCTCCCACACGGCCCTCTCTGTCCCTCCTCTAGAGTTCATCGTCTGGAATTGGGGTATCCCACTGGCTCTACAAATCCCACCAGGTTTCTGTTATGGCCACTCTATCAATCTTATATCTACCCTCCAAATAAAAGTTAAGTAAATAAAAAAGTTAAAATGAATAAAATGTTCCAGTTCTTTCATCTTTGCTCAGGCGCTTCGGGGATTTGCCTAAAAGCACCTGCCTACGGGGTCCCCCAAGAAGGGCGGCTTGTTTGCTTCTCCTTCCAGTGGACCAACAATCCCATCCCATCACGCTCCCAGTCCTAATTCCTACACTATCATCACTTTGTGTTTCTCTATCCTCTCCACCCTCATTCCACAGGGATGAGGGGTCCCGAAACGAACGCCCCTCGGCTCCTGTTGGCTTTCCCCCTGGCATTCAGTTTAAAAGCTGCTCTGCCACCTTTTTAATGTTACGTGACAACAGTTCAGTTCCGTGTTCATTCAAGTGGAGCCCCTCCCTCTTGTACAAGCCTGGCTTGTCCCAAAAAATTCCCGAGTGCCAAATGAATCTAAACCCCTCCTCTTGACACCACCGTCTCAACCAGATGTGGAGACCCTTGAACTCCACCTGTCTGAGGACACCCAGCTCTACATCTCCTTTTCTCCAACCACAGTGGATGCCGTTCCGTCCCTTCAGCACTGCCTGGAGGCTGTACTGCAATGAATGCAAGAGAATGGGTGGAGGATGAACCCGGACAATGCGGAGCTCTTGATGGTGGTCGTCCCCTCCATTGGTGGTTTGGGAAACTCCCTCTCTTTTGGGGGAGTGACTCTCACCATGATTAGTGAGGTTCACAGCTTGGGGGACTATCTGGATCCAGCGCTCACCATGGAAATCCAGGTGGCGTCTGTGATCCGCTCTGCTTATTTCCATCGGTGGCGGATTGCCCAGCTGCGTTCCTATCTTGATGTTGGGGCGCTCACCACTCTGGTCCATGCGCTTGTAGTCTCGAGATTAGACTACTGCAATGCACTCTACGTGGGGCTACTTTTGGGATTGATGCAGAATCTTCAAATGGTACAGAATGCGGTGGACAGACTTCTCAGTGGGATGAGAAAATATCAGCATATTTCCCCCACTCTGGATGCCTTGCATTGGCTGCCTGTTCATTTCCACATTGATTTCAAAGTGTTAATGATGACATAAAGCCTTAAATGGTTCAGGACATTGATATCTAGCAGAACCCCTCCTCCCACCTAGATCTATACGAATCGCTTGTTCTAGCCAGGAAAGATGACTGTGGGGCCTAACACAGAGGGAGGTCCAGAAAGAAAGAACAAGAAACCGGGCCTTCTTGGCACTGGCCCCTCGCCTTTGCAACAGTCTCCCCTCCGAGATCTGTCTGGCTCCCTCGCTGGGTGTTTTTAAGAGCAAATGTAAGACCTGGCTATTTAGGCAGGCTTTCCCTCCTGTCATCACTTGAATTTCTTCCCCTCCATCTTGAACTATATTACTATTGTTGTTTTTTATTTTATTATATTCTTTTTATTCCTTTTTTTAATGTTAGCTGCCAGAGTAGACTTTGGTCTAGATGGGCGCGGAATGAATGAATGAATGAATGAATGAATGAATGAATGAATGAATGAATGAATGAATGAATGAATAAATAAATAAATAAATAAATAAATAAATAAATAAATAAATAAATAAATAAATAGCTGGCCCTGTGCGATTAACAGGTAGCACTTCCAAGAACAATACCTTTGAGGTACAGTAGTATCTCATTTTATGTAGACCTTGGCTTACATAATTTCTGGTTCACGAACGGAAATCAGTTCAAAAGAATGCCTTGGTTTAAATGTCTTTTCCCCCATTTCTTTCACTTTGTGAAGGAAGTTTCCCTGTGCCTGGAGGCTTGTAGCGCCACGACCATCCCTATGACAACCTATGTTCCAGTTTTTTTGTGTTTTTTTTTTGCATAACGTAATGTCCTGGAGGACACATTGATTTTGTAAACCGAGGTACAACTTTAATATGTAGCATTTAGATTTTGTAATATTTAATTTAGCTGGGGGTCACATACCTTCTGAATTTCAATGTTTAAATTTTTGCTTTTATTCTCACAGATGTGATTTATCAAATTCTTCGCTCCCCTCTTTCCATACACATTGGTTTAAGTACCTAACTCTGGAGCCAGACGTTTGGAGTTGACTTCCCTTCTAGCTCTGCAGTTCCAAGATTATACTATCTATTTCCTTTACCATCTCTGCTTCCTATCCTGTTTTCAGAAATTCGTGATGATTCTCTACACATAATAGCATTTTATAAATTCTACATCCCATCCCTTTCGTGGACCTGTCCTTTCTCTTCACCTTCTGAATAATAATCTCTGCAGACGTTGTCAGTTCCTGGCATTTGCCACTAACTTCTCTTTACCAGTTCTCGAGTCTAATAATCTAGCTACATTCATCAACTTTTCATATTCATAACTGTCCTCCCCCTGTTATTCTTTTTTGCTTATAAAATTCCTTTAATTCAATTATTTGTTTTCTCTTTAATCAACTTTGAGAAATTCCTTTCTAATTTTCTGGAAACTTAAGTACAATCATTGGGGAGAATTTGAGAAGGGAAAAAAGTTAAAATACTTTGAATTTGATGTACTTACTTGGGTGTGGAAATGATCTTACCTGAACACCTCATCATTGATTCCTCCAGATTTTGGAAGTGATTGAGCCTCTTCTTTTTCTAATCTACCAGATGATGGCCAGGAGAAGAATTGCCCAGTAACATCTGGGGCAACCTGGGAAGGAACTCGCAATCAAGCAAGAAAACAGAACTGAAAATAGAAATGACAAGGCATGGACTTCACATGAAAGGGGTAGCGCAGCTGAGAAACCACGTAAATGCATGTCACCTCAGTAGACATCAAAGAACACACGCAGGGGAGAAAATGTATCCATGTATGGAATGTGGAAAGAGCTTCAGTCTCAGTAGTAATCTTAGGAAACATCAAAGGATTCACACTGGGGAGAAACCACATAAATGCATGGAATGTGGAAAGAGTTTTAGTCGCAGTGATGCCCTTAGGTTACATCAAAGGACCCACAATGGGGAGAAACCTCATAAATGCATAGAATGTGGAAAGAGCTTTAGTCGGAGTAGCACCCTTAGGTTACATCAAAGGACTCACACTGGGGAGAAACCACATAAATGCTTGGAATGTGGAAAGAGCTTTATTTCAAGTGGTGAACTTAGGTTACATCAAAGGACTCACACTGGGGAGAAACCTCATAAATGCATAGAATGTGGAAAGAGCTTTCGTCAGAGTAGCACCCTTAGGTTCCATCAAAGAACTCACACTGGGGAGAAACCACATAAATGCTTGGAATGTGGAAAGAGCTTTAGTCGCAGTGATCACCTTAGGTTCCATCAAAGAACTCACACTGGGGAGAAACCATATAAATGCATAGAATGTGGAAAGAGCTTTATTTCAAGTGGTGAACTTAGGTTACATCAAAGGACTCACACTGGGGAGAAACCTCATAAATGCATAGACTGTAGAAAGAGCTTTGTTTCAAGTAGTGAACTTAGGTCACATCAAAGGACTCACACTGGGGAGAAACCTTATAAATGCATAGAATGTGGAAAGAACTTTAGTCGTAGTAGCACCCTTTGGTTTCATCAAAGGACTCACACTGGGGAGAAAGCTCATAAATGCTTGGAATGTGGAAAGAGCTTTATTTCAAGTAGTGAACTTAGGTTACATCAAAGGACTCACACTGGGGAGAAACCTCATAAATGCATAGAATGTGGAAAGAGCTTTAGTCAGAGTAGCACCCTTAGGTTACATGAAAGGTCTCACACTGGAGAGAAAGCTCATAAATGCTTGGAATGTGGAAAGAGCTTTATTTCAAGTGGTGAACTTAGGTTACATCAAAGAACTCACACTGGGGAGAAACCTCATAAATGCATAGAATGTGGAAAGAGCTTTAGTCAGAGTGGTCACCTTAGGTTACATCAAAGGACTCACACTGGGGAGAAACCACATAAATGCTTGGAATGTGGAAAGAGCTTTAGTCGCAGTGATCACCTTAGGTCACATCAAAGAACTCACACTGGGGAAAAACCACATAAATGCATGGAATGTGGAAAGAGCTTTAGTCAAAGCAGTACCCTGAGGTCACATGAAAGAATTCACACTGGGGAGAAAACACATAAATGCATGGAATGTGGAAAGAGCTTTAGTAGCAGTGCTGTTCTTAGGTTACATCAAAGGACTCACACTGGGGAGAAACCTCATAAATGCATAGAGTGTGGAAAGAGCTTTAGTCAGAGTAACACCCTTAGGTTACATCAAAGGACTCACACTGGGGAGAAACCACATAAATGCTTGGAATGTGGAAAGAGCTTTATTTCAAGTGGTGAACTTAGGTTACATCAAAGAACTCACACTGGGGAGAAACCTCATAAATGCATAGAATGTGGAAAGAGCTTTAGTAGCAATGCTGTTCTTAGGTTACATCAAAGGACTCACACTGGGGAGAAACCTCATAAATGCATAGAATGTGGAAAGAGCTTTAGTCAGAGTACCACCCTTAGGTTACATCAAAGGACTCACACTGGGGAGAAACCACATAAATGCTTGGAATGTGGAAAGAGTTTTATTTCAAGTGGTGAACTTAGGTTACATCAAAGAACTCACACTGGGGAGAAACCTCATAAATGCATAGAATGTGGAAAGAGCTTTAGGCAGAGTGGTCACCTTAGGTTACATCAAAGGACTCACACTGGGGAGAAACCATATAAATGCTTGGAATGTGGAAAGAGCTTTATTTCAACTGGTGAACTTAAGTTACATCAAAGGACTCACACTGGGGAGAAACCACATAAATGCATGGAATGTGGAAAGAGCTTTAGTCAAAGCAGTATCCTGAGGTCACATCAAAGGACTCACACTGGGGAGAAACCTCATAAATGCATAGAATGTGGAAAGAGCTTTAGTCGCAGTGATCACCTTAGGTTACATCAAAGAACTCACACTGGGGAGAAACCACATAAATGCAGACTGTAGAAAGAGCTTTGTTTCAAGTAGTGAACTTAGGTCACATAAAAGAACTCACATTGAGGAGAAACCACATAAATGCATGGAATGTGGAAAGAGCTTTAGTTGCAGTAGTAACCTTAGGGAACATGAAAGAACTCACACTGGGGAGAAACCACATAAATGCTTGGAATGTGGAAAGAGCTTTGTTTCAAGTAGTGAACTTAGGTCACATCAAAGGACTCACATTGGGGAGAAACTTCATAAATGCATGGAATGTGGAGAGAGCTTTAGTTGCAGTAGTAACCTTAGGGAACATGAAAGAACTCACACTGGGGAGAAACCACATAAATGCTTGGAATGTGGAAAGAGCTTTAGTCGGAGTGATCACCTTAGATTACATCAAAGGATTCACACTGGGGAGAAACCTCATAAATGCATAGACTGTAGACAGAGCTTTGTTTCAAGTAGTGAACTTAGGTCACATCAAAGGACTCACACTGGGGAGAAACCTCATAAATGCATGGAATGTGGAAAGAGCTTTAGTTGCTGTAGTAACCTTAGGGAACATGAAAGAACTCACACTGGGGAGAAACCACATAAATGCATGGAATGTGGAAAGAGCTTTAGTTGCGGTAGTAACCTTAGGGAACATGAAAGGACTCACACTGGGGAGAAACCACATAAATGCATGGAATGTGGAAAGAGCTTTAGTTGCGGTAGTAACCAGAACTCACACTGGGCAGAAACTATAGAAATGCACAGAATGTGGAAAGAGCTCCTGAGAAGTTGAGTACGCAGAAGGAGCTCATTCTGTTTTCTTCTCGTTTCCATTGAAAAGACTAAGCAACCAAATGCTGACATAATGCAAAACAGAAAGAAAATAGAAAAAATGGAGTGCATTTTGAAGTACCATTTGTGATTCATTTTACTTCTATTGTTAGTTGACAGAGAGATATCACAAAATACACTTGAGCCTTGTGATAAAAAGTAAAAATAAGCATATATTGTGCAATGGAAACTTTTACAAAATTAGTGTAAAAAGAAAAAGATGGACATTCTAAGGCTAACTGATAAAGGAAAAGCAAGTAATGAAGAGAGAAAAGCTGTCATTTGTTTTATAGGGCTTTACCCTCATAAATAATAACAGGAATTGAGTTTTTAAAAGTGTACCATTTAATATGTATTCTGTATTATTTATGAAGAACTAGGCATTTCTATGCTATTGTAGTGAGTTTTCTGCTTTGTATTGGCAAGGATTGTTGGAGTGGAAATTTTGGTTTTTCAAGCTCTGGTCTCTTCGGGCCCTGGACTGCACTGGGTCGGAGGTGACCAAATCCTTTGATCTTTAACATCTGAGCTTTTCGGAGACTGGGAAACCCAAGCCTTGGGAAGATTTGGTTTTGCTGACTTAATAGAGGAATATTAACATTGGGAGATATCTCACAAAAACTGTTATTAGAATGGAACAGCTTCTTCATGGATTGCTGCCTTGTCGTGGCGAAGGGGCTTGAGTAACTCAGAGAAACTATGGGCTATGCCGTGCAGGGACACCCAAGACGGACAGGACATAGTGGAGAGTTCCGACTAAACGCAATCCACCTGGAGTAGGAACTGGCAAGCCACTCCAGTATCTTTGCCAAGAACGCCCCATGATCAGAAACAAAAGGCTAAAAGATATGACGCTGGAAGATGGGCCCCTCAGGTCGGAAGGCGTCCAGCATGCTACTGAGGAAGAGCGGAGGACAAGTACAAGTAGCTCCAGAGCTAATGAAGTGGATGGGCCAAAGCCGAAAGGACGCTCAGCTGTGGACGTGCCTGGAAGTGAAAGGAAAATCCAATGCTGCAAAGAAAAATACTGCATAGGAACCTGGAATGTAAGATCTATGAACCTTGGGAAGCTGGAGGTGGTCAAACAGGAGATGGCAAGAATAAACATCGACATCCTGGGCATCAGCGAACTAAAATGGACAGGAATGGGCGAATTCAGCTCAGATGATTATCATATCTACTATTGTGGACAAGAATCCCGTAGAAGGAATGGAGTAGCCGTCATAGTCAACAAAAGAGTGGGAAAAGCTGTAATGGGATACAATCTCAAAAATGATAGAATGATGTCAATACGAATCCAAGGCAGACCATTCAACATCACAATAATCCAAGTTTATGCACCAACCAGCATTGCTGAGGAGACTGAAATTGAACAATTCTATGAAGATTTACAACACCTTCTAGAACTGACACCAAAGAAAGATGTTCTTCTCATTCTAGGGGACTGGAATGCTAAAGTAGGGAGCCAAGAGATAAAAGGAACAACAGGGAAGTTTGGCCTTGGAGTTCAGAACGAAGCAGGACAAAGGCTAATAGAGTTTTGTCAAGAGAATAAGCTGGTCATCACAAACACTCTTTTCCAACAACACAAGAGGCGACTCTATACATGGAAATCACCAGATGGGCAATATCGAAATCAGATTGATTATATTCTCTGCAGCCAAAGATGGAGAAGCTCTATACAGTCAGCAAAAACAAGACCTGGAGCTGACTGCGGTTCTGATCATCAGCTTCTCATAGCAAAATTCAAGCTTAGACTGAAGAGATTAGGAAAAACCACTGGGCCACTCAGGTATAATCTAAACCAAATCCCTTATGAATACACAGTGGAAGTAAAGAACAGATTTAAGGAACTAGATTTGGTGGACAGAGTGCCTGAAGAACTTTGGATAGAGGCTCGTAACATTGTCCAGGAGGCAGCAACGAAAACCATCCCAAAGAAAAGGAAATGCAAGAAAGCAAAGTGGCTGTCCAACGAGGCCTTAGAAATAGCAGAGAGGAGAAGGGAAGCAAAATGCAAGGGAGATAGGGAAAGTTACAGAAACTTGAATTCAGACTTCCAAAGAATAGCAAGGAGAGACAAGAGGGCCTTCTTAAATGAACAATGCAAAGAAATAGAGGAAGATAACAGAAAAGGAAAGACCAGAGATCTGTTCAGGAAAATTGGACATATTAGAGGAACATTTTGCGCAAAGATGAACATGATAAAAGACAAAAATGGGAGGGACCTAACAGAAGCAGAAGACGTCAAGAAGAGGTGGCAAGAATACACAGAGGAATTATATCAGAAAGATGTGGATATCCCGGACAACCCAGACAATGTAGTTGCTGACCTTGAGCCAGACATCCTGGAGAGCGAAGTCAAGTGGGCCTTAGAAAGCCTGGCTAACAACAAGGCCAGTGGAGGTGATGGCATTCCAGTTGAACTATTTAAAATCTTGAAAGATGATGCTGTTAAGGTGCTACATTCAATATGCCAGCAAGTTTGGAAAACTCAACAGTGGCCAGAGGATTGGAAAAGATCAGTCTACATCCCAATCCCAAAGAAAGGCAGTGCCAAAGAATGCTCCAACTACCGTACAATTGCACTCATTTCGCACGCTAGCAAGGTTATGCTCAAAATCCTACAAGGTAGGCTTCAGCAGTATGTGGACCGAGAACTCCCAGAAGTACAAGCTGGATTCCGAAGAGGCAGAGGAACTCGAGACCAAATTGCTAACTTGCGCTGGATTATGGAGAAAGCCACAGAGTTCCAGAAAAACATCTACTTCTGCTTCATTGACTATGCGAAAGCCTTTGACTGTGTGGACCACAGCAAACTATGGCAAGTTCTTAAAGAAATGGGAGTGCCTGACCACTTTATCTGTCTCCTGAGAAACCTATATGTGGGACAGGAAGCAACAGTTAGAACTGGTCATGGAACAACTGAGTGGTTCAAAATTGGGAAAGGAGTACGGCAAGGCTGTATATTGTCCCCCAGCTTATTTAACTTATATGCAGAATACATCATGCGGAAGGCTGGACTGGAAGAAACCCAAGCCGGAATTAAGATTGCCGGAAGAAATATCAACAACCTCCGATATGCAGATGATACCACTCTGATGGCAGAAAGTGAGGAGGAATTAAAGAACCTTGTAATGAGAGTGAAAGAGGAGAGTGCAAAAAACGGTCTGAAACTCAACATCAAAAAAACTAAGATCATGGCCACTGGTCCCATCACCTCCTGGGAAATAGAAGGGGAAGATATGGAGGCAGTGTCAAATTTTATCTTCCTGGGCTCCATGATCACTGCAGATGGAGACAGCAGCCCTGAAATTAAAAGGCGCCTTCTTCTTGGGAGGAAAGCGATGACAAATCTGGACAGCATCTTGAAAAGCAGAGACATCACCTTGCCAACAAAAGTCCGAATAGTCAAAGCTATGGTTTTTCCTGTCGTGATGTATGGAAGTGAGAGCTGGACCATAAAGAAAGCAGACCGCCGAAGAATTGATGCCTTTGAATTGTGGTGCTGGAGGAGGCTCTTGAGAATCCCCTGGACTGCAAGGAGAACAAACCTATCAGTTCTAAAGGAAATCAACCCTGAGTGCTCACTGGAAGGACAGATCCTGAAGCTGAGGCTCCAGTACTTCTCTAACAGTTAGGAGGTTTTTTCCTGATATTCAATCAAAATCTGGCTTTCTGTAACTTGAGCCTATTCTTGCATGTCCTGCATTCTGGGATGGTTCAGAACAGATCCTGCCCCTCCTCTATATGACTACCTTTCAAGTATTTGAAAACTGTTATCATATCACTCGTCCGTCTTCTTTTCTCAAGGCTAAACATGCTCAGTTCTTTCAGCCTTTCCTCCTAGGGCCGATTTTCCAGCCCCCTGATCCTCCTTGTCGCCCTCCTCTGAACTTCTTGTGATTTGCCAGCATCCTTCTTGAAGTGCGGCGTCCAGAACCGGACACAAGACTCAAGGGGAGGCCTAACCAGTGCTGAATAGAGGGGGACTAGCACTTCGTGGGATTTGGAAACTGTACTTCTCTTAATGCAGCGAGAGACTATGGTAACATGCTCTGAACAGAGGACTTGGAACAGCGTCTAGTGTGGCTGAGGAGGCCAATTCGAGAGTGACAGTCTCTTCCACACTGAAGACAAATCCAATCCATCCCCTGTCCAGCTCCCTGGTTTTGCTGCTTTTGTGACTTCCTCTTTGCCTCGGCCTGCTGAACTTTGCACTTATCTCTGTTGAATTTCATTCTGATATTTTCAGACAAGTGCTCCAGCCTATCATGATCATTTTGAATATTGTTCCTGTCTTCCAGGTTATTAGCTAGTCCACACAATTTTGTTTCATCCCCTAATTTGACAAGCATTCCCTGCACCCCCTCATCCAAGTCATTACGAAAGATTTTGAAGAGCACTGGACCCAGGACTGAGATTCACCTGTTATCTCCTCCCAGTTGGAGAATAAGCCATTAGGCATCACCCTCTGAGTAAGATTCTGTAGCCAATTGTATATCCACCTGACACTTGATCTATCCATACCACACCTAGTTAGTTTATCATGCAATACTTTGTCAAAAGATTTGCTGAAGTCAAGATATATTATGTCTACAGCGTTCCCTCTCTCTATCAGGGACGTTACCTGATAGAGAGAGGGAACCTATTACTCTTCTGGCAGTGCTTCCAGGAAGTTTTGTTTTAATTAATTTAATTTAATTTATTGCATTTATATCTCACCCATCAAGAGCAAACCACTACTCTCGGCAGCTTAGTAGGCATCCTTCAGTCTCGAAAGACTATGGTAGCGTGCTCTGTATGGAGGACTTGGAACAGCGTCTAGTGTGGCTGAGGAGGCCAATTCGAGAGTGACAATCCCTTCCACACTGGAGACAAATCCAATCGGTCCCCTGTCCAGCTCCCTGGTTTTGCTTCCTTTGTGACTTCCTCTTTGCCTCAGCCTGCTGGACAAGGGTCTCTTCAAATTGGGAGAGGCCGTGATGCAATGCCTGCCTCCAGGCTGAACGATCAGATGTCAGAGTTTCCCATCTGTTGAGGTCTATTCCTAAGGCCTTCAGATCCCGCTTGCAGATATCCTTGTATTGCAGCTGTGGTCTCCCTCTGGGGCGATTTCCCTGCACTAATTCTCCATATAGGAGATCCTTTGGAATCCGACCATCAGCCATTCTCACAACGTGCCCAAGCCAGCGTAGACGTCGCTGTTTCAGTAATTGCCGAGGGAGGCCCGAAAAGAGAAAACAAGAAATAGGGCCTTCTCGGCGGTGGCTCCTCGCCTTTGGAATAACTTACCTCCTGGCATTCGCGGAGCTCCCTCGCTGGGCACCTTTAAGAACCTATTAAAGACTTGGATGTTTCGGCAGGCCTTCTCTCCAGATTACTTTTGATTTTCTTCTCTCCTTTATTGTTTCCCTATTTTTAATTGTTGTTGTAATTATGCTGTTTTATGTTATTGTATTTTATCTCTGTTGTTGGCTGCCTAGAGTAGTCCACCACGACTAGATAGGCGGGATATAAATTAAATAAATAATAATAATAATAATAATAATAATAATAATAATAATAATAATAATAATAATAATAATAATAATAATAATAATAATAATAATAATAATAATAATAATAATAATAATAATAATAATAATGTATGCATGCTGAAAATTCCAGCTCGTTCTAGGACTACTCTATTTGGAACTCTGTCCTGCCAGGTGATACCAAAAATCCGTCGTAGGCAACGCATATGGAAGGTGTTCAGCTTCCTCTCCTGCCAGGCACAAAGGGTCCAGGACTCGCTGCAGTACAGGAGTGTGCTCAGGACACAGGCTCTATAGACCTGGATCTTGGTATGTGTTGTCAGTTTCTTATTGAGCCATACTCTCTTTGTGAGTCTAGAGAACATGGTGGCTGCTTTCCCAATGCGTTTATCCAGCTCGACATCTAGAGAGAGGGTGTCAGAGATGGTTGAGCCAAGGTACACAAAGTCATGAACAACCTCCAATTCTTGTGTAGAGATGGTAATAGAAGGAGGTGGGTCCACGCCGTGGCCCATGACTTGTGTTTTCTTCAGGCTGATTGTTAGTCCAAAACCCTGGCAGGCCTTGCTAAAATGATTCATGAGTTGTTGGAGGTCTTCAGCAGAGTGGGCAACAATGGCTGCATCATCTGAAAAGAGGAAGTCCCGCATGCATTTCAGCTGGACTTTGGTCTTCGCTCTCAATCTAGAGAGATTAAAGAGCCTTCCATCTGATCCAGTCCGGAGATAGACACCTTCTGTTGCAGTTCCAAAGGCATGCTTCTGTCTGACTACCTTTCAAGTATTTTAGGAGTACTATTCTCATCTCCCCTCAGTCTTCTTTTTTCAAGGCTAAACATGGCTAAACATCAATCTTTCCTCCTAGGGCTTGATTTCTAGCCTCTGATCATCCTTGTTGCTCTCAACTTGCTCCAGTTCGTCAGCCTCCTTCTTGAAGTGCAGTGTCCAAAACTGGACAAAATATTCAAGATGAGGCCTAACCACAGCCGAATAGAGGGGAACTAGTAGCTTACAGGATTTGGAGACAATGCTTCTGGTAATGCATCCTAAAATCACATTTACCTTTTTTTTACGGCCACATCACACTGTTGGCTCATATTCGGCTTCTGAGTTAGGATATTTCCAAGATCCTTCTCACTCATAGTATTGCTGAGCCAGGCATCCCCCATCTTGTAACTGTGCATTTAGTTTCTAGGTATAGAACTTTGCACTTATCCCTGTTCAATTTCTGTTGTTTTCAGGACAGTGCTCAAGCCTCTCAACCCAGAGCTGGAAAGGATTTTATGTATTTTATTAAAAAGGTAGCAGGGGAACGAAAAGAACAAAGCAATTACAAAAAAAAGTAGAAGTTCCACACAGTAACTAAAAATGGATTTCTAGTATAACGGTGCAAAATTCCAATACTGACTAAGGACATTTCCAAAGAAGAAACACATTAGAAAATAATAAAGTCTAACCTATCTCAGACTCACACGGAGGTAATGTAGACTGCCACAGACCTGTTCTCCTTGGGAGTAAGACCAAGATGGGGTTGTCCTAAGTAGGGGAGGGGGCCATGTGGCAAGAGCAGGTCCCCTTTCATCTGTTACCAGGACCATGGGTAGCTTCCTGAATAGCTTCTCAATAGCTCTCTCTCCCACAACCAAATCAGCTTAGCCTTAAGCACAAAGGGAACTCACTTCAGGATAGCTGAAATACACATGAAAAAGACCCTGAAAAGCAGGGTAACGTGAAAGTCAGTCATAATGGAGCGCATAAGGAGGAGGAACTAACATTAATTCTGGTCAGATAAGAATTAATTAATTAACAGTGTTCCGTGTCATATGACCACGGAAGATTGTCTTGGGACAAACGCTGGCTCTATGGCTTGGAAACAGGGATGAGCACCGCCCCCTAGAGTCGAACACGACTGGACAAAAAATGTCAAGGGGAACCTTTACCTTTACCTTTACCTTAAGAAGTTAAGCTTGTGATGCCTGGCATCTCTCACAATGAAACAGGGGTTGCCTGGATCTAACCAGGCAGCTAGAGCATGCTCGTGTTCAATGACAATGACAATGACAATGACAATGTCTCTCTCTCTCTCTCTCTCTCTCTCTCTCTCTCTCTCTCTCTCTCTCTCTCTTTTCGTGTATAGATGCTGGTGCTCCCGTCTACTTTTATGAATACCAGCACCCACCCACAGTCTTCAAAGACATAAGACCAGATTTTGTAAAAGCAGATCATGCGGATGAGCTGGGCTTTGTTTTTGGAGCACCCTTCTTAGGAAATGACACAATCAGTTTTGGTAAGTATGTATCATCAAGGAGAAATCGAAAGCAGGGTGGCAGGAAGGTTGTAAAGGGGCCACAATGAATACTTGAAGTTGGTAAAGCCAAGTGTGCCGACATCATCTTTTTTCACAAGGCACAGAGAGAGAGAGAAAGAGAGAACTACCAATTCTCCTGTACAAATGCCAACAATCAATTAGATGCTGGGTACTCCCTCCTCAGTATAAGTATTTGATTTCAGTACCCAGTTCTTTTTTCAAATTTGCTACATGGTACCTCTTGTAATTTAAAAAGCCCATTGAAACGCATTAAAACCAAATTAATGTGTTCCTAGGGGCTTCAAACTCACCATCCAGCGAAGATCCTCCATAGTGCTGCCATTTTCGCTGCCTGTGCAGCGAGGAATCCGTGCGAAAACACAGCAGGCTGCCATTTTTTTTACCCGGTGGCCATTTTGAAACCGCCGATCAGCTGTTAAAAAATCATCGCTTTACGATGATCGGTTCCTGAAGCAGGGAACCGATCACCGCAAAGCGAAATTCCCCATAGGGGAATCAGAAAAAGTTCGTTGTGATGCGATTTAGTCATCAAACGGAGTGCCCGTCTTGCAGGGCACCACTGTATACATTAATATAGTAGGACCATGGTATCCACAGGATTAGTACCCATGCTTTCATTTATTTGCTGCCTGAAAATATTACAGTGGTGCTCTGCATAGCGACGTTAATCCATTCCGGATTAATCGTCGCTATCCGGAAACATCGCTAAACAGAACTAAAAACCCCATAGGAACGCGTTTAATGCGTTCCTATAGGGCCCAAACTCTCTATTCAGCAAAGATCCTCCATAGTGCCGCCATTTTTGCCGCCTCGGTAAGCGAGGAAACCACGCGAAAATGCTTGCAGCAGCCATTTTGGGCACCCAGTGGCCATTTTGGAAACGCCGATCAGCTGTTCTAAAAACATCGCAATGCGAAGATCGGTAAGTGAAACGCTTACCGATCATCGCAATGCGATGTTTACCCTATCTAAACATCGCAATGCGATCGCATTAGTGATCCCAAGAAATAGATCGCTATGCGGATTCATCGTTAAACGGTGCGCTTGTTATGCGAGGCAGCACTGTAATTCAAAAAACCCAGAAATATATGCTCCCAAGGTATATTACCAGAATTGGCCACTAGAGGGAACCATAAATTATACTCATCATAGGCATCCTTCAGTCTCGAGAGACTATGGTAACATGCTCTGAATCGAGGAGTGTCCTCTCCAGAGCATGAAGCCCGGGTAAGGTAATATGGAGGATAGGCTGTTACCCAAGCAGCAGATCCCCCCTCTCCACATTGCTGAAATGGTCCAATGGAAAGGCAAGAGCCAATACAACTGGTTCCAGCAATGTTGCAGGAGTTGGCAGAACGACACGAGCCGCCTTCGGGACTCCAGCTCCGGATTTTGCTTCAAGGTTAACTCCTGAAGCCTTTTCCACGAGTGGATATAGCCACAAGGCAGTGGAGGTTTGAAATCGGAGTTTTCCTTCTCCTAGATGGGCTGCCTTCCATGGCTGACGAGCCCCACCTACCTGGATGAATTCCTACATGCACGTTATTTACACATAGTGCTTGTTGAGCACTCCCCACCTCAAATTATACTAGATATAGCGTTTCTATACCTGCCCTTTTTGGCATCTGTGGGATGTGTATGCTTGGAAGTGATCCCCCTGGATACTGTAGTCCTACTGTAATTAATTTAATAATTATAATAATTAATATATTAATAATACAGTGGTGCCTCGCATAAGATATTTAGTTAAAACTTGTATTTGTTCTATAATACCAGTGTGCCTTGCATTTCCGAACAACAATTGCAGGCCATCAAGTTGATTCTGACTGACGCTTTTCAGGGTTTTCTAGGTAATGAATACTCAGAAGTGGTTTACTGTTCCTTGCTTCTCGAAGCATCCTGAGACTGCGCAGCTTTGCCCAAGGACACCCAGGCTGGCTCTTCTCCCAGGAGGCCCAGTGGGGAATCAAACTCTCAACCTCCAGCTCCACAGCTGGCGACCCAAACCACTGAGCTATACAGCCAACTTTTCTCTTTTATAGCAAGGGCTAAATTTCGTTCCTTTAGAAGAAGAAAGCATTCTCTTAAAAATACTCATCGAAGACAAAGAGTTCATGAGTTCCAAGGAAACCATGTGTTCTTTGAATAATTGCTTCCTCTCAATGGCTCTTTTCAGGTGAATTTACAGAGAAGGAGAAGGAGCTCAGCAGGACAATCATGAAATACTGGGGCAACTTTGCCTACAATGGGTGAGATCCTTGGTTAGGCTTTGAAAAATTGACAGTTTTAGTTTTAACGGAGGTCGACACATAGAGCAAGAACTAAATTCTGCATTCCGATATCTTCCAGGAACCCAAATGGCAAAGGATTGGTGGAATGGCCGCGCTATGATATGAATGAAGAGTATTTGGAATTAAACTTGGTGCAAAAGAAAGCCAAAAAACTGAAAAACAACAAGGTTGATTTCTGGTTAAAAACCTTGCCTGAAAAAATGAAAAAAATTATCCAAGAACCGCAAATACACGTGGACCTGTAACTGCCAAATAACGGTTTCCTGGTTGTTTGCCTTGCAGTGCATTCCTAGAGGGTGTGGAAAACTGATTTTGTCAGAACATGGTCTGACCCTGAAAAGAGGGCTTAATTCCTGTCACTCTTTGTAAAGTTGAAATGTTAATCAGAAAGGGAAAATGATCAGCGAGGATGGTGAGGGGTTTGCAACCTTGGGATTGTTTATCAGTGAATGCTGCACATGAGCATTATTAGGAAAGGAAAGCAAGCTTGCAGAACCTACATGATTAATTCAGCGCAAGTACTTACAGAAATGACTCAAATAAAAGGCACTTTCGTACAAGAGGCACCCTCCTCTTTTCTCATACATTATACAATGCACCTCTTCTAAAACTGGGCTCTCTCTGACATATGCAGACATAATTCATATGCAGAGTCCCAATTCAGCCACAAGAGGGCACTCTTTTCTTGTGCATTAAGAGGTAGCGTTCCCTAGCCTGCAGAGTCCCAATTCAGCCACAAGAGGGCACCCTTTTCTGGGGCATTATGGGGTAGCGTTATTGTTAAGGGAGTGTGCGTCTGTGACTTTATCTTGTCTCTCGCAGAGTAAAGCGCAGATAAACGCACACAACAGCTTCTTCTTTTCAGCAGTGTATTTACAAAATATATACAAGATATACATACATACAGCACTTCAGTATTCAGTATTCAAACTGGCAGCATGACATGCAGACATCAGTACACAGGAGAAGAGAAAGACCTTAACAGTTATCTAGCCTGCACAGTAGCATTTGAGCCACCGGAGGGCGCCCTTTTCCATGGGAAGAAAGAGAAAGCATTCCCTAGCCCTAGAGGTTGTCTTCTTTTTAAAAGTTTTTTAAAGTTTCCAACATCATAGAACACACAACCCTGATTCTAGCACAACTGTGTAAATGCCAGACTCATCTGACAGAGCAGACATTTTTAGCAGTGCAGATCTTGTACCATGAGGTCTGTGAGCATTTCTGGAAGGAAGGCAGAAGGAACGCCTCTGGCTCTCTCTTTCTTTAGGACTGGCGGTGGCAGAGGAATCCAAAGGGGTTTCCCGAAGGTTGGGAAAATCAGATGCAAAAGCATCAGTCGGTCGGTCGGTCGGGTGAGGGGTGAGGGGAGGCTGCTGGGAGAGGCCAGTTCGGACACAGGCCTGATGTCCCTCCGAAGGTGACCAGTCCCACGGGCAGAGGCATCCTCTCCCCCACGGGTGGTTCGGGTGGCTCGGGAGGCCAGCGATGCATGTACTGGACAGAGGCTGAGAAGAGGGCTCCTTAGGCAAAGAGGGGAGGGCTCTCGAGGGGAGCCCCTGCTAGGAGGGAGGGAGCTTTCCCTTCGCTAGGGCTCAGCAGGTGAGAACGTCTGCGCTCTTCTCTTGCCGACCCTCGTTCCTTCCCAGAGAAGCTGCAGTGGAAGCCAAAGCAGCGAGAGCAGCTGACGGAAGCCCTCTTCATCGGCCCTGTCGGCAGAGCGGCGGGGAGGGTGGGTAGTGCCGGACTGGAGGGATGTCGTAGTGGCTGGGAATGTGGCTGTTCTTGGGGGAGTCGTAGTGGTTGGGGGCGGCGCCCAGGGCTGTGGGTGAGTGGCCTTCTGCCCCAGCTGCGCCGTTCCCTAGAAGAGGGTAAAAGGAACAAGCCTTGAACTCTGGAAATCCGCGCCCTCTTTGCTGCAGCAGCAAAGGGCAGAAACCAAGCAGAAAAAGGCAGCCGGCCGTGGGTTTGGCCTAGACCCGAAGCCTGGGTTTTGTTGAAGTCCCCCTTACATCTACCTCACACACCCCATCGTCCCCGATACCTCCTTCCGGGTTTTGCTCGGGCTCTTCAACGAGGCTGATCTCGGCATACAATTTCCTTAGTTGCTGAGGGATTTGGCGAAGGGAGGACGGCATGGAGAGAATGAGGGGAATCCAGTAGCCTATAGCATCTTCTTCTAGTAGGCTCGGAAGCCTCTCGGAAACCTCTCGCCCAATCCCCGGAGGGGACTGGTGAGCGTCGGAGGGGAGAGGGCCCAGGATCCAAGTGGATATTGAGGTGGCCATCAGAGGAGAGGATCCAGGGGCTGGAGGTTGGAGGCTTCGTGCAGCCCCCCCCCCCCCGGAGCTAGTCTGGTGGCGCACCTAAAACCGGAGCCTGGAGCTGTGTTTGCTGTGGCTGGCTGTGGCGTTTATGAGATCCTAGGAGCCCCAGAAGTTTTGAGTCACTGGCGAGGTGGAGTGGCCCACTTCTGGCATCGGAGGCAAGGCTGTGGTGGAAGAGCTCGGGCGACCGTGAGGGGGAGTGCTGCCTATCGTGGGTTGGTTCACCGAGCAGCAGTATTTTTCCTAAGACTGGCTTGTTCAGCTTGCTCTCCTCAGACTAGTTCCAGTGACGCTCTACCTCTATCCCAAGGGATCAATCAATCAATCAATCAATCAATCAATCAATCAATCAATCAATCAATCAATCAATCAATCAATCAATCAATCAATCAATAAAGATGGCCTATTTAGGAATGCTTCCAAGAGGGCAAACACACATAGAATCATAGAACCATAGAATCATGGAAAAGTGAAGTTGGATGGGGCCCATAAGGTCATCAAGTCCAGCCCCCTGCTCAGCGCAGGAATACAGTCAAAGCAGATCTGCCATGTGATGGTATAAGTTTTTCTTGAATGCTTCCAGTGTTTGAGCACTCCAAAACAGTTGAAACATAAAACCCAGAAGGGAGCTGGAGGCATAGCTCTGCCTCTCTTCCATCTGCTGACTTCTGTTTCAGGCTTGGGAGTGAAGTCTTCAGAAGTCCAGGCTGAAACGTTCGCCTCCCTTTCTTATACAGTGGTGCCTCGCATTACGACGTTAATTCATTCCAGCTAAATCGTAGAGCGAAAACATCGTAATGCGAAAATTTAAAAAACATTGAAATGCATTAAAACCCATTTAATGCATTGCAATGGGCTTAAAACTCACCGTCCAGCGAAGATCTTCCATACAGCGGCCATTTTCAGTGCCTGTATAGAGAGGAATCCGTCCCTAAACACAGCGGGGAGCCATTTTAATTACACGGTGGCCATTTTGAAACTACTGATCAGCTGTTAGAAAATCATCATTTTGTGAAGAATCGGCTCCCGAAGCAGGGAACTGATCATCGCAAAGCCAAAAAACCCTATTTAGACCATCGTTTTGCGATCACAAAAACGTCATCATGAAGCAGATTCGTTGTAATGCGGGGCAATTGTAAAGCGAGGCATGACTGTATAATTTTTAAATCCTTACTTGGACATGAGGGGAAGAGAAATGGAAGGAGACGAGGAGTCAGAAGGACGAGAAGCAGAGAGACTAAGTGGGGGCCAGAACCGTAGACGGGAACAGAGTAAACTATTGCTAGAAGGGTGGGAAGGTTTCTAGATGGAGAACCCGTGGATTCCTATCTGGGGGGGGGATGAGGATGCCGAGAGAAGAGGTGGAAAGGGGAAGGAACCCTCGTTCATCCAGGAAACCTTTCTACAGGAGAGTAGAGGATGGAGCTGAAAGAGAAGGGAAGAGTGGGCGCAAATAGCGGCAGAGGAAAGAGAGAATGGAGAACGGAAGAACCATCACCCACGCGGGGGTGTGGAATCGCCTTCCCAGGGGAGACGACCGGAGGGGGAGAGCGGTGGACGGAGGAGACCCTCTTGCATCGGCCGGTGTCAGCCTCAAGGGAAGCCCCACAGAAAGAGGATAATGGTAGTCTCATTTTGAGAATATCCGTGCGTGGACCAATCCAGGGAGTGTCAGGGCGTCCTGGCTGGGGTGCAGCTGCGCAACCGCTCTAAGAGTGGTCCTCACCGACCACATAGGCGGGGTAAAAATTAATTAATTAATTAATTAATTAATTGAATGAATGAATGAATGAATGAATGAATGAATGAATGAATGAATGAATGAATGAATGAATGAATGAATGAATAAATAAATAAATAAATAAATAAATAAATGTACAGTGGACCCTTGACTTACAGACGGCTTGACTTACAGACTTTTTGAGTTACAGACTTCTCTGGCCGCAAAATTTAGGTTTGACTTGCAGCCGGAGATTTGACTTAGAGACCAGAAAAAAACCAAAATGGAACAAAAACGGCCTGTTACGGGATGAATCGGTTTTCAATGCACTGTAGGTCAATGGAGACTTGACCTACAGACTTTTTGACTTGAGAACCGCCTTCCAATACGGATGAAGTTCTCAAGTCAAGACCCCACTGTACTCTGCTTGTGTGACATTACAAATCAATAAGGGCCTGGTCTCAATGGGGTCGGGGTGAGCAGGATTGAGATGTTATTTTAAAAATACACCTAAATAAGATACAAAGAAAACCGTACCCCCAAACACCAGCACTTTGCACATGCTCAGAGAAGAACTGTGGTGTCATGGATGGAGGACCAGACTGGGAACCAGGAGACCTGGATTCAAATCCTGTGTGTTTGGGGGGGAAGCCTACTGAAGCCTCCTCTCATGAAATCTCCCTGACCTTGCAAACGTTGGGAGGGAATGTGGGATTGGGTCCTTCGTTTTGGGTCCCAAAAGGAGGAGCAAAGGGGATACAGCTGAGTCCCGGCCCCTTCCTAGGAGGAAAGAGAAGAAAAGATCATCATCCTGGAGGCTTTTTGCATAAAGCAAATGAAAAAAAGAATCTTCCCTTGGGGGGTCTCGAACCCCTTTTTTCTCCCATCGATGGAGGGTCACGAGAGGAGAAGGTGGAAGGAGAGGTTCCGCGGGGGGGGGGGGGAGGGAGGACGCAGAGCCGGAAGCAGACCTTCCTCCTCCTCCCCCCACTCCTCTCCCACTTTCATAGCTCTACGTTCTCCCCATCCCTTCCCCTCCCAACCAATCGCCGCGGAGAAGAGGTAACATCCTCGGGAAGAGGAGACCGTAGAGCTAGGAAAGTTGTAGAGGAGTGGGAGGAGGGGGCTGCTTCCGGGGCTGCGCCCCCCACCGGAACCGGAAGTGGAGGCCGTGTCCCCTCCCTTTCCTTCCCTCTCGCTGTTTCTTCCGGCCTCTTTCCCGCTTCAGGAGGCGGTCGGAGGTGGGGGCCATTTGGGGGCCTTTATTGGGGGGGAGAGGGAGGGAGAGGGGGAGGAAGGGGAGAGGGCAGGTTTTTTTGGGGGGGTCTCCGTAGAAAGAGGTTCCCTCTCGCTCCCTCCCTTTTCCTCTCTCGCTGTTTCTTCGGACCTCTTTTCCCCGCCAGAGGGAGGTGGGGGCGATTTGGGGTCTCTCTTGGGGGGGGGAGAGGGAGGAGGGAGGGCAGTGGGGTGGGGGGGCCCTAGAAAGAGGTCCCCCCACACTCCCGAAGGGCAGAAAAATACCCCCCCCCAGGCTCGCCTCCCCCCCCCCCAAAAGACCTTCTCCAGCCAAAGTCTGAGCGCGATCCCCCCCCCCAGGAAACCCCTTTTGTTGGAAAGCTTTGGGGAAAGGGGTCCTTTTTGTGTGTGTGGGGGGTCAGGGCGGGGGCGAGATCCCGATACTCCGGAGGGGCAGGAGGGGCAAACAGCAAGGGCCCCCCCGGGCCCCCCTATTGTGTGCCTGTGTGTGTGTGTGTGTGTGTGTTTTCCCTCTGAGCCCCCTCAGGCTCGCCTCTTCCCCCCCCCCGTTGTGGTTGTTCCCCCTCCTCCCCCCCCACCTTCTCCAACCGAAGTCTGGATGCAACCCCCCCCCCCAAAAAAAAACCCTTTTGTTGGAAAGCTTTGGGGAAGGGGTCCTTTTTGTGGGGGGTGGAGGAGAAGGGGGAGGGCGTGGGTGTCGGGGGTGGGGGGGAATCGGATGGGGCCCAGAGAAATGGGGCTTTGAGAAGGGAGAAGATAGGGGGTCGGCTGGGAGGGAGGGATGTGGATGATAAGGATGATTCTTCATTTCTATGGCAGCCTGCAAGGGAGGGAAGTTCCGGGAAGGCCAACCAGGCCCTGACCTGAACCCAGACCCTCCACACACACCCCACCCCCTTTCTTCCCACCCAGAGCAATGGGGGGGCAGGAGAGCCCCTGGGGAGAGAAGGGCTGCCCCTTTCCTACCCTGGGAAAAGTGTGTGTGTGTGTGTCTGTGTGTGATTGTGAGGAGTCTTGTGTGAGGTTTGCTGCTGATGATTTTTGGTTAAAAAATATTCTCAGAAAATTTTCTGACTCTCCTCTTGGTTTCCAGGAAGAGACTTTCTTAGAGGCAGGAAATTCAGTCACTAGATTGATAATTAGCTTAGAATTCTTTCATTCAAAATTACTTTTATCCTGCCTTTCTCCTCTTTGCTTGTTTATGTCTTACTGTTTTCGTTGGCGCAGGGGACGGTGGTCGGCTGGATGGCCAGACCTTGGGGGCTGGAGAGGCTGAGCGAAGGGCCTCCTGGAAGGTCTTAAAAAGCAGATGGAGCTTGTGTGTCATCATCACACGGGGGGTGCCGGAACACCACATTCTTCTGCATAGCCTCTTTCCGCTTTTTTACGAAATAGTACGAGGAATTAATGGAAACCTGAAACACTCCACAGGCTGAGGGTTGGGGGGGGGATTGAACAGGAGTCCCCCCCCCCCAGTACCACTGTCATTCGCAGAGTGACACCACACAAGGGAAAATCCAAGAAGCTGACTCCCTTTATTGTCAAGTGACCACTCCTCCCCCAGACACAAAGCCATGGTCAGGGCTGTGAAGGGTATCAAGCAGAAGAGGGTCTCCCGCAGAGTCCAGAGGTCCCCAACCTCAGGCCTCCAGATGTTCTCGGATTGCAACTCCCAGAAGCCTTCACCACCGCCTCTGCTGGCCAGGATTTCTGGGAGCGGAAGTCCAAGGACATCCGGAGGCCCAAGGTTGGGGGGACCCCCTGCTGTAGACCCTCTGGACGGCTGCCTTCGGTGTGGCCACCCCTCAGACAGACACCCTTTGCTCTGTCAGGCTCGGCCTCCTTTTTCCTGCTGGCAAGGCGGGCACGAGATTGTGCAGCAGTTTTGGGCTATTTCCTCGCTTTTGGAATCACACAGCCCCCCCCCACACACACACATTCATAAACCGGAGGGTATTTTTTGAAGAATTGAATTCTCCAGATTGTCAAAAAGACAAAGGCTTCTATGCTAAGGGAAAGCTTTTGATTTTGTCCATCCGAGAAGGCTCCAAAATGATTTGGGTTTTTTTCTTTTCTCCCAAGGACGGGGTGAGACTCAGCTGATGCTCTCCCAGCTTTTTTCTGGAGAAAAAGAGAAATCCAAAGCTCGCCTTAAAGCAGGTAAGATCTCTTTCATTCTTTGGGACCAGAAGCACTGTTGTGTTTGTCTATTTATTAAACAATAACCCTATGATTAGCAGGTTGCAAGATGTTGTAAAGCTGACATCAGTATTTCAGAAACTTTTAGCCCAATCGCAGGATGCATCAGGAGCGTTTGGAGGGCGCTGTGACGCACCCAGTTTCCCCGGATTGTTTCTCCCCACAACCCAGGTTCACTTTTGGGACTGAAACTTGTTTTCAACCCTTTTCGCCGCCAACAGAGGATTTCTCCTCACTCTATCAAATATGATTCTTCAATCAAGTATTTTTCAATTAAACAAAGTTTATTAAAGTACAACGAGTGTCTCACACAACGATGAATTCACATAACAATGTCTTTTTCTGATCAATTTGCTGCCTCACACAGCGATGTTTCCTATGGGGGATTTTCACATAACGATGTCCCTTTTCCCCCATTTAAAAGTGTCTTAAACTGTTAGGAAACTGTTTTTAAATGCTTGGCATCGATAGTCCAGCTTGTGAAAGGTATGCAAACTTAATTTGGTGTTGTTCTGAGTCTTCGTTCATTTTTGCTGATTTTTTTATTTTTCCTCATTGAAATGTATTGGACGGTCCGTCCAATACATTTCAGTGGAGAAAACAAAACAGGCTGAGGAGCCTGATGCTGAGAGAGGCCCGGAAGGTGAAGACACGAAACTGGGTCTTCTCGGTGGTGGCTCCTCGCCTTTGGAACAATCTCCTTCTGGTAATTCGCTCGGCCCCTACACTGGGCATCTTCAAAACCCAATTAAAAACGTGGTTATTTATTCAGGCCTTCCCTCCAGCCAATTCTTGATTCTCTTCTTCTTATTTTCCTATTTTTTAGTTTATTCTAGTTGTTTTGTATTAGCTATGTATCTGTTGTATTTTATTGTTTAATTTTATATTGGAAGCCGCCTAGAGTGGTCCATCGGTCCAGATAGGCGGGGTATAAATCAAATCAAATAAAAATAAATAAATAAATAAATGTTTTCTTTGAAAAAAAATGTTATCCAAAATTCCCTGCCTTCCATGCATTTCTAATTGTTTTCATATTATTGTTGGTTATAATACCTGAAATACATCTTAATTGATTTGTTATATAATAGCATTTAATACTGGTTATCTGACAACCTTCTTTTTGTAATTTCTAACAAAAATTCTTATTAATTCTAGCTTTCTTACTTCCTCGCAAGTTTCCCGCCAGAGGACCTGCAAGGAGGTGAGCAATGGGGGGGGGGGGGATTTGCAAGACTGGAGGGGGGGGAGAAATAAGGGGCAAAAAGGCATTGCAGAGATATATTTAAAAAAATGAAAAAAAAAAACTGTCTTCCCCTCCCCCAACCCCAGAGACTGGACAATCCACTCGGTCTGCTCTGCACGAAGGCCTTGCACGGTTTGAGGGAGGGGGGGAGTCATCTCTTTGTTTTGTTCCCTGCCCTCCTCCTCTCCCTCCTTGCATGGGGGGGTGCTAAATTGGGAAGGGGCTGAACGGAAAGTCTGGATCTCGCCCTCCCCCTGCCCCCGAGCAAGACACCTGGGCCCTTTCTCTGTGCGTATCGGTGGGGCCTCCTCGACCACCTTTTCCCCCCAGGTCCTGCAGGCAGACTTTTTGGGGGGTGACGGAGGGGGGAAAGTGGGGAGTGCCCCCCAGTGCTCTCTCTCTCTCTCCCCTCTCATTTTCTCCTTCCTCCAGCACCCCCCCTAAACCTCACACCCCAGGTCCGAAGTGGGATATGGGCTTTGGGAGAGAAGGTGGGGTTCAGCTACGGGCGATGGGGCTCCTTCCCTCCGTCACCCCCGAGATGCCTGGCCTGCCATCCTGAGCATCTTCTGGATCCCCCTCCCCTTAATGGTGTTTGAAGGGGACCCTTAAGGAGCACTTGGTTCAGTGGCTCTGGATCGAGGAGAGGGAAGGGCAGTCCAGATCCCTCTCCCGACCAGATCCCAGGCTCAACAGTGGTCAGGACTGGAAAAGATCGGAACCAGATTTATGGCCTTCAGCCTCTGGGTCCCTGCTGTGTTTTATGTTTTGACTATTTTGGATCATCAGCTGGCAGATTATTTATTTTATTTTTTTATTTATTTTATTTATATCCCACCTATCTGGTCGGGTGAGGACCACTCTAGGCGGCTGCTTTGACTGTATTCCAGCCTTGAGCAGGGGGTTGGATTTGATGGCCTTATAGGCCCCTTCCAACTGCAGTTTTCAGGTTCTATCTGTGTCTGGCCTCTGGGCAGCATTCCTAACTGGGCCATCTGCTAGTTGAAAGGTGAGGGGCTGGAAGGTGTGAAATACAGGCCTTTGACTTAATACAAAGCTCAAGAGAGACGTAATATTGGAAAAAATGTAGAATAAGATTTTCTACCCCAAGACCAAGAATAAAACTAATGTTGGCCATATCCAGGCATCACTCCCCCCTTTTAAATTCAGACAATAGAAATGACGATGAATCTAAATCTGCTCCTCTTTGTTTAGCTGTTCCTGGGCTTGGAGTTGAACAAAAAACAACAAACAGAGGCAAAAGTCTACATACCGCACATACAAATAATCCCAAAATAATAATTTGAATTAGAAATGGTTCTAGTCCAACCCTCAGTCCACTACATTACACAGGCTCTGGTGTTTTCTAGATGTTGATTTTGTTTACTATCCATAGTGATTCATTTTGATGTTTGTAGTCTTGCTGTTTTTAACTTTTAAATATTGCCTTTTTCTGATGCATGTAAGCTACCTTGTGTCGTTTTTAAGAAGAAAGGCCTCCTTCAAGTATCTCACCTGACCAATCTGTAAATTTTTTAAAATTGAAAGTGGAGGCCATCCGCCGGGAGCTTTCTCCTTTTTTGGTGACAGTGGATCGAGCAGAGATGTCCAGCGCTCTGCCTTGCCCGGTGAGTTTTGACCATTTTGAGCCTGTGACGCCAGACATTGTGGACAAGGCGCTAGTTCGCTCTCGGGCCTCCACCTCCTCCCTTGACCCTTGCCCGGCCTGGCTAATCCCAGCAACCAGGCCTATAACAACTGAATCGGCCACAGCAATAATTAATGAGTCTTTCCGGGAGGGCAGGAAAGAAAGTCTGGCGGTGGACGATATTGACAATTATAGGCCCGTCGCCATCGTTTCTTTCATTAGCAAAGTGGTCGAGAGGGTGGTGGCTGATCAGCTTCAGGCGCACTTGGATGAAACAAATGCCCTGAGTCCATTCCAGTCGGGCTTCAGGCTGTGCCATGGTACAGAAATGGCATTGGTTGCCCTGTATGATGACCTATTGAGAGAGGCTGACAAGGGAAAAACTTCTCTGTTGGTCCTCCTTGGTATCTCAGCCACCTTTGATACAGTCGACCACGGTATCCTCCTGAGGAGGATCTCTGAGTTGGGAATTGGTGGCTCGGCATTGGCCTGGCTCCGATTCTTCCTGGGGGATCGTCCTCAGAGAATTCAGCTTGGGGAGAGTGAGTCGGCCCCATGGACCCTCAATTGTGGGGTTCCACAGGGCTCATCTCTATATGAGGCTGTTGGGCGAGGTCATCAGGGGTTGTGGAGTGGCGTGCCATCAATATGCTGATGACACAAAGCTCTACATCCCCTTTTTTCCAACTACAGTGGATGCTGCTCTGTCCCTGCAGCGCTGTCTGGGGTCTGTACTGCAATGGATGCAGGAGAATGGGCTGAGACTGAACCCAGACAAGACGAAGGTCCCGAGGGTGGGCAGACCTACCATCAGCGGTTTGGCGAACTCCCTCTCTTTTGGGGGGTGTGACTCTCACTGTGAAGAGTGAGGTTCGCAGGTTGGCGATTCATCTGGACCAGGCGCTTACCATGGAATCCCAGGTGGTGTCCGTGGTCCAGTCCGCCTATTTCCCTCTGTGGCGGATTGCCCAGCTGCGTCCCTATCTAGATGGGGGATCGCTCACCACTCTGGTCCATGGGCTCGTAATCTCGAGGTTAGACCACTGTAATGCGCTCTATGTGGGGCTGCCTTTGAGATCAATGCGGAAACTCCAAATGGTGCAGAATGCGGTGGCCAGACTTCTTAGTGGGGTGAGGAAACATCATCATATCTCCCCCCACTCTGGCCGCCTTGCATTGGCTGCCTGTTCGGTTCCGCGTTTATTTCAAAGTTCTAATGCTTACATATAAAGCCCTAAACGGTTTAGGGCCTCGATATCTGACAGAACCTCTCCTCCCACCTAAATCTATTCGTATCACTCGATCTAGCCAGGAGGTGAGGCTGAGGAGCTTAATGTCGAAGGAGGCCCAGAAGGAAAAAACACAAGAAACCGGGCCTTCTCGGCAGTGGCTCCTCGCCTTTGGAATAGCCTCCCTTCTGAGATCCGTATGGCCCCTTCGCTGGGCATCTTCAAAGGCCAACTGAAAACCTGGCTATTTAGGCAAGCCTTCCCTCCAGCCACATCTTGAGTTCTTGTCTATTGATGCATTATTTTCTTCCTATATATTAAATTGTTTATTTTATGTTGTTAGCTTCCCAGAGTAGTCAGTTGACTAAATAGGCGGGGTACAAGTTCAAAAAAAGAAGAAAGAAAAATAAATAAATAAAAATATTTTAAATAAACAGTGAGAGACATGCCATATTGTAGGCTGGTGCTTTCATTGTATATGTCAGAGGGAAGACATGCCTTCCTGCCTGCCTGCTTTTGCGCTTGTCTTGTTGTGCTGCCTGAAGACGAGAGAGAGATGGGGAGGGAGCCCCCATTCAATATGAGCATGAGGAAGACACCCCCTGCAAGGAAATGCCTTTGATTTGCTTTATCCACGAAGCCTCCAGGGTGATCTTTTCTATTTTTCTTTTCTCCCTGGAAGGAGTGAGACTGGGAGGAGTTCTCTTGGCAGTTTTTGAGACCAAAAACGAAGAACCAAACCCCAGATCCCTCCCAACGTTTGCCAGGTCAGTGAGATTTCAAGAGGTGGCTGAAGTAGTCTTTGCAAACATACTCTCTCTCCTCTCAGTTTCCCTGGCCCGGCATGGATTTGAATCCAGGTCTCCTGTTTTCCAGTCCGGTACTCCATCCATGACACCACAGTTCTTCTTTGAACATGTGCAAAGTGCTGGTGTTTGGGGGTACGGTTTTCTTATTTAGGTGTATTCTTTAAAATAAAATCTCAATCCTGCTCACCCCAATCCCATGCTCCCCAAGGGCAGGTCCTCTTGACAAAAGGCAAACCTTGGTCGTCCTGATTTGGGGCACGTGTGTGTGTGTGTGTGTGTGTGGGGTTCCCCTTCAAGCCTCCATTCTGGTTCCCCCTCGACAGACAAGCCAGACTGGGGGGGGGGTTGCTTTTCACCCTCCACCTGTACTTTGGACTCTGATGATAATTGATTAACAGGGAACGACATTTCTGTTCCCACCTTCTCCTTCATTGGGAGGATAAAAGGGACAATAGACAAAGGCTGACCCAAACAACACGAGGGTCCTCCAACTGGCTGCCCCTGATGTCTGTGACTTCAGGGGTTCCTAAGGCACGCTGGGCGTCCTTCCGGAGCCAATGCCGTCAGTGGAGAACCAGGTGGCGCCCATGGTCTGGCCCGCCTACTTCCCTCTTAGACGGGTTGTGCTGCTGGGCTCCTACCTGGATGTAATTATCACTCCCCGGATTGGTCACTCAGTTTCAATAATAGACTACCGTAACCCTCTTTCTGTGGGACTTCCCTTGAGGGTGACACCAGCCGATGCAAGAGGGGCAGCATCTCGTCAGTCCACCGCTCTCCCCCTCCGGTCGTCTCCTCTGGGAAAGCGATCCCACAATTCTGCGTGGGTGATGGCTCTTCCGTTCCGCATTCTCTTTTCTCCGTTTGCCTCCACTCTTCCCTTAACTTTCGGTTCCCGCCTCTACTCTCCCGTTTGCCCCAGTAGAAAGGTTTACGGGCTGAGTGATGGTTTGTTTGTTTGTTTGTTTGTTTATTTATTTATTTATTGTATTTATTGTATTTATTGTATTTATACCCTGCCTATCTAGTCCTTTCAACCACTCTAGGTGGCTTACAACATATGGATAACAAGTTCTAAAAAATTAATAACAATTAATAAATTAAATGATTCTACAAGATGGGAAAAATAAAAATAAATCAAATGAAGAGAGAAAAAAAGGAAAAAGGACAGGAATTAACTGGAAGGGAAGGTCTGTCTATTCATCCACGTTTTTAGTTGGTTCTTAAAAGTACCCAGCGAGGGTGAAGCGCGAATCTCCGGAAGCAGGTTATTCCAGAGACAAGGAGCCACCGCTGAGAAAGCCCGGTTTCTAGTTCTTTCTTTCCAGGACTCCCTCGGCGTCAGGCTCCTCAGCCTCACCTCCTGGCTCGTGCAGGTGACACGGGTAGAACTAGTTAGGAGTAAGCGTTCCGCCAAGTATCGAGGTGTGGAAACGGATGGGCAGCCAGTGTAGCATGGCCAGAGTAGGAGAGAGATGTTGGTGTTTTCTCACTCCAGTAAGGAATCTGGCCACCGCATTCTGCACCACTTGAAGTTTCCGCATCAGCTTCAAAGGAAGCCCCACGTAGAGGGCGTTACAGTAGTCTAATCCAGAAATTACGAGCGCAAGTACTAAGGTAGTGAGCACCCCCGTGTCTAGGTAAGGTCGCAGCCGGGCAATCCGCCAAAGGTGGAAAAAGGCGGTCCGGACTACCGATGCCACCTGCATTTCCATGGTGAGCATCGGGTCCAAGTGTACCCCTAGGCTGCGGACCCCACTCTTCGCAGCCAGGGCCACCCCCCCAAACATGAGGGAGTTTCCCAAGCCACAATCCACAGGGCCACCCACCCTCAGAACTTCCGTCTTGTCCGGGTTCAGCCTCAGCCCGTTCTCCTGCATCCACTGCTGTATGGCCCCCAGGCAGTGCTGGAGGGACAGGATGGCATCACCTGCAGTTAGTGAAAAGGAAATACAGAGCTGGGTGTCATCAGCATATTGATGACACGATGCTCCACATCCCCTGATGACCCCACCCAGCAGCCTCATATAGATGTTAAACAGCATTGGGGAGATGATCGACCCCTGTGGAACCCCACAATTGAGACTCCATGGGGCCCGAAATACTCTCCCCAAGCTGCACTCTCTGGGGGCGGTCTTCCAAGAAGGAACGGAGCCAGGCCAGAGCCAAGCCACCGATACCCAACTCAGAGAGCCTCCCCAGGAGGATACCGTGGTCGACGGCATCGCAGGCTGCTGAGATGTCGAGGAGGACCAACAAAGAAATTTTACCGCTGTCGGCCTCCCTCAACAAGTCATCGTACAGGATGACCAATGCCGTCTCTGTACCGTGGCATGGCCTGAATCCCGACTGAAAAGGATCCAGGGCATCTGTTTCATCCAGATGTGCCTGAAGCTGGTCAGCCACCACCCTCTGGACCACTTTGCTCATGAAAGAAATATTGGCAACGGGCCCATAATTGCCAATTTCGTCCGCCGCCAAATTAGGTTTCTTTCTTATGGGCCTAATGAGTGTCTCCTTGAGGGCAGAGGGAAACCTGCCCTCAAGGAAAGACCCATTTATTATTGCAGTGGCCCATTCTGTTGTTATCGGCCTGGCTGCTTTGATTAGCCAGGCCAGGCAAGGGTCCAAGGAGGAGGTAGTGGCTCGACAGCGGTCAAGCACCTTGGCCACAGAATCATGCGTAACAGGCTGAAAGGAGTCAAAAATTACCGGGCAAGACGGAGCGCTGGACATCTCTGCTCAACTCACTGTACTCAAAAAAGGAGAAAGGTCCCGTCGGATGGCCTCCACTTTAGATTTTAAAAAGGGTTACATTTCATTAGGTAGTTATCTGACCATGACAAGGGGACTGACATGAGGTCTGTCACCACCAGATCACACTCGCTCCAACTGGAGGAAAAGACCAGGTCCAGTGTGTGACCACCCACGTGGGTGGGGCCGTTGACATGTTGGGACATGTTCAAGGAAGCCATAGTTTCCAAGAACTCAAGAGCTGACCCAGATGGCCCTGCCCCCACGTGCACGTTGAAATCACCAAGACCAAAAGCCTTGGGGATCCCAATAGTGCCGCAGAGACAAAGTCAGTCAACTCCGGAAGGGAAGCGGCTGGATCGCAGGGAGCGCGGTAACCCAGCAAAATCCCAAACCATCCCTGGCCCCAGTCGACACGTGGAGTGCCTCTAGACCCGGGTTTACTACCGAGGAGCGCCTAGTAACCTCCAAGCTGGATTTATAAACAATGGCTACTCCTCCCCCCCTCCACTCTACCCTGGTGCTGGACAGCATAACCAGGCGGACAGATAAGAGCCAGGGGAGGACCCCCTCCCCACTGATCCACGTCTCGGTTATGCATGCCAGGTCTGCATTCTCCTCCAGGATAAGATCGTGAATCACCTGAGGCTTGTTGGCTATAGACCTGGCATTCAACAGTACCAGAGTTAGAGTGGAGGGTAGGCTGGGCTGGCTACCTTGATACCGAGGGTGGGTCATAGTCTCAGAACAACAGACAGCCTTCAAACATCTGTTCGCTGTTCTTCTGACACGAGTAGGGACTGTGCCAACACCATATCTCCCTCTACCCATGATCACCGGAATGTTAAAAGGCCCCTCATCCAATAAATTATGACAAAGGTCCGGAGCACTGGACAAAATCATAGGCTCTTCATCAACAGTGGAGTCCAACTCTTTGCGAATCTGAGCAACTTTTCCCTCAAAGTGCGTAACAAATTCATTACAGCAAGCCACTGAAGAAGGTCCCAGACCACTCGAAATAGCTCTGCTGGATGACACGCCAAGGAAGCAATACGACTGGAGAAATACTGGTGTTTCGCCAGCTGTATTGCCATAGAGTAGGCCCGATAATGCGCTTTAAGCTGTGTTTGGTCATAGTTGCAGCAATATTTCCTCCATCTGCGTTCAAGCTATCTCCCCAACTGTTTCATAGCCAGAAGCTCCTCTGTGTACCATGGAGCCATATAAGCTCTGGTGCCTAGGTGCAATCGTGTCATCCGCCCGGGTCATCTCCTTGTACCACAAGGCGACCTGGGCTTTGACAGGAGCACCAACCATATCAACTGGAAACTACCCTAGAGCATTCAGGAATCCTTCAGGATCCATAAGTCTCTGGGGGTGGATCATTTTAATTGATCCCCCACCCCTGCAGAGGGTAGTAGTGGCAGAGAGTCTAGACTTTACCAGGAAATGGTCCAACCATGACAACAGGGTCAAAGATAAATCCACCACATCCGGACCACCATCCCCCCAGTCCTATTGAGAATACTAGGTCAAGTGTATGGCCTTTCTCATGAGTCGGGCCGATGACACATTGAGACTGCCCCATGGTTGTCATGGCGGCCATGAAGTCCTGAGCTGCCCCTGATTAAGTGGCCTTGGCATGGAGGTTGAGGTCTCCCAGTACCAAAAGTCTGGGGGTCCTCACCACCAGATCCAAGATCACGTCCATCAGCTCAGGTAGGGAGACGGTTGGTAAGCAGCAGGGTGGGCGGTGTGTGTGTGTTCAGTCGTTTAGTCGTGTCCGACTCCTCGTGACCCCATGGACCAGAGCACGCCAGGCCCTCTTATCTTCCACCGCCTCCCAGAGTTGTGTCAAATTCATGTTGACTGTCCAACCATCTCATCCTCGGTCGTCCCCTTCTCCTCTTGCCTTCACACTTTCCCAACATCAAAGTCTTTTCCAAGGAGTCTTCTCTTCTCATCAGATGGCCAAAGTACTGGAGCCTCAGCTTCAGGATCTGTCCTTCCAGTGAGCACTCGGGGTTGATTTCCTTTAGAATTGATAGGTTTGTTCTCTTTGCAGTTCAGGGAGCTCTCAAGAATCTCCTCTAGCACCACAATTCAAAGGCATCAATTCTTCGGCGGTCAGCTTTCTTTATGGTCCAGCTCTCACTTCCATACAACACTACAGGAAAAACCATAGCTTTGACTATTCGGACTTTTGTTGGCAAGGTGATGTCTCTGCTTTTTAAGATGCTGTCAAGCCCAAGAAAGTAAAATCTGTCACTGCCTCCATATCTTCCCCTTCTATTTCCCAGGAGGTGATGGGACCAGTGGCCATGATCTTAGTTTTTTTGATGTTGAGTTTCAGACTGTTTTTTGCACTCTCGTCTTTCACCCTCATTACAAGGTTCTTTAGTTCCTCCTCACTTTCCGCCATCAGAGTGGTATCATCTGCATATCGGAGGTTGTTGATATTTCTTCCTGCAATCTTAATTCCAGCTTGGGATTCCTCCAGTCCAGCCTTCCGCATGATGTATTCTGCATATAAGTTAAATAAGCAGGGTGACAATATACAGCCTTGACGTACTCCTTTCCCAATTTTGAACCAATCCGTTGTTCCATATCCAGTTCTAACTTTTGCTTCCTGTCCCACATATAGGTTTCTCAGGAGATGGATAAGGTGGTCAGGCACGCCCATTTCTTTTAGGACTTGCCATAGTTTGCTGTGGTCCACACAGTCAAAGGCTTTTGCATAGTCAATGAAGCAGAAGTAGATGTTTTTCTGGAACTCTGTGGCTTTCTCCATAATCCAGCGCAAGTTAGCAATTTGGTCTCGAGTCCCTCTGCCTCTTCGGAATCCAGCTTGTACTTCTGGGAGTTCTCAGTCCACATACTGCTGAAGCCTACTTTGGAGGATTTTGAGCATAACCTTGCTGGCGTGTGAGATGAGTGCAATTGTCCGGTAGTTGGGGCATTCTTTGGCACTGCCCTTCTTTGGTATTGGGATGTAGACTGATCTTTTCCAGTCCTCTGGCCACTGTTGAGTTTTCCAAACTTGTTGGCATATTGAATATAGCACCTTAACAGCATCATCCTTTAGGATTTTAAATAGTTCGACTGGAATGCCATCACCTCCACTGGCCTTGTTGTTAGCCAGGCTTTCTAAGGCCCACTTGACCTCACTCTCCAGGATGTCTGGCTCTCGGTCAGCAACTATATTGTCTGGGTTGTCCGGGATATCCAAAACTTTCTGATATAATTCCTCTGTGTATTCTTGCCACCTGTTCTTGATGTCTTCTGCTTCTGTGAGGTCCCTTCCATTTTTGTCTTTTATCATGTCCATCTTTGCACAAAATTTTCCTCTAATATCTCCAATTTTCCTGAACAGATCTCTGGTTTTTCCTTTTCTGTTATTTTCCTCTATTTCTTTGCATTGTTCATTTAAGAAGGCCCTCTTGTCTCTCCTTGCTATTCTTTGGAAGTCTGCATTCAATTTTCTGTAACTTTCCCTATCTCCCCTGCATTTTGTTTCCCTTCTCTTTTCTGCTGTTTGTAAGGCCTCGTTGGACAGCCACTTTGCTTTCTTGCATTTCCTTTTCTTTGGGATGATTTTTGTTGCTGCCTCCTGTACAATGTTACGAGCCTCTATCCAAATTTCTTCAGGCACTCTGTCCACCAAATCTAGTTCCTTAAATCTGTTCTTCACTTCTACTGTGTATTCGTAAGGGATTTGGTTTAGATTATACCTGAGTGGCCCAGTGGTTTTTCCTACTCTCTTCAGTTTAAGCTTGAATTTTGCTATGAGAAGCTGATGATCAGAGCCACAATCAGCTCCAGGTCTTGTTTTTGCTGACTGTGTAGAGCTTCTCCATCTTTGGCTGCAGAGAATATAATCAATCTGATTTCGATGTTGCCCATCTGGTGATTTCCATGTGTAGAGTCGCCTCTTGTGTTTTTGGAAAAGAGTGTGTGTGATGACCAGCTTGTTCTCTTGACAAAACTCTATTAGCCTTTGCCCTGCTTCGTTTTGAACTCCAAGGCCAAACTTCCCTGTTGTTCCTTTTATCTCTTGACTCCCTACCTTAGCATTCCAGTCCCCCAGAATGAGAAGAACATCCTTCTTTGGTGTCAGTTCTAGAAGGTGTTGTAAATCTTCATAAAATTGTTCAATTTCAGTCTCCTCAGCAATGGAGGTTGGTGCATAAACTTGGATTATTGTGATGTTGAAAGGTCTGCCTTGGATACGTATTGACATCATTCTATCATTTTTGAGATTATATCCCATTACGGCTTTTCCCACTCTTTTGTTGACTATGAGGGCTACTCCATTCCTTCTACGGGATTCTTGCCCACAACAGTAGACATGATAATCATCTGAGTTGAAATCACCCATTCCCATCCATTTTAGTTCACTGATGCCCAGAATGTCGATGTTTATTCTTGCCATCTCCTGTTTGACCACCTCCAGCTTCTCAAGGTTCATAGATCTTACATTCCAGGTTCCTATGCAGTATTTTTCTTTCCAGCATCGGACTTTCCTTTCACTTCCAGGCACGTCCACAGCTGAGCGTCCTTTCGTCTTTGGCCCATCCACTTTATCAGCTCTGGAGCTACTTGTACTTTTCCTCCGTTCTTCCTCAGTAGCATGTTGGACGCCTTTTGACCTGAGGGTCCCATCTTCCAGCGTCATATCTTTTAGCCTTTTGTTTCTGATCATGGGGCATTCTTGGCAAAGATACTGGAGTGGAATTGCCGGTTCCTACCCCAGGTGGATTGCATTTAGTCAGAACTCTCCACTATGACCTGTCCGTCTTGGGTGGCCCTGCACAGCATAGCCCATAGCTTCTCTGAGTTACTCAAGCTCCCTCGCCACAACAAGGCAGCAATCCATGAAGGGTGGGCGGTACACCAACAGAATCCCCAGTCTGTCTCTCGAGCCCAACACACAATACAGGCCCTCTAGACCATTTCCCAAGGGGACGGGAAGTCTGGAAAAGTGGAAAGAATCCTTGTAGACTATTGCCACACCTGCTCCCTGTCCCTCCGGGCGACCCTGGTGTTGGACCAAGCACCCAGGGGGACATAACTGAAATAGAGGAACTCCTCCTTCTTTTCCCACCCAGTCTCAGTAATGCATGCCAGTTTGGCCCCCTCATCCAAAATTAAGTCATGGATGAGGGCAGTCTTATTTTTTGCCGACCTGGCATTTACCAACAGTACCATGTGGCCTGGGGGGTGTCTGATATGGTCACCTGGTACCATTTGGCTGGGAGTAGAGCTAGAAAGGGGGATAGGTATCAGGTATCTAACCTCCTTTCTCCTACGCAGGCATGCCCTCCCACCGCCATATCTTCCACTGCCATATACAGTGGTGCCTCGCATAACAAGCGCACCGTTTAACGTCGAATCCGCATAGCGATCTGTTTTTTGCGATCGAATTGCGATGTTTAGATAGGGTAAACATTGCATTGTGATGTTTTTAGAACAACTGATCGGCGGTTCCAAAATGGCCGCCGGGTACACAAAATGGCCACCGCAAGCATTTTCGTGCGGTTTCCTCGCTTACCGAGGTGGTGAAAATTGCGGAGCTATGGAGGATCTTCGCTCAATGAAGTTTAATGCATTCCTATAGGGTTTTCCTATCTGTATAGCGATGTTTCAGGATAGTGGCAATTAATCCAGAACGGATTAATGTCACTATGTGGGGCACCTCTGTATTGTCTCTATTGGTTGCCCCAGAGGCCCTTCAAATCCTCCTGTTTCCCAGCTTATTCCTCAGCCAGTTCCCTCAGGGAATCTGGCAGCCGGCAGGAGCCCAGCCACAGACCCACCGTCTCTCTTACACAGTGAGCTGTGGAAGGCAGAAGTTGTTCGGCTCCCCTGAGCGCAGGAATGCTGGTCTGGTAGGGTCCTAGAAGCAGCTCCGACCTAAAAGCCTTCTTCTCCCCTTGAGCCAGGTGGCTGATATTGGGAAGGGGATCAGGCAGCCAGAAGCAACAGGGCCCAGTCCTGCAGAGCAGAGGGAGACTTAGCCAGTTCCCTTGGCAAAAGACTGGCATATGCCCAACCACAGACCCACCGTCTCTCTTACACAGTGAGCTGTAGAAGGCAGATGTTATTCAGCTCCCCTGAGCGCAAATCTTCTAATTTGCTGATTTATGCGATTGTTTTATATATATTCTGATGATCCCATTTGATTGTATTTTTATACTTGTTTGTAAGCCGCCCCGAGTAGATTCTGTCTAGAGGGGCGGGATAGAAATCAAATAAATAATACATAATAAATAAATAATAAAGAAATAGCAGAGAGGAGAAGGGAAGCAAAATGCAAGGGAGATAGGGAAAGCTACAGAAAATTGAATGCAGGCTTCCAAAGAATAGCAAGGAGAGACAAGAGGGCCTTCTTAAATGAACAATGCAAAGAAATAGAGGAAGATAACGGAAAAGGAAAGACCAGAGATCTGTTCAGGAAAATTGGAGATATTAGAGGAACATTTTGCGCAAAGATGAACATGATAAAAGACAAAAATGGGAGGGACCTAACAGAAGCAGAAGACGTCAAGAAGAGGTGGCAAGCATACACAGAGGAATTATATTGGAAAGATTTGGATATCCCGGACAACGCAGACAATGTAGTTGCTGACCTTGAGCCAGAAATCCTGGAGAGCGAAGTCAAGTGGGCCTTAGAAAGCCTGGCTAACAACAAGGCCAGTGGAGGTGATGGCATTCCAGTTGAACTATTTAAAATCTTGAAAGATGATGCTGTTAAGGTGCTACATTCAATATGCCAGCAAGTTTGGAAAACTCAACAGTGGCCAGAGGATTGGAAAAGATCAGTCTACATCCCAATCCCAAAGAAAGGCAGTGCCAAAGAATGCTCCAACTACCGTACAATTGCACTCATTTCACACGCTAGCAAGGTTATGCTCAAAATCCTGCAAGGTAGGCTTCAGCAGTATGTGGACCGAGAACTCCCAGAAGTACAAGCTGGATTCTGAAGAGGCAGAGGAACTCGAGACCAAATTGCTAACTTGCGCTGGATTATGGAGAAAGCCAGAGAGTTCCAGAAAAATATCTACTTCTGCTTCATTGACTATGCGAAAGCCTTTGACTGTGTGGACCACAGCAAACTATGGCAAGTTCTTAAAGAAATGGGAGTGCCTGACCACTTTATCTGTCTCCTGAGAAACCTATATGCGGGACAGAAAGCAACAGTTAGAACTGGTCATGGAACAACTGATTGGTTCAAAATTGGGAAAGGAGTATGGCAAGGCTGTATATTGTCCCCCAGCTTATTTAACTTATATGCAGAATACATCATGCGGAAGGCTGGACTGGAAGAAACCCAAGCCGGAATTAAGATTGCCGGAAGAAATATCAACAACCTCCGATATGCAGATGATACCACTCTGATGGCAGAAAGTGAGGAGGAATTAAAGAACCTTGTAATGAGAGTGAAAGAGGAGAGTGCAAAACGGTCTGAAACTCAACATCAAAAAAACTAAGATCATGGCCACTGGTCCCATCACCTTCTGGGAAATAGAAGGGGAAGATATGGAGGCAGTGTCAAATTTTATCTTCCTGGGCTCCATGATCACTGCAGATGGAGACAGCAGCCCTGAAATTAAAAGACGCCTTCTTCTTGGGAGGAAAGCGATGACAAATCTTGACAGCATCTTGAAAAGCAGAGACATCACCTTGCCAACAAAAGTCCGAATAGTCAAAGCTGTGGTTTTTCCTGTTGTGATGTATGGAAGTGAGAGCTGGACCATAAAGAAAGCTGACCGCCGAAGAATTGATGCCTTTGAATTGTGGTGCTGGAGGAGGCTCTTGAGAATCCCCTGGACTGCAAGGAGAACAAACCTATCAGTTCTAAAGGAAATCAACCCTGAGTGCTCACTGGAAGGACAGATCCTGAAGCTGAGGCTCCAGTACTTTGGCCATCTCATGAGAAGAAAGGAATCCTTGGAAAAAACCTTGATGTTAGGAAGGTGTGAAGGCAAGAGGAGAAGGGGACGACCGAGGATGAGATGGCTGGACAGTGTCTGCGAAGCAACCAACATGAACCTGACACAACTCTGGGAGGCAGTAGAAGACCGGAGGGCCTGGCGTGCTCTGGTCCATGGGGTCACGAAGAGTTGGACACGACTAAACGACTAAACACACACACACAAATAAATAAATAAATAAATAAATAAATAAATAAATAAGAAAGATTTTGGGTGCATCTGTTATCTTTCTGCATGACATCTCAGGCACATCTTTAAGAGAGAAACACCTTCTATTATTCTCCACCATGAGTTTCTGCTGCAGAATTATGGGGATTAATATCCCAAAGGATGCCGTTTCTCCCACTATGAGAGGGCAAGTGATCCTTGATGACCTCTTCCAAGTTCTGAGAATGGTTTTTGCAGGCCTGATGCTGTCCCAGAAGAACACCCACCAACCTTCTTCCTGTATGAAGGCAGGGTTCCCCTGGCCAGGTGTGGAGCCTCAGCTGCCCTTGAAAGGGAGGGGAGGGGAGGCGGAGCTTTGTCACGGTGCAGCCTGCAGCTGCCGGGAACAGCTCCCGGGAAAAGCTGGAACCGCCTGGTCTCAGGTCCCTCAAAAAATGGGGGGAATCGAAGGGGAGACAAGGAGAGGTCTCTCTGAAGCAGTTAGTGAGGACCAGAAGGAAGAAGATTGGGCAGCAACCTGAATTTTCTTCCCTCTGAAAATTCACCTGAGCACAGATCAGAGACGGGAGCCATTTTGGCAGATAGCTGGGAGTAATTCCACCCGCTGAGGAGAGGAGAAGAAGAAACACGGCCAAAAATATACAATAACAAAGTAAGTTGAAGTCTTTGATTTATGAATAACCTCATTAAGATGTAAAAGAAATTAGAGTAAAAATACTTGGCTGAAAGAAGATAAGGACCGGCGAGTCTTGCTTGCTAGTCTGCTTCTTCAAAACAAAACTGATTCTTAAATAGCCGGCGGGCTCAAGGTCAAACAGAGAGACAGCGAGACGGACAAAAGTTGTGTTTCTGGAAAAAAAATCCCAGAGAAAATACCACTGGACAAGCTTTAAGGGACTGAAATTTTGTGAATGCTGTTTAGTCTGGATCTTTCTCCCTAGACTGTATGGGACTCTGATAACAGAACTGAGGAGCTAGGAAAACCAGGACTGGAGTTTGATGAATGGGACTTTGATAACAGAACCTTCCTGGGTTTTAGAAGGAGGAATAAACTTTTGAAGCAAGAAAATGGACTGTGAATCATCAGCGAGATGAATGCAATCGAATAGACTGATGAGTTAGGAAAACCAGGACTGGAGTTTTGACGGATTATAAGGATATTTATGGGAGAGACTGACTTCCTGTGTCTGCTGTTTACTCTGGACTTTTTCTTGGCTGGACTGTGTGAAACTCTGATAATACTGCCACGGTTGTAATTCTAGCCGCCTAAAGTGGTTGTTTCGACCAGATAGGCGGGGTATAAATAAATAAATAAAGATAGATAGATAGATAGATAGATAGATATAGATAGATAGATAGATAGATAGATAGATAGATAGATAGATAGATAGATAGATAGATAGATAGATAGATAGATAGATAGATAGATAGATAGATAGATAGATAGATAAAATTCAAATTGTTGGGCTAAAAGTTGATCTATATACTATAATATCTGGGTAAGGAGGGGAAGAAGGACCTAGGGGAGGTTTATGATGATGGGTTTGCTGATAAAATAGTGGAAACTAAAGAGTATTATTTATACATACCATACTTTTTGGAAAGATGGAAATATCAACTGTTGGGGACTTTGTCAGATAAAGAATGGCAGGTTACCATGCGAATGATGATAATAATAACAGGATTTCACCAGGTAAATGAGCGTCTCAGCCAGATGGAAGATTTGATGAAAGAGAAACCATCAGATGTTAAATTAACAACAGTTAAAGGAAACTGTATTAACTCCAGAGTTGTTTTTATTGAGTGTGATGCCAGGTAACATAGATGGGATTAAGAGTTACCCAGTGAGCTATTTAGCCACAACAGTCAGAAAATGTCATGTTAAAAATCGGATTACTGTCCTGGATTCATACATACATAAATGTGGGTTGAGGATTTCTCTCCCAAGGTTCCCACGGTTTTTTTTAAAAATTTTTTGCCAAGATCTTTGTCCATCATTTCCCCAAAACTTACTGAATCTGTTGCAGAAACGTCATTGAAATAAAGTTTGAGGATGATGATCTTTGGTCATAAGGAGACATCGAGGGAAAATCTTGATCTGACATTTTGAATCCCAATGTCAGATCAAGGGGTGAAAGATACATGGAGACAGATAGGATCCGATGGACCTCTTCAGTATTGAGGGGAAAAATGACAGAAGGAAAATAAACTAAGATGCAAGTTATTTCATGTATGATCTCCTTTCTGTTTTTCTTTGCTTCTAACTTCAGTCTTTTTTCAATTGTCTCCTCAGTTTTCCTAATTTTTCTGCCTTCTCCTTCCTTTCTTTTCTATTCTTTGCCCATTTTTCTAATTGAACTATGTTTAGTGATGACATCCTCTCTTCTCCCACTATCTTTCCTGTTTGCTTGCTATCTTGTATCTGTTTCATCCAATCTTTTATAAACCCATTTAACATTTTCTGGAGAATTTCTCAACCACTTTTGTCAGAGGGGAGATTGGTGGACTTAATAATCCCCTTAATATCACCAACTTCCTTACATGCCATAGTTTTCCGTGTATAAGATGGTACTTTTTCCACAGCATGCTGGTTACACGGAAATAAGGTGAGAGCATGGAAAGAAAAAAAGGGGCCTGTGTGTTGCCTCTGTAAACAGGCTTCCTTCAATCACTAGGCTTTGCTTCCTACAGTCAGGGGACTTAGCTTGCTCCAATCATGAGTCTGATGGAACTGATGTCAGCTGATGCTCTACAAATCGATTGGGACACACCTCACCGGAGGTGGAGATTGCAGGTTCAGAAGCCACAGGGACTCCAAAGGTGTCATAAATAGAAAAATACAGCATGAATTTGACCCAACTCTGGGAGTCAGTGGAAGACAGGAGGGCCTGGCGTGCTCTGGTCCATGGGGTCACGAAGAGTTGGACACGACTAAACGACTAAACAACAACAACAAATCTTTTGACTTATCTTGTTCCTCAACCTATCCAAATTCATTTTAAATACATCTTGTAAATTCCAAGTCATCTTTACCCCGTGTGCTTGGGAAAAAAGTAAATGAAAAAGCAAAGAGCGAGGAGGTCTGTTCTCTGCACATGGGGGTTGGTGGCCAGGTGGGTTAGTTTTCCTTCATTAGGGCCACCTGTGAAATTCCAGCCTGTTGTGTAAGCTTTGGAGACCTCCAGAACTCTTCATCAGCCTCAGTAGTGGTTAAATCAGAGTGGCACAGTTTTTTTTTAGCAGTGCCTGTTTCTGAAGCTCCTTGTTCCAGTCCCAGCAGTCAAGAAAAATCAGGCAGAGGCACTAGACTCCTAGCAACTAAGTCTCTTGCCATTTATATACAGCAGCAACGGCATAACAGTCCACAACTCTCTACATTAGCCAAGAGAAAGAAATCATGACCCAGTATCCATAAAGAGTATCCCACAGTGTCCAGTCAGTTGTCAGAGGCCTGACATCATCGTCATCCTTAAGATGTGTATTCCTGTGTCCTTGTTGGGCACACCTGCTGACACTTTGTATGTGGTCTCTGTGCTCTGTGTTCATGGCTGTAAAATTCAGGTCCTGTTTTATTTGGCTTAGTTTATATAACATGACTGTCTGAATGTGGGATATTGTACTTCTGTAGCCGCAATTTTTAAAAAAAGTTCCAATGTGTTGCCAGCAGGAGAAAAATTTGCCAGGCTCCCCATAGGAAAGGGCGGCCTGAATATTGCCAGCAGGACTTGGAGCTGTGAAGATGGTCTGCACAGAACACCCTCTCTTCTGGTCCCTGACATCCACACTTGCTGAAAAACAGCCCTGACCTTTGCCTTGGGTTTGGGAGAGAAGCAGTGGACTGTCAGCTTCTGGGATTTCCAGTTGTGGGATGTCGCTCTGAGAACGGAAGTGGTGCTGGTGGGGGACTCCTGCTTCCACTCCTTGACCTCTTGGCCGCTGGAGTGTCTCCAGGTTCCATGGTTTCCCGTACTATTTCACACCGTTACAAGACGGGGGATACCTGGCTCAGCAGTATTAGGAGCGAGAAGGACCTTGAAATTGTCTCACGTCACAAGCCAACAGTGTGATGTGGCTGCAAAAAAGGCCAATGCTATTTAGAGAGGGCGAGTCTCCAAATCTCATGAGGTGCTAGTTCCCTTCTCCTTGGCAAACCTAATTCTCCTGATCTTGTTGTTTAGTCATGTCCAACTCTTCGTGACCCCATGGACCAGAGCACACCAGGCCATCCTGTCTTCCACTGCCGCCCGGAGTTGGGTCAAATTCATGTTGGTTTCTCCTAGTTTCTGATATTAATACCACTACTTTTTATTAATCCTTGCTTTTTCATCACCATTTCAAAATCTGTTAATTGTGCATTACCAGTCTTTCAAATCTTTCTTTATTGGTTTCATCCTAAAGCCCTTTGTTACGATCTCACGATCAGCCTGATCACCCTTCAGGAAACGTACAGCAACAAATGCTCCTACCTCCTACCTTTTATACCAATGTCAGCCACTACAATCCCAGGCGCCTGCCCATAGCTACTGCAGCCTCAGACTTTCCCAGTGAATCAGTTTCAGGGGATTGGCTGACCTACACGCAGTTTGTTTCTCTGGCTTCCCTATGGATAATTTACTGTCTTTCTCAGTGACCCTAACTATATGAATATTTTGACATAAAGTTCCTGTATGTAACCTCCACCTCCTAGCTTCTTTATAGTCACATGTGTAAGCAATCCCCCATCTCCAAGGAGATTAAGGGGAAGCCGGAGAAGGAGAGATTCCAGAAAATTAGTCAGTCCTTATGAGCTAAGACGAGCCCTAGATCTCAGTCAGGCCCTGCACTAATTTTCCTTCCTCAAGTCCATCCCCTATGTTAAGTAAAAACAAGAAACACAGACAATCCATGAGTTTACACTCAGGCAAATCTGGGCTCTATATGGTAGCAAATACACATGGCCAATTAGATAGGTTAGTCTGTTCAAGAAACCAATGCATGCAATTCCAAAACATTACTGCTTTATTAAGACATATGGTTCAGAAAAAAATTCAGATTATAGTAAAGCATTTCAGATCACCCCCACCACTCCAGCTATAAAAATAAAACAAGAAATGCATTCTAAACTAGGATAATGCATAAGCGTAGTCATTCTTACGTATCCTGAGACTTCACAGTCCATAGTCCAACAGGTAAGGTAAAATCCAGTTGTAATCCATTAGTCCATGTTGGCAAAACACAAATCATCACAACATGTACCCTTAAAATTATTAAAGAGCAGGCCAGGTAGGTGGGGCTCGTCAGGTATGGAACACAACCCATCTAGGAGAAGGAAAACTCCAATTTCAAACCTCCACTGCCTTGTGGCTATATCTACTCATGGAAAAGGCTTCAGGAGTTAACCTAGAGGCAAAATCCGGAGCTGGAATCCCGAAGGCAGTTCGTTTCACTCTGCCAACTCCTGTGACATTGCTGGAACCAGTTGTATTGGCTCTTGCCTTTCCAGTGGACCATTTCAGCAATGTGGAGAGGAGGGGTTTGCTGCTTGGGTAACAGCCTATCCTCCATATTACTTTACCCAGGCTTAATGCTCTGGAGAGGACACTCCTCAATCCAGAGTACCATGGATGGATGCCTATGAGATCCTTAAAATCCATGTTTACCAATGCGTGATCTGCTACTTTTAAGAACCCTACGTCTCTCTTACAAACTCTAAATCACAATCACTGGATGCAACTATATATAATCTATCCTAAAATAACTTTTATATGCTGATGAATAAAAAGTAAACTTGTATTTGCGAAGTAAACTTCTTTACATCTCCTTTCAATTCTCTCCAAAAATCTTCCATGTCAGTTCTATTTATTTATCAAGACTTTAAACCATTTCCTTTTAGCATCACATCTCCATTTGGTCCCATACTCTGATGACATACCCCAGCAAAGCAACACCCAATAGTAACAAATCCTCAGACTACTATTTTCCTAAAAAAAAAACCATAACTGATAAACCCTCACTGCTGCATTTAATAATGTTTTCCCTCTCTTTTTGGCAAGATCCTACTTGGCCACGGTCAAGTGCAAAGTCCTGCACCTTGGAAAAAGAAACCAAGCTGCACAGTTACAAGATGGGGGATACATCGCTCAGAAAAAGTTCGAGTGAGAGGAATGTTGGAATTGTTGTAGATCGCAAGCTAAATGTGAGCCAACAGTGGCTTTTTATTATTCCAGGTTTTCCAATTCTTCCCTTTCTCTTTTCATGGGTTCAATACATTTATGGACTTGCAATGCCTTTAAATTAGTACTGTACAGTGGAGGAAATTTTCAAGTAAACCATGGAACTTTTCCACTAAAACCTCAATTCTAATCAAACTCGCTCCTTGTATTTCTGAGTAAGCTGGCTGAATAGGTCAGTGGTTTAAATATCTGGTTGCAGAACTAGAGGACCCCTGCTGTGTATCCCACGGGTAAGGTCAGCCTGTGTAGCCTCCGGGAAACTGCACGGTCCCAGAAACAGGGAATGGGGAATGACTTTTGAATATTTTCTACCTAGAAACCCCCGAAAAAAGGGTTGCCATCAGTCAGAATTGACTTGATGGCCCATGATTAATATTATTTCAGATAGTGGTTAATATTAATCAACTATATTTTCCCATCACTGTCTCTTTGGGGAGTCCATGCTGTTTTCACAATACAGTGGGCCCTCGACTTACAACAGCCCTAGTTGCGAACGTTTTGGGTTACGAACCCGATCTCATCGCAAGTAGCAGACTCTACTTGCGAACGCAGATCATGTTACGAACCCAAAAGGCAGGGAGAAAGGGCGGGAAATTCAAATTTCCTGTCCTTCCTCCCTGCCTTTGAAGGTTTCAAAAGGCTTCTTCTGATGTCGGAGGGAGCGCTTTGAAACCTCAGAAGCCAAAAAGGCAGGGAGAAAGGGCCGGAAGTTCGAACTCCCCCTTCCTTTCTCCCTGCATTTTTGGTTTCGGAAGCAAGCCGGATGGCCCGGGGAGAAATCGGCTCCCTCCTTTCACCCGATGCTGAGTCCCCTTTGTGCTGGGTTGAGCTCAGCTGTCACGAAGGGGACTCAGCATCGGGTGGAAGGAGGGAGCCAATTTCTCCCTGGCCGCCCGGCTTGCTTTTCCAAATGAGACATGGGTCTTCCTGGAATTCTGCTGGGAAGAAAGCTTGCTTGGAAGCAAGTGATAAATGGAGTTCAGAGCCATATCTCTCTTTGAGATGAGGAATTCTGTTGGGAAGAACGCTTGCTTGAAAGCAAGTGATAAATGGAGTTCTGAGCCATGTCTCTTTTTGTGCTGAGGAATTCTGTTGGGAAGAAAGCTTGCTTGCAAGCAGGTTAAAAATGGAGTTCAGAGCCATGTCTCTCTTTGTGCTGAGGAGTGTTTTTCAAGGTGTTCAGTTGTCTGAAAGGTGCTTGTTCCCTCTCGCATTTGCTGTCCCTCCCCCCCCCCCAAAAAAGATGCTTGTCTTGTCTTGGCTGAAAACGTGCTTTTCAAGGAGTTCTGTTGAAAAGGTGTCTCCCTCCTTCCCTCCCTTTTTCCATTCCTTTTTTTTAACCTAAGTCATCTTAGGTAAAAAGGAAAAAAAGGGGAAAAAAAGAAAAAATTCTGCCCCTAATGGTAGGAATGGATTAAGCAGTTCTGCATTAGTTCCTTTGGGAACTAATGATTCGAGTTACAAACCGCTGCTCGACTTAAGAACCAAAAACAGCCGGAATGGATTAAATGGTTTTCAATGCATTCCTATGGGAAATGCTGATTCGGCTGACAAACTTATCAACTTACAAACTTCCTTCCGGAACGGATTACGTTCGTAAGTAGAGAGCCCACTGTGTGTCAAATTTTTCAACTGTTGCCAGTAAAGCCTTCAGGAGATTACGCTCTGTGCTACATTCTCAAGACATCTTCTTTTTTGCCTTATCAGGTAACAAATTCAATGGCCAGAATTATACAGAGCCACTTCTTCTGGCCCAGAAAAGAGTCAAGTGTGAAGCCAGGAAGAAAAGCTTAGAAAAACCAATGAGCCAGAGGAGAAACAGCTTAAACACCAGAACTGTGGAGATAGCTTCAGAGCAGTGCTGCTAGTTCAGTTTAAAGAACTCATCCGGGGGAGAAATCATACAAAAACATGGAATGTGAAAAGAGTGTCAGTGGGAGAAGAAGTCTGTGTTCACATCAAAGAACTCACACTCGGGAGAAACCACATAAATGCACGGAATGTGGAAAGAGCTTTAGTCGGAGTTGTAAACTTAAGTTACATCAAAGGATTCACACTGGGGAGAAACCACATATATGCATGGAATGTGGAAAGAGCTTTTGTCAGAATGGTCAGCTTAGGGTACATCAAAGGACCCACACTGGGGAGAAACCATATAAATGCATGGAATGTGGAAAGAGCTTTTCTCAGAATGGTCAGCTTAGGATACATCATAGGATCCATACTGGGGAGAAACCACATGAATGCATGGAATGCAGAAAGAGCTTTAGTCGCAGTGATGCCCTTAGATTACATCAAAGGATCCACACTGGGGAGAAACCACATAAATGCATGGAATGCGGAAAGAGCTTTAGTAGCAGTGGTGACCTTAGGTTACATCAAGGGATCCACATTGGGGAGAAACCATATAAATGCATGGAATGTGGAAAGAGCTTTAGTCGCAGTGGTGACCTTGGGTTACATCAAAGGACCCACACTGGGGAGAAACCACATAAATGCATGGAATGTGGAAAGAGCTTTAGTCGGAGTTGTAACCTTAAGTTACATCAAAGGATGCACACTGGGGAGAAACCACATAAATGCATGGAGTGTGGAAAGAGCTTTAGTCACAGTGGTGACTTTAGGTTACATCAAAGGATCCACATTGGGGAGAAACCACATAAATGCATGGAATGTGGAAAGAGCTTTAGTCGGAGTTGTAACCTTAAGTCACATCAAAGGATTCACACTGGGGAGAAACCACACAAATGCATGGAATGTGGAAAGAGCTTTAGTCGCAGTGACGCCCTTAGATTACATCTAAGGATCCACACTGGGGAGAAACCATATAAATGCATGGAATGTGGAAAGAGCTTTAGTCAGAGTGGTCAGCTTAGGGTACATCAAAGGACCCACACTGGGGAGAAACCACAGAAATGCATGGAATGTGGAAAGAGCTTTAGTCAGAGTGGTCAGCTTAGGGTACATCAAAGGACCCATACTGGGGAGAAACCACATAAATGCATGGAATGTGGAAAGAGATTTTGTCAGAATAGTCAGCTTAGGTTACACCAAAGGATCCACACTGGGGAGAAACCCCATAAATGCATGGAGTGTGGAAAGAGTTTTAGTCACAGTGGTGACCTTAGGTTACACCAAAGGATACACACTGGGGAGAAACCACATAAATGCATGGAGTGTGGAAAGACCTTTAGTTGCAGTGGCAGCCTTAGGTTACATCAAAGGATCCACACTGGGGAGAAACCACATAAATGCATGGAATGTGGAAAGAGCTTTAGTCAGAGTTGTAACCTTAAGTTACATCAAAGGATTCACACTAGGGAGAAACCACATAAATGCATGGAATGTGGAAAGAGCTTTTGTCAGAATGGTCAGCTTAGGGTAGATCAAAGGACCCACACTGGGGAGAAACCATATAAATGCATGGAATGTGGAGAGAGCTTTAGTCGCAGTGGTGACCTTAGGTTACGTCAAAGGATTCACACTGGGGAGAAACCACATTTGAATGCATATTTGAATGCAGACCTGAAAGAGGAACTATCCATGGCAAGGCACCAGGATATGAAGTGTATAGGTTAAACAAAGCCATTTATGGTTTAAGACAATTGGCTAAGAATTGGAATGATTGTTTGCACCGAGTATTGGTAAAACTGGAGTATCCTTGTCTATATACCAAGAAAAATGGGAATGACTTAAACATACTGTTAGCATATGTTGATGATATTTGTTTCATGGCAAAGAGTCAGAGCCAAATAGAACAGTTTGAAAAACAGTTAAAAAAGGAATTTAAATTAAAAAGTCTAGGACCAATACAAAATTACCTAGCGGTACAAATACAGAGAACAAAACAAGGGCTTGAATTGAGTCAAGAGTTAAAAATGAAACAAATGTTGGAAAAGTACTGCATGGGAGAATGTAAATGTGTGAGTACTCTGTGAGGGTCCGTTATTCTTCGCCTCCCCCATCCCAAATAAAGCCGCAGACGCATTTGAACAAAACAATTTGTCTTCTTTATTTAACTGTGGCAATGGGATAGAAACGTCAATCAGGTTGGGGATAAACTTCTCCTGTTGAAGTAACGGTTCATACAGGGGCACCCAATCTTCGTCAAAAGGGTTACTGGACTTCGATGCCCATGGACCGGCCTGAACCTGGGAGGGTTCTTCGGGTTCGAAGTCGTCTCTCTCCATCGTCAGTAATGGGGTTGTCTCCTCGAGCCCTGCATATCCCCAGGGTGAGGTTGTTGTTGCCCCGAGGTGCTCCCAGGGTCCAGGCAATACCCTAGCCTCCTCAGCTCCTCCAGATGCCATCGGGTCTTTTCCTCTCTCTCCCTTTCTACCCGTTTCTTCTCCTCAACTAACTTTCGCCGCCACTCACGGGTCTCTCTTTCTCCCCAGTAAGAGGGACGGACCCGAGCCTCATTCCTCCTTCTCTCCTCTGCTTCTTGCTTTGTCATACACACCTGTTCCCACTTGCCCGACCAGGGGTCTTGGATCGAGACCCACTCCCATTCGCCTTCTTTCCCCGCCTGTCGCTGACTGACCTCTCCTACAGCTCCCTCTTCTGGATCTTTCGCCCCCCTTCCCGCCCAGACCAGAGGAGTCTGGGTCGCTATGCTTAACCCCTTCATGCCCCGTTCTAAATCAACGGTATCCACTGCCTGGTGTAGCATCCGGGGTGGAAATGGCTTGGGTGCGGTCTGGGTGCCCACGGAGGCTCTAGGGCGAGACGGCACTCCTAACATCACCTCACGACCCAGGGAACGGGTGTCACATACTCCCATGACAATAGACTTTCAAAAGGAAGATGAGAACAGTAAAGATTTCGAAAACCAAGAGTTATACCATTCAGCCATTGGAAGCTTAATGTATTTAGCAAACTGGACACATCCAGACATAACAGCTTCAGTTAACATTCTAAGTAGGTATATAGCCAAACCAAGTGAAAAGCACTGGCAAGGGGTAAAAAGAATTTTCAGATATTTAAAAGGAACATATAACTACCATTTGATATTGAAGCCATCAAAAGATTTAAAACTGCCTATGTAAATAGTGATTGGACCAATGATGAGTCAGACAGAAAATCCATGACTGGATTTGTAATAAAATTTGGAAACAATATAGTTGGATGTTAATCCAGGAAACAAAGTTCCGTAGCAACTTCAACTTCGGAAGCAGAATTTGCCGCTTTGTCAGAATTGTGTTCTGAGTTGACATGGTACAAATAGTTAGCAAAAGATTTAAAAATTAAAACAAGGGGTGCAATAAAAGTGATGGAAGACAATACTACATGTATACACATGGCTGAAACAGAAAGAGTGAAAAATAGAAGTAAACATGTTGATATCAAATATCATAATGTAAGAGAGGCAATAAAAGAGAAATTGATTGAATTAGAGTATTGCCAAACTGAAAACAACATAGCTGACATATTGACTAAGCCTTTGAGTACACAGAAACACGAGAAATGTGTAAAAGAATTGGGAATGTGTTATGTTCAGGCATAAAAAATTAGGAGGGGTGTCAGAATATAGATATTTTGTAGGCCTGAACCTGAATAAGAACTGTGTGACACCCGTGATCCGGGTCGTGAGGTGATGCTGGGAGTGCCGTCTCGCCCAAAAGCCTCCGTGGGCACTCAGACAGCCCCCAAGCCGTTCCCACCCCGGATGCTACACCAGTCCGTTGATACAGTGGACTTGGAAAAGGGGCTGAAGGGGTTAAATATAGCTACCCAGACTCCTCTGGTTTGGGCGGGAAAGGGGAGGAAGGATCCTGAGGAGGGAGCGGCAGGGGAAGTCAGTCACCGACGAGCAGGGGAAGAAGGTGGATGGGAATGGGTGTCCATCCAAGACCCCTGGTCGGGTAAATGGGAACAGGTCTGTCTTACTAAACAGGAGGCAGAAGAGAGAAGGAGGAATGAGGCTAGGGTCCGCCCCTCTTATTGGGGAGAGAGAGAGACCCGGGAGTGGTGTAGGAGGTTAGTAGAGGAGAAGAAAAGAGTAGAGAGAGAGAAAGAGGAGAAGACCAGATGGCATCTGGAGGAATTGAAGAGACTGGGGTACTATCCGGACCTTGGGAACACACCGGGGCAGAGACCTCCATACCCTGGGGATATGCAGGGTTCGAAGAGACGACCCCATTATTAACGATGGAGCGTGAAGACTTCGATCCCGAAGAACCCTCACAGCTTCAGGCCGGTCCATGGGCGTCGAAGTCAAGTAACCCATTCGACGAAGATTGGGTGCCCCTGTATGAACCATTACTTCAGCAGGAGAAGTTTGTTCCCAACTTGATTGACATTTCCATCCCTTTACCCCAGTTAAATAAAGAAGACAAATGGTTTGGTTCAAATGCGTCTACAGCTTTATTTGGGACGGGGGAGGTGAAGAATAGCGGACCCTCACAAGCTGCCATTGTGCACAGATGTCAGTATGCTGAGTCACTCTGAAGATGATGCAATGTCTGGAAATAAGAAGACACCAGGTGCAGAAGATCAGATCATGTGTCTTCTGATTGGACTAGAGACGCCATGTATATGTATATAAGTGATCCGTGTATTTGCATCATTCTCTTCTTTCTTCACCATTTGCTGCTATCCACTATGTCCATTTGTGTAAAGAGTTCCTGCCATGCTAATGTGATGCCTGCCTGTAAATACCTTGCAAAAGAAGAACTTGTGTGTTCAATAACTCTGCGATTTTCCTGTCACCAAATCCATGACAGAAAGCTTATAAAAGCATGGTGTGACGTGTGCCATGATGTCACCTGCCTGTTTTGGCTAAGGCTGGAGTTTCCTGGCCTATGGCAGGGCAGGAGGTGGGTCTTAAAGGGGTGGAGTTTTTGTATATAAGGGTGAAGTGAAAAGAGGAGTGGGGGGTAGATAGATAGAGGGCTGAGAGAGGGCTTGAAAGGAGATCTGTAGACAGGGTTAGATATAGGTTAGGTAATTGAGTGTTAAGGAACAAAGAACTGTGCAGGGTTAAGGTCTGAGAAATATAGTGTGACAAGTGATTCTTTTACTCAGTGATTTCCATTTTAATTTTGTATTCAATAAATCATCATTTTTATTTTGAAATCCATACTAAGTCTGAAGTGTCAGGTTTATGTGTGGTTGGTGGCAGCGAAGTTGTGTATGTGTGTGTGAAGGATCGTGACCTGTCATCTCTTGTGGTGACGTAGGAGGAGGTGGCAGTCGCGACACATGGAATGTGGAAAGAGCTTTAGTCAGAGTGGTCGCCTTAGGTTACATTAAAGGACTCACACTGGGGAGAAAGCACATAAGTACATGGAATGTAGAAAGAGGTTTATTCAGAGGTCCTGATAAGGCTTAAGGAGCTCATTCAATTTTGTCCTGGCCTCCACTGGAAAGAATAAACAACAAAATAAATATAAAATAGAGAATACAGATCCATTGGTACCCTCTTTAAAACTCAATTACTATTATTATTTTTGAGGGTAAAGCCTTATAAACAGTGGTGGGATTCAAGTAAATTAACAACAGGTTCTACGTCCTAATGATGAATGAATGAATGAATGAATGAATGAATGAATGAATGAATGAATGCCAGGACAGTGGGATCTGATGAGGATTTCTTCCACAGTCGTCTCCCTACTGCCTATTATCACAACTACTACTCACATAATTAAGACATCTGGATAAGTGCATCTGTTTGGGCATACTGCTGCTCACCATGGGCATGTGCCAAAAACACACACACAAACGTACACCTCACAATGGGTGCTTATGACCAAGTTTGACAGAGAACTGACACATCTCTCCTTCCATCATCATAGGCATCCTTCAGTCTCAAAAGACTATGGTAACATGCTCTGAATCGAGGAGTGTCCTCTCCAGAGCATGAAGCCCGGATAAGGTAATATGGAGGATAGGCTGTTACCCAAGCAGCAGATCCCCCCTCTCCACATTGCTGAAATGGTCCAATGGAAAGGCAAGAGCCAATACAACTGGTTCCAGCAATGTAGCAGGAGTTGGCAGAACGACACATGCTGCCTTCGGGACTCCAGCTCCGGATTTTGCCTCGAGGTTAACTCCTGAAGCCTTTTCCATGAGTGGATATAGCCACAAGGCAGTGGAGGTTTGAAATCGGAGTTTTCCTTCTCCTAGATGGGCTGCCTTCCATGGCTGACGAGCCCCACCTACCCTAAAATTGTAAAAATTGCTTCCCTCCCCTTTCCTGCTCCTGAAATGACTGATAGCCCTGTTTGTTGTCACCTGGAGGCCGCCTTTGCACACTTGTTGTGGAGTTATTCTCTCTCCTCCCCCCCCCCCCGCTTCCTTCTGGCTTGGAAGGTATGGTCCCTTTTCAGACTGTCGCCACTCCACCTCAACCCCACCACCTCAATCGGTCCTTCAGTTACTGACTCCTCTGAGGTCTCCTCCTCCTCCATCTTTCCCCTCCACCCCGCGCCCACTGCTTCTCCTCGCCAGTCGCTTTGAGGGGTGTTGGTGGTGCTGGCGGTGCTGGTGTTGATGATGGCTTCCCTCAGAGCCCTGGCGGCTGCTTCCTCTTCTCATTTCCCACTTTTCCTTCATGCCACAGATTCACCAAAAACATAAGACTCCCCCCCCTCCACTGTCTTCCCCAAATTTCCACCTTCCAGTTTCATCTCCTCTGTCCTCCTCTGCTGCCCCTTTTCTCCTTCACCCCCACACAAGTCCTCAGGGAAGAGTCCTAAAATACAAGCCTTAGTTTTCAGGGAGAGTGCTGTGTAACCCCATGCAGTGCAGGTTTAATCTCTATTCCCTGGTCTGGGGAAACAAGGAAGGTAGATGTGTGGGAAGAAGGGAAGGAAGAAGAAGGAGAACCTCACTTGCCTTGAAAGGGCCATTAGGGTCATCTTGAACGGCACATAACACACAAGTAAAGCGAAGATGAACTTGAGAATAACTCAAATTCTCTGACCAGTTCTGAAAAAAAGTTCTTACCACAGAGCAACAGTAATAGTAATAGTAATGAAGCTTTTTCTGTAGCACAAGCAAGAGAGGGTTGCCACACTGGGATGTGAACTGGTCTCTGAACAATGCCACAATCATTTAATCCCTCCCCATTCCAGGTTCTGTGGAAAAGTTGGAGGCAACAGGAAAAGAGGAAAATGAAATGTGAAATGGATTGACACCATCAGAGAACCCACAGAGTTGAGTTTGCAGCAGTTATTCTCAGGGCTGTTGAGGACGGCGCATTTCAGAGATTGTTCATTTGTAGGGTCACCCTAAACCAGGGGCAACGTTGATAGCATGTAACAACAACAGAAGCTTAAAACATCTTGCTGACACGTGGCTCTTCAAAGAGGACTGTCCCAATTAACAAAATTATGATCATCTTTGCAAACACCCTTGGCCTATCAGATCATATGGCAGATACCCTGGACTGCCAAAAAAGATGAGTAAGTGGGTTCTAGATCTAATTAAGCCTAAATTATCTCCAGAGGCAAAACAAACAAACAAACAAACCTGAGGCTGTCCTACTTCGGCCACATCATGAGAAGGCAGGCATAGATTGAAAAAGACCATAATACTTGGAAAGGTGGAAGGCAGCAGGGAAAGAGGAAGGGTAAATGCAAGATAGACCTACTCCCTAAGGAACCCACAAGCTTGAGTTTGTAATAGATGGGCAGGGCTGTTGAGGCCAGGCCATGTTGGAGATTGCTCATTCGTAGGGTCACCTTAAGTAGGGGGGAATTTGACGACACATAACAATAACAGCAACCACAGGTTTTGTATTGATTCCCTGCATCTAACTGCCAATTACAAAAAGTTGAAAGGTTATTTCCTTAATTGGTTGTTGTGGGTTTTTTCAGGCTCTTTGGCCATGTTATGAAGGTTGTTCTTCCCAAAAAACCCACAACAACCATCAGATTCCGGCCGTGAAAGCCTTTGCAAATAAATGCCCTTAGCTGGCAGGATCTGGACTTGACAAATCCATGTTGGCTTCTAGTTATTACTCCCTTGTTTTCTAGGCGCTAGCACAATGCCCGCTTTATGATCTGTTCCAATTTTGGAGATTTCAGCCCAGTGCTCCGGCATATCAAGATCATTTAGAGTTTTGTTTCAGTCTTTCTGGGTATTCCTTATTCTACCGGATTTAATCTTATCCACAAATCTGACAAGCATTCCCTGCATTCCACATGTCAGTGGGAGCCAGAGACAGCTTAGGGAGGATGCTGGCTTACCATGTTCCTTGGAACCCAGCACTCTCCTGTCTGGGCAGACAGGCCTTGTCTCAGCGTTGGCGTTGAGGTCCCCGAGGGTTCTTGTCCTGGGAGATCCTAATGTTCATGCTGAGGCTGGGGCCACAGGCGCAGCTCTTGAGGTCTTGGAAACCGTGGCTTCCTTGGACATATCCCAACATGTGAATGGCTTGTGAAATGCTTGGCAGACCCAGTTGGAGGGGGGGAGGAATCAGGAGGCTTTTGCAACCCTTATGTGGGTCTCCCCTCTCCCCTTCCAGTCCTTCACATTGTTTTGGGAGCCCCCAATCTTCCCTTGCATGATCCCAAGGAGGGAGCTTTTCAACTGAGGGGGGACACTTGGGGAAGGGTGCCCAGAGCGACCAAGGAGCATGAAAGAGCCCCTCTCACACACACCCTTCAAGAAGGAGGGAGCAGCTGGAGCCACTCTTTCGCTTGCCTTCGTCATCATTTTTCCCACCGCACAGCTTCGCTGGCCTGCCTCTCCAGAGACGCGATGGCCAAGACCCGCGGAAGGTAATTGGAGAAAAGGCCAGCACACCTTTCAGCCCATGCCTTCCTCTGGTGTTCTCTCTGGGGAAGGTGAGGGGGGGGGGAAGCGCCTGGCTCTCACGCTTTCTTCCATCAGGCTCTCTCTCTCTAATATATAGATATATATTATTTAACAAATGCACCCTCACCGGGAATTGGCACACGCCGAAAGAGAAGCCAGTGCCTCACCCCACTTGTTGGGGGGCCCCACGGGGCAAGCTGGACCCACTTCCCAGACTTGTCCTGCCCCCCCAGGGCCCCTCTGGACCTTTCTCCCACCAGGGCCAGACTGACCTTGCTTGTGATTTAGCCCATTTCTTTTTAATCCGCCTTTCAGGGCATGCTGTCTTCTTGGCCAGGCGGCTTATGAGCCTAGACCAACCGGGCCGGACCTAGGGTTGCCCGATGTCCAGCAAAAGGAGGACTTGTCCTCCATTTTAGCCTAATGTCCTCTGTCCGGCAGGCAAAGAAAAATGTTTAAAATGTCTGGCTTTTGTATATTTTATGTTATACTTTTGGATGGGAGGGGGAGAAGTGGAAGGACCCCCCAACCCCCGTCTTTTCCCACTTCCACCCACCCGTTACCTGCTGCTGGTGCCCTCAGCCCCTCACACTGTGGTGGCTGCTGCACAGCGATCTGCCATGCCTGCCCAGCCCACGTGGAACTCAGAAAAGCAGTGCAAGTGGTGCGCCACCCACCGAGCCAGGCAGGAGCAAGCAGCACCCGAGGGCATCAATGGGAAGGCGAGGGCCTGGACTGGGTGTGTTCAAAGTCCCTTTTGGGGACTCCAACTCCCACACTCCCCAGCCTTGAACTTGTTGTAATATTCAATATGTAACATGTCTTTCTTTTTAATGGATAACCTCTTGAAGGAACCTCATGTGTTCCCTGTAGTTAATCAGCCTTATAAATGTAGTTTGTTTCACCCTCTACCCCCACACCCTCCCTCGGATGGTGCGAAGCTACTTGCGAGGCAGAACCTTTTGAGTTTGCCTACTTATTGGCGTTGTCTGGAATGCTGTTGCATATTTTGCTCAATTGTATATGGTATGTGTTACAGTAGCGGTGACATCATCTAGCTGTCTACACAGGGAAGAATACCATACAAGATAAAGAATTTTTAGAAGAGGTTTATTCAGATTTGGTTGGACCCATGCCATTATCCGCAGGCAATAACAGGTATTTCCTTACCTTTACAGAGTCAAAAAGTAAATATACTTATGTATATATACTTAAAAGTAAAGATGAGACTCTTGAAAACTTTAAATGTTATATAGGTGCCATTGAATCAGTTGGCATGAAAAACTGTAAAGCAGTCAGTACTCCGTTAGAACCAGCCTATTTAAAATTAAAAGATGGACAGCCACTTAAATCTAAAACTACAAGGCCTGATGTTACAGCAGCTGTTAGATTTCTAAGTAGAAATGTGGGCTCACCGAACCATCACGATCGGAGTGCCATAAAGAGAGTGGCAAGGTATTTGAAGGGAACAGAAAATCTAAAATTAAAGATATTACCTTGTGATAAACTTAGGTTAATTGGATATATGGATGCCAGTTGGGGAGAAGAATCAACGAACTATAAATCAACCAGTGGATACCTGTTTTATTATGGAAACAATCTTATTGACTGGGCCAGTAGGAAACAAAACATTGTGGCCCAATCTTCAGCAGAAGCGGAATGCATTGCAGCAGCAAACGCATGTAGTGGTTTAGAATGGATTTTTGATCTTTTGAAGGATTTTGGAATTGAAGAATCTACTCCCATAACGATGTTTGAAGACAATCAAGTGTGCATTACCATTTGTAGATCAAAGAGCACGAAAGCTTAGGAGTAGAGCGATAAAAAGTCAACTTGTAAAGGATTTGTATCAGAAGGGATTTATTGATATTGACTATTGCCCTACCAATGAAATGGTAGCGGATATTCTGACAAAACCGTTAGTAAAAGAAAAATTTGTACATCTTCGGGAAATGTTGAATATGTTTAATGTTAACACCAGCAGAATTGATCATGGGCTATGTAATTGATTATGTAACCAAAATTGTATCCATGTTACATCTTGAGAAGGGGTGTTGTAATATTCAATATGTAAGATGTCTTTCTTTTTAATGGATAACCTTGGAAGGAACCTCATGTGTTCCCTGTAGTTAATCAGCCTTATAAATGTAGTTTGTTTCACCCTCTACTCCCACACCCTCCCTCGGACAGTGCGAAGCTACATGCAAGGCAGAACCTTTTGAGTTTGCCTATTTATTGGCATTACCTGGAATGCTGTTGCATATTTTGCTCAATTGTATATGGTATACATATTTTAGATGTTATGTTTATTTACTAGGCATCCCCGTGTACCTTTTCCCTAAGAGGCTTAGATAAAGTATATATTTAAAACAACTTATCTCAGTGTCTCGCAACCTCCTTTATAAATTTCACAACAGAACTGATGACCCTCAGGGGAGGGGAGGCTGCCTCGTTTGGCTTTGCCCAACGTCGTTTTCTCTCAGCCTGCACTGGAGCCTTATTTGGGTATCCAGATTAGCAAGTTTGCCTCTGAGCCTGTGCAGAGTGTGACTGAATGGGGGATCATGCAGCCAGCCTGGGTGGCTTTAGGTTTATTTGCTTTGCTCCTCCTTGGAAGTCCAATTTGAAGAATATTACCTGTGAACAGTTTGATGCATATGTGATTGCTAATGAAGATCTTCTGTGAAAAGTTAGCTCCTCTGAGAAATATGTTGTATAAGTAATAAAGATTATAATATAATAATTGTACAACTGGCTAATTTTTTTTGTATTTTGAAAAAAAGCCTCCACTGAATTTATATTTATTTTTACCATTACTGTTTCTTAAGAGACATTTATTGGAAGCTATTGTAATGAAATTGTATTGCTTGGGGATTAATCCAGAACAATTCAAATGAATATTTAATACATCCTCTGTCATCTTTTTTTTAATCTTTCTATGTCCTCTTTTTGGTACCCATGTATCTGGCAATTCTCATCAAGAGCACCCCACGGATGGGCTGGGGGAAGCGCCTCTTTGTTGCCAGGTTAGGGGCCGCAAGGGGAGAGGAGGCAGCCAGAAGGACCCTATTCCTGGCTGCCCGGAGTTTGCCCCAAGGACGGCAGTCGGCTGGCTGTTCATTGATTGATTGATTGCCATGATCTGATATCGGCAATTGTGATTTAGGAACCCTGTGTGGTGTAGTGGATAGTGATGGACTGGACTGAAGACCATGGTTTGAATCCCTTCCTGCTCAGCCATGCAAGGTGTGGAACTGGTCAAACCACTCCTTAAGAGCCGGACGAGGTCCCTAGGGATCTTCAGGTCCAGCCCCCGTCAAGGAGGCACAGTGGGGAATCGAACTCGTGACCTCTGGCTTCATAGCCAGAAACCTAAACCACGGTTACAGCACTTTCGACAAGCTACAAAAGCAGGCACACATTTGACCGAAGTCAAGATGACAGAGGAATGCAGAAAGAATGTTTTACAATTCAACAAGTGATCCATTATAATTTAGATATACAGTAACACATATTAAGGATAAGCTCGGGAAAATTAGAAGAAAGATGGAATGACGAAATTCTCTCTGCAGGTCATCAATGATACAACGTATTTCTTCCATGGTAAGTTCTCTAATTCCAGCCTCTTGTCTTTCTAGCTTCTTAACTCAAACACAGATCTAAAGCAGTTTATACGGTGGATTTGAGCTACTTGGCTTATTTTCCTTAGCTGGAGACGCCTCTGACCCACACTAAGCCAATGTCTACACAGCCCTTTAAATCTGAATAGCTTCTTAACGAGTCCAGTACCCAATCTGGAAATGAGAGAAAGAAAGCAGTCATCACCCAAAATGTCAGCAGCAGACCATGAAGAAGAAATGAAGGACCGCTACCCAGACAAGGTCAAGGAAACCAAATCATTTTGCTGAAGCCAGGAGTCAAAAGCTGGGCTAGATCAAGCCAAAAGGGCATCGAGTTGATATAGTGACCCACCAGATGCCCAGAGGAAACTCACAAGCACAGCACAAAGACAACATCCATCCCCGAATCTTATCCTCAGTATACTGGATGACTCTAACATCTCAAAGTGCACAAGGGTGTTAAATAAGTGGAAGAGGAAGTCCACTGTGTCACATCTCCCTTTGGAAAGGACACCCAAGTGACACATTAGACCAGAAGTGTGAAGAGAGGGTTGACTTTGCATCACTTCTTCAAGCATGTTATCTCTGCAAATTAACTACACGTAAACGATGGAACCCAGGAGACTACTCCGTTGAGTAAAAATGTAACTCACTATGTCAGATTGGCTTCATTTGGAAGTGCATGCGTGCACGCCGGTGCACGAGAGAGACTATTTCCTTCCCCTTCCTTCCTAAACCAGCTCCTCTTTACGTCTTCAAGATAAACTGGGATCATCACCTGGCAGAGATGCTCTGATGGTCTTCCTGGGCTGAGCAGGGGGTTGGACTGGATGGCCTCGGAGGCCCCTTCCAACTTCCCTTTTCTAGGATTCTATGACAGCATGCTATTTCGATGCAATACTGTCTTGCTAGTCCAAAGCTAATAAAAGGACCCGGATGTGCCTGTGGTCCGTTCTTTCTGTTGTTGTCGCTGTTGTAAGAGCCTCGTGGCGCAGTGGTTAAACCGCTGTACTGCAGTTAAAACTGCTCACGACCTGGGGTTCAAATCCCAGGTAGCCGGCTCAAGGTTGACTCAGCCTTCTATCCTTCCGAGGTTGGTAAAATGAGTACCCAGCTTGCTGGGGGGGGGGGGACAATGTGTAGCCTGCATAATTAAATTGTAAACCGCCCAGAGAGTGCTTGAAGCACTGTGGGGCGGTATATAAGCAGCACGCTTTGCTTTTGCTTTGTGTGCCCTCAGGTCACTTCCAACTTACTGCAACCCTAACAGCATTTTGAAGGTTTTAGAAATGTGCAAGGAGTAGCTCACCACTGCTCCCTCTCAGTGAGTTTCTGTGCCTGACTAAGTCTTCTGTGACTTCTAGTCCAGCCGTTCTCAGTAGGGGCCATACAGCCCGGGGAGGGGCACATTTGAATCCTAATTTAGCCTCTACTTCTTTCTCAAGACAAAAAAAAAGCTCAAGAAGGGCTGTCCCACTCTATAAATACTCTAAATGAACCCCATTGTTATAACTCTCTTACTCCAATACACCAATTCAGTCAAGGCAGGGGTGGGGAGAGGCACCACAAGATCCATTTCTAAAGATCTGGACAACAATAACAACAACAAAAGGTCTCAACATAATGAGAGTCCAAGATGGGGAAGGAGCTGTACAATCATGGAGAAATCTTTTTTTCACACCCCGCTCCTTCCCACACAGCCACACCTCCAAGAACAATAGCCCTGATCAAAAGGTCTCCCTTGGTGCTCTCAGATGGGTTTACAGGGAAGAAGTTGTGCTTGTTACTCAGATGCAGCACACAGGGCTTTATCTCGTTTAAAAGGAGGGGCCCAGACAGAGCTTAGGAGCAAACCCTCAACCACTAGAGTTGGTCATTAATTCCCACCCACCCCACCCCCTTGTCCCTCATCATGGCAGCTCCCTCTGTTTGGCAGAGTCTCCGTCTTCTGCGTTGGTTGTGGCCTTTTTCTAGCTTTCCCATGATCCGGGCCTGGCTCAGAAGACTCCAGCTTCATTGGGCAATGCCGTCTTGATTGAGAAGTCTAGAAAAGGGGTTCCCTTCAGGTAAGTAAAACAGGCCACAGTGAAAGACTGAAGAATAAGTTTGCTTTTTAATACAGCCATCCAATGAACCACTAGGATCTGTTCATGGTGCAGCTTGGGAAGGTGGGGAGAAGGGGCTCAGTTTCAACCACAGAAATGGTGCAAAAGGACAGGTCAAGGTCACAGCTCTGGCCTAATTAGTCTCTCCTCTTTATGGTTGTTTCTAAGCTTAGAGAAATATTATCCAATATATCAAATCTCCGACACCTTTCTTGCTCTTTCGTCACTGTGAGGTCAGAGGAAAGAGTGAGCCATCCCCTCGTGAGCAGGACACAGAACAGACGAGAGGAATAATAACAGCAGGAAAGGAGACAGAAGTAGAACAGGAAAAAGATCAAACAAGCGATGTACGCGAGGAGGAAGAGGAGAGAAGCCACGCAGAAGAACAAGAGACAAAGGGAAAGAGAGAGAGAGACGCAAGGAAAGTCGAGAGAGAAGGCGCGTGGGAGAGAGTAGTAGTAGGCATCCTTCAGTCTCGAAAGACTATGGTAGCGTGCTCTGTATGGAGGACTTGGAACAGCGTCTCGTGTGGCTGAGAAGGCCAATTCGAGAGTTACAATCTCTTCCACACTGAACCCGTGTTGTTTCGACGCTGTATGCGAAGCTGGAGTGTCCTCTCCAGAGCACGAAGCCTGGGTAAAATAATATGGAGGATAGGCTGTTACCCAAGCAGCAAATCCCCCCTCTCCACGTTGCTGAAATGGTCCAGTGGAAAGGCAAGAGCCAATACAACTGGTTCCAGCAACGTCGCAGGAGTTGGCAGAATGAAAGAAAATGCCTCCGGGACTCCGGCTCCGGATTTTGCCTTGAGGTTATCTCCTGAAGCCCTTTCCATTAGTGGATATAGCCACAAGGAAGTGGAGGTTTAAATTTGGAGTTTTCCTTCTCCTAGATGGGCTGCCTTCCAGGGTTCCGGGTAGGAAGAGAGAGAGACAGGGGAAAGAATAGGGAGGCACGAGGAAAGGGGACCATGGGGCGTGGAAGAGCGAGAGGCAGGGGAAAGAGAGAGTCGTGAGGAAAGTGAACCGTTAAGGCAGTTAAGAGAGGGAGAGAGAGGCAAGAGGGAGTATCGCAGAGATGACCGAGAGAGGGTAGATGTGTTTTTAACAACAGAGGAAGGAAACACATCTACAGATACAGAGAAGGTCTCAGTATTTGAAGAAAACAACAGATGATTTAGTTAAAGAAGGCGCGTTTGCTTACAAAGTACCAAGAAAGAGATTAGCCGGGAGTGTTAGAGAAGGAAGAAACGAATGGTCTTGTGAAGAGAAAATACGTCCTATAATACCAGGTCTTAGTCCTTTAGAATGGACAGTTTTAGTCTTTCCAAGGGGTCAAGGTCCAGACCCAATCTACATGAGGGAGAAACAACCAGAGGGGCAATGGGCTCGCCACCGTGCTGTGGGACTTTATGCCACGGACGCAAGCCACAACCGAGAGAACCGATCAACAAAGAGAAATAGAGCAGAACTTATTGTTAAAGGACATTAACCAAGAAAAGTCACTGTTATGGATGTGGGATAATTCCCCACCTCATTTATCTGTTTGTTGTCCTAATGTGTTGAACAAAGTTGAAGCAATAGGTTCTGTTAATAAAAGTTCTTTTATTCAAAATAATGACTCATCTTTTACGATACAACAAGGGGAGCAAGCTCAGGAAAAGAACGAACCTTTTTACAGTCACTCACAGGTTGGAATCCTATGCCACTTGACATAGAAAATGATTGTGCAATGGACAGTGCCACTAGTTGCAAGGCTGCGAAGCTGCTGGCGGGGTAGGACTTCTCCCTTGGCCTGACATGTGACAACTCTTTGAGCAACGACAAGTTACGAAGCGGCAGCCATGCAACAGGATTTTGGTCACTGAGTAAAAAGGAATTTGTTGTGCTTTAAATCCTTATACACCACTGCTATAGTCTGCTAGTTGGGCAAGAATTATGCAACACTCATATTGATGGGTGTGCATGTGCCTTTGTTTAAATTTCAGGCTGCTTTGCAATGCACCTACCTTGCAAGGCAAGGATCTAGAGGTATACAAAGCGTCTTGGATGCTCTGCTATCTGTAGCTGCTTCTTACAGGACACATTTCTCCCAGTGGGACACTGAAAACTGTTGGCATGGACTTTCTTCTTCAGGAGGCAAATCAGAACTATGTATATTTCCAAACATAAATCAAGGATAGAAATCAGAGCAGTCAAGAATTTTAAGAGCTATAATTCTCCACCATGCAGAAAAACAGGGAAGGCAGTAAGACAACAGTCGTATGTTTTAAGAATCCATCCTTACAAAGGCAGAGAATTAACAAGTATGGTTTTTTGTTGTTTATTCTTTCCAATGGAAATCAGCACAAAATTGAATGAGCTCCTTCTGCCTTCTTATCAGGAGCTCTGAATAAAGCTCTTTCCACATCCCATGCATTTCTATGGTTTCTCTCCAGTGTGAGTACTTTTATGTACAGTGGTGACCCGCATGATGATGATAATCTGTTCCAGGAAAATTGCTGCACAGCAAAATCATTGTAATGCGAAAAATCCCCCATTGGAATAATTGAAAACCATTTAATGCATTCCAATGTGGAAAATACTTCGTCATTTTGCAAAGATCGCCCATAGAGAACCGCCAATCAGCTGTTTTAAATCGGTGTCTTGCGAAGCTTCTGTCCCAAAAACACCCATTTTGCGAAGGGAAGCCATCCATTTTGCGAAGGGACGCCATTTTGAGAAGCTGTCAGAATCGTCATCTTGTGAACAAACGGCCCGCGAAGCACAGACCAAATCATTCTGAAATGAAAATCCCCCATAAAATGACTGTTTTGCGAATCGCTATAGCGATCACAAGAAGTCATCATCATGCGGTTTTGTCGTTCAGCGAGGCCGTCATCTATCGGGGCACCACTGTAATCTAAGGGCATCACAGCGACTAAAGGTCTTTCCATATTCCATTCATTTATGTGGTTTCTTCCCAGTATGTGTCCTTTGATGTAACCTAAGCTTACCACTGTGACTGAAGCTCTTTCCACATTCCATGCATTTATGTGGTTTCTCCCCAGTGTGGGTCCTTTGATGTGATTTAAGGGCATCACTGCGACTAAAGCTCTTTCCACATTCCATGCATTTATGTGGTTTCTCCCCAGTGTGTGTCCTTTGATGTGACCTGAGGTGACCACTGTCACTAAAGCTCTTTCCACATTCCATGCATTTATGTGGTTTCTCCCCAGTGTGGGTCCTTTGGTGTGCCCTAAGATGACAGCTCTGACTAAAGCTCTTTCCACATTCCATGCATTTATGTGGTTTCTCCCCAGTGTGGGTCCTTTGATGTACCCTAAGCTGACCAATGTCACTGAAGCTCTTTCCACATTCCATGCATTTATGTGGTTTCTCCCCAGTGTGGCTCCTTTGATGTGATTTAAGGGCATCACTGCGACTAAAGCTCTTTCCACATTCTATGCATTTATGTGGTTTCTCCCCAGTGTGGGTCCTTTGATGCGATTTAAGGGCATCACTGCGACTAAAGCTCTTCCCACATTCCATGCATTTATGTGGTTCCTCCCCAGTGTGGGTCCTTCGATGCGATTTAAGGGCATCACTGCGACTAAAGCTCTTCCCACATTCCATGCATTTATGTGGTTTCTCACCAGTGTGGGTCTTTTGATGTACCCTAAGCTGACCAATGTCACTAAAGCTCTTTCCACATTCCATGCATTTATGTGGTTTCTCCCCAGTGTGGGTCCTTTGGTGTGCCCTAAGATGACCGCTCTGACTAAAGCTCTTTCCACATTCCATGCATTTATGTGGTTTCTCCCCAGTGTGGGTCCTTTGATGTACCCTAAGCTGACCAATGTCACTGAAGCTCTTTCCACATTCCATGCATTTATGTGGTTTCTCCCCAGTGTGGGTCCTTTGGTGTGCCCTAAGATGACCACTCTGACTAAAGCTCTTTCCACATTCCATGCATTTATGTGGTTTCTCCCCAGTGTGGGTCCTTTCATGTGACCTAAGTTTATCAGTGCGACTAAAGCTTTTTCCACATTCCATGCATTCATACGGTTTCTTCCCCGTGTGAGTTCTTCGATGTGAACACAGATTTCTTCTCCCGCTGAAACTCTTTTCACATTCCATGTTTTTTGTGTGATTTTTCCCCAGGGTGAGTTCTTTAAACTGAACTAGCGTAACTGGTCTGAATCTATCTCCACACTTCAGGCGTGGCTCACTCTGGCTCATGGGTTTTTCTAAGCTTTTCTTCCCGGCTTCAAACTTGATTCTTTTCAGGGCCAGAAGAAGCGACTCTGTATAATTCTGGCCATCGAGTTTGTTACCTGATAGAGAAAAAAGAAGATGTCTTGAGAATGTAGCACTGTAAGGGTCTTGCTAAAGCATTGGCACGCCATGCGGCAGCAGGGTCACATCGCCCTTGATTCACAGCCAAAGCAATCACCTCATCCTTGCCTTAATTGGCATACATCATCCTTAATCTTGAGCCAAAGCATGAGACAAAACATATGAGCACATCACTTCGCTGTTATCACTCTAGCTCTAGCTTGTTAGCACAGGATGTAATCAATCACGCATACAGTTACTCGCTTTGTTTATTCTAGTAGGCATCCTTCAGTCTCGAAAGACTATGGTAGCGTGCTCTGTATGGAGGACTTGGAACAGCGTCTCGTGTGGCTGAGAAGGCCAATTCGAGAGTTACAATCTCTTCCACACTGAACCCGTGTTGTTTCGACGCTGTATGCGAAGCTGGAGTGTCCTCTCCAGAGCACGAAGCCTGGGTAAAATAATATGGAGGATAGGCTGTTACCCAAGCAGCAAATCCCCCCTCTCCACGTTGCTGAAATGGTCCAGTGGAAAGGCAAGAGCCAATACAACTGGTTCCAGCAACGTCGCAGGAGTTGGCAGAATGAAAGAAAATGCCTCCGGGACTCCGGCTCCGGATTTTGCCTCGAGGTTATCTCCTGAAGCCCTTTCCATTAGTGGATATAGCCACAAGGAAGTGGAGGTTTAAATTTGGAGTTTTCCTTCTCCTAGATGGGCTGCCTTCCAGGGCTGACGAGCCCCACCTACCCGGAAGGATCACATATGCAGCAGCCAATCTGCATGTACACGACAGAGACTCTGCATTTGGAAGGCTTGGAGGCTTGTATATCATCTAGAGATGCCCCAGCCACTTCAATGAGAACAATTCGTGTACACATACACACACACGCACACGCACGCAGAGAGAGAGAGAGAGAGAGAGAGAGAGAGAGAGAGAGAGAGAGAGATGCAGGGGCCCGGAGTGCCATGTCACATCAGCCTCGCCATCCAAGCTTCCCTCTTCCTGTCACTCCAAGTCAGTCGGTGTTTCGCTGGTGGGAGTGGAGAGGACTAAGCTTTGCTTGACCTGGCATCTCCTTTGGACAGGTTAGTGTTCACAGGATGGAGGATAACTTTGTTTTCATCCACATCCAGCACGCATTTTGTATGCAGATCTATTTCCCTCCGGTTGAGGGGCCGGACCCGCACCGCCACCTTCACTTTGGAGCCCCCCATCTCTCTCTCTCGCCTGCCCGCCTCAGCCTTCCGTCTTCTTTGGGGCAAAGGCGAGCCGAGCACGCTTGTTGTTTATTCTGTATTATAAATAAACCTCTCACAGGAGTGAGAGAAGCTTCTTCTTTCCTTATCCTTGTCTCCGCGTCTTTCCTTCATCCCTTGAGAAAAGGGATCCCCACATAGCACACAGCATAATCTAACTGGAGGTCAAACCAAAGATTTTGCTCTGTCTTTAACTCCTTTGAAAGGCATCTGTCTCCTGAAAGCTTTACAGGGAACATTTGAAAAATTAGCCATATTGTGCAAACAGAATGGACTCCCCTTGCCTGAATTGATACTTCCAAAGAGACAGTTTTGGGAAAACATAGTTGATTAATATTAAGCACTATCTGAAATATTAATCATGGGCCATCAAGTCAATTCTGTCTGATGGCAACCCTTTTTTTCAGGGGTTTCTAGGTAGAGAATACTCAAAAGTCATTCCCCATTCCCTGCTTCTGGGACCCTGCAGTTTCTCAAAGGCCACACAGGCTGACCTTACCCGTGGGAGACACAGCGGGGAACCTCTGGTTCTCCAACCAGATATTTAAACCACTGACCTATTCAGCCAGCTTACTCAGAAATACAAGGAGAGGGTATGATTAGAATTGAGCTTTTACTGCAAAAGTTCCATGGTTTACTTGCAAATTTCCTCCACTGTGTCATCCAGCAGATAATCATGGTGAGGGGTCAAGGTCTAATTTGTTTGCTGCAACAGTTGCTTCTCCTTTATTAGATTCAGAGGATGCAGGAAACACCACCATTTCTGCTTTACCTGTAATCCGTGGTACACCTGCAGTAGGAAATAACCCTGGTGTCCCAGATAGATATGACCCTTTCAGATATCAATTTATTAAGGAGTTGCAATGCAGCATTAAGGATAATGGCATTCAAGCTCCATACACCCGGGCTATCCTTGATAATTTGGCTCAACAAAGCCTTCTTCCTGCTGATTGGAAAATACTCATTAGGTCCCTTCTTCCCCCTGCCCAAAATTTGTTATGTATGGATGAGTGGTGGCAAAGAGCACAAGAACAGTTTGAAAAGAATCAAAGGGCTAACCCCAGAATTAACATTACTAGAGACATGCTTTTGGGGGAAGGAAATTTTTCTACTTCGACTCAACAACTTGCTCTAACAGATCAAGCATTGAATCAAATAGCAGACATTGTGGTAAAATCATGGAAAAAGATCCCAGTTCAGGGAGAGACAGTTGCTAGCTTTGCTAATATATGCCAAGGCCCCAAAGAGCCCTATGCTGACTTTGTGAATCGTCTGAAGGACGGATCCTGAAGCTCAGGCTCCAATCCTTTGGCCATCTCATGAGAAGAGAATACTCCCTGGAAAAGACCCTGATGTTAGGAAAGTTTTAAGGCAGGAGGAGAAGGGGACGACAGAGGATGAGATGGTTGGATAGTGTCATCGAAGCAACCAACATGAATTTGACCCAACTCCGGGAGGCAGTGGAAGACAGGTTGGCGTGGCGTGCTCTGGTCCATGTGGTCACAAAGAGTCGGACAGTTATACATACCTTATACGACATTTTTCTCTGTATTATTATGTTTACTTGACGAAAAGGAATTAATTTTACCAGAATGGTGGTGCCTCTGATGGCAATAAAAAGAGCTCACCTGCCTTGCAAAGGTTGGAGGAATCTGGCATTTGATCTCTTCTCTTTCAGTCCTGGGAAGACCGGGAGAGATCAGATCACTCTCCCCTTTCCTGGGAGAAGAAAAGGAGCCAAAGGATCCCTCTGGAGAGATCCCGGGAGGAAGGAAGAGCGAAAGGCTTTCCCTCTGGACAGCTGCCTTTCTCCTTCTTCCATCCGGTGGGGCAGAGAAAGGAGCAGGGGATGAAGAGAAAAAAGCTGGGAGGGAGGGAGGGAGGGAGGGAGGGAGGGGCCTTTTGTAAACGAGACGGCTCTGAATGGCGCGTCCAGGAGAAAAGCCCCAAGCAGAGAAGCCTCTTCCTTGCAGCCAGGAGAGCTGGCCAGAGGAGCCTCTCCTCTGGGGTGGGTGGGAGGAGAGATCTCCTTTCCGCCCCTGCCCGAAATCTCTGGCCTCCTTCTCTTTCTGCCATGCTTTTCCCTGGGGGGGGGAGGCTTTTTATGCAAGGCCACCAGGAAGCCCCCCCAACACACACACACACACACACACACACACACACACACTTGAAGAGGGAGGATATCCCTCCAACCTACCCACCCGCCTTCCTGCAGGGGATCCCCAGCATGGGATCTGGTCGGGAGGGGGGGGGATCTAGTCTGCCTTCGCTCTCCTCAACCCAGAGCCACTGAACCACTTGCTTCTGAAGAGTCCCCTTCAAACACTATAGACTGGGAGGGGGATCCAGAAGAGGCTCTGGATGGCAGGCCAGGCATGGAGGGGGGCGGGTGGAGGGACCCGCCTTCTCCCCCAAAGCCCATATCTCGCTTCTGACATGGGATGTGATGTTTGCGGGGGGTGTTGGCTGGAGGAAGGAGAAATTGGGAGCGGAGAGAAAGAGTACCGGGGGGGGATGCTCTTTTCCCAATTCGGCCCCTCTCCCAATTTATCCCCCCCTCCCATGCGAGGAGGGAAGGGACCAAAACAAAGAGACCTCCCCCTGCAAGGCCTTCTTGCAGAGCAGACCGAGCGGATTGTCCAGTCTCTGGGGCTGGTGGGGGGGAGGCTGTTTTTCCCCCAGGTTCTTTTAAATATATGTCACTGCAACCCATTTTTACCTCTTAATTCCACCCCTCCCATTTTGCAATTCCCCCCCCCATTGATCACCTCCTTGCAGCTCCTCTGGTGGCACCACCTGTGTGATGATGATGACGCACAACTTCCGTCTGCTTTTTAAGACCTTCCAGGAGGCCCTTCGCTCAGCCTCTCAAGCCTCAAGGTCCGGCCATCCAGCCGACCACCGTCCCCTGCGCCAACGAAAACAGCAAGACATAAACAAGCAAAGAGGAGGAACATAATTTTGAATGAATTAATGAATTCTAAGCTAATTAACAATCTAATGACTGAATTTCCTGCCTCTAAGAAAGTCTCTTCCAGGAAACCAAGAGGAGATTCAGACAATTTCCTGAGAATATTTTTCAACCCCAAATCATCATCAGCAAACCCCACACAAGACTCCACAGACACACACACACTTTTCCCAGTGTAGCCCACCTTGGCTGCCAGATGGGGCGGCATAGAAATGAAACATCATCAACAACAACGATATCCACATCCCTCCCTCCCTCCCTCCCTCCCAGTCTTCTCCCACCCCATTTCAAGCCCCATTTCTCTGGACCCCTTCTTCCTCTTCCCCCCCCCAAGGCCCCCATTTCCCACTCGGGGCTTTCCAGGAACTTCCCCCCCCAAGGCTTTCCAACAAAAGGGGTTTCCTGTGAGGGGGGGTCACTCTCAGACTTTGGCTGGGGAAGGTCTTTTGGGGGGAAGGAGGGAGAGGCGAGCCTGAGTAGACATGGTCTAGAGGGGCAGGGTGAATAAATGAGGGGACTCTGGGGATAAAACACACACACACACACACACAGAGGTAAAGGGGGCCCAGGTGGCTTTGCTTTGCTGGGGGGGTCCCTCCTGCCGCTTCGGAGTATCGGGATATCGGGTCCGCCCTGACTCCCCGCCTCTCTTGCCTCACACACACTTCCTGCTTTCCGTTCTCCCCTTGACTTCCCTCCCTCCCTCTTGCAACCTCGCCAGCCCTGATCATCATCCTCATCATCCTTGGGTTAACTCTTAATAGACAAGCAGTCTTTCAGAGGAGAGTTGGGGGCAAGGCCAGCGGTGAGGAGGAGGAAAAAAGGAAAGAAGGACAGACGGATCGGGGGGGAAGGGAAGGAAGGAAAGAGAGACGACCCCCCCCTGCCCTGTCCCCTCCTCCTGTGGGGGTGTGTGTGGATGGGACACACACACACACAAACACACACACACAGACTCCTCTGCCCCCCGTCCCAGTGCCCCCCCTCGTGGACCAAAGGGGGGGGCAAACGGCCGCTGCTTTCCCGCCCTCCAGGCCAGGAGCGACGCCGCCCCCCCTTGCCCCCCCTTGGCCCCCCCCTCCCGCTTCTTCTCTGAAGGGAGGAGGTGGGGCGAGTCAGGGGCAAGGGGCGCTTCACTCTCCGGGAGACCCCTCTGGACACCACATCCCGTGGCAAGGGGTTCCACAGATTAACATGCCAAGTCAAGAAATATTTTCTCACTTATTACTCTAGCAGCGCCCTCTGAGGAGACCCCTGTTACATAGAGCACTGATGTTACCTGTCTGTCATGGGTTTGGAGGGAAAGTTCCATCCTATGGGGAGTGGAAGGCGGGACATCAGGAGGAGGGGCTGTACTGTATATATATGTGAAGCCTGTGTGGTGAAGTGTAGACGCTGAGGAGAAGAAGCAGCAGCTGAGAAGAAGAAGCTGGTGTGGGAGTCTGTGTGTCAGACAGGGTACTACTGTGTGTCAGTCAGTACCAACCTGATAGGTTCAGGTGTCTGTTGGTTAGCCAGAACTGATAGGTTCAGGGTCTGTGCTTCAAGTTAAGTGTTCTGTGTGAACCAAACTGTGTGCATGTATGAATGAGACTAAGCCACGTTACTATATCTTATTCACCTGATCATTTTATTTTCCCTGTGTGTGATTTGAATAAACCTTGTTCTTTTATTTGTTTGAAAATCCATCCCTGGTCTGTGTGACTTCTTATAGGGAATGGTTGGTGGCAGCTTAGTTAACGTGTGGCAGATCCCAGTAGGTCTGGGTTTGTCACATTGATTGGTGTCCAGCGTGTGGGATACGACTGGTCCAGTTGTCCAGTGGTCCAGCAAAGCCTTGGCAAGAGTGCCCAGAGCAAGGGGGGTCTAGTCAGGGACAATCTGAGAGCGCGTAGGTAATCTTCTAGGTGTGCCTGACGGGGGGGTGCACTAGTAGAAGAACGTGTAACCTCAGATTGGGGGCTAGATTAGGGAGCTCTGAGGCAACCTGTTTTTGGCGGGAAAAAAGCTGAGGCAAAACTGTGAAATAGCAGTGAGCTAGCTTGCCTGCTGAGAGGCCCAGCAGAGGGGGGTAGACTCTAACTCGCAACTGTTGCAAGTTAGTGCTGAAAGGACAGCAGCAATCTATAGAGAAAGCTGGTTCTGAGGCAAAAGAAAAAAAAAGTGGTCGCTTTATTTTGAGGCTTGACTTTTGAAAGCAGCCTGTTCTGGGGGGGAGTATGCCCTTGACTCGAAGCCAAATGGCAGAAATGGGTGAAGTGAAAGACCCCCAGGTTGACCAAGGTTCTGAGGATGAATTTGGCTCAGTGCAGGGTGACAGCACGGGAGAACAGAACCCAGAACTCAGAAAATTGCTCATAGCCCAACAGCATGAACTGAGGATGAGGCAATTTGAAATGGAGGAAAGATTAGAAAGAGAAAAAATGCAGGAAAGGGAGAGGCAAAGACAATTTGATCTGGAAAAAGAAAGAATGGCGTTTGAATTAAGAAAATTGGAACTGATGAATCAGAACAATAATAACAATAGGGATTCTGAGGGAGGCCAATTGTCTAAAGCTGACCTGAAGAAATTCCCTGTGTACCACAAGGGAGATTGTCCTGAGGTGTTCTTTTCCTTAGTGGAAAGAGCGTTTGTGGACTTCTCAGTGAGGGAAACTGAGAAGATGACCATTATGCGATCTTTAATCAGTGGTAGCCTTGCTGAAGTTTATTCAGAGATGCCACAGGAACTGATGAGAGATTTTGCAGAGTTTAAAAAACTGGTGTTTGCAAGACATGGGATAAATGCGAAACAGCTGAGGCAAAGATTCAGGTCAATCACTAAGAAACCAGAGCAGACTTTTACCCAAGTGGGGGCCCAAATGGTGAGGCTGCTAGAGAAATGGCTATCTCAGGAGGGGACAGAGACCTTTCAGCAGCTCAAAGACTTGATAGCGCTGGAACAGTTCTATTCAGTCCTGCATGGGGAACTGAAATTCCAGGTGAGGGAAAGGAAACCTAGATCTGTGGCAGAAGCAGCCGAGATCGCAGATTTTATTTATCAAATAAGAAAACCCTTAGGTGCTGAGTGGAAATCTGTAGATAAACCCAAAGAAACCTACAGCAAGTACTCTCAGGGAGCAGGGAAAAGCCAGCAAGGGGGAGGGGCCCATGGTGAAAGGAAGCCCTCAGACATGAAACCAAGACCTCAGATTTTGGAGGGAAAACCAAAACAAGATGAGAAAGACTCAAAATACACCAGAAAATGTTATTTCTGTCAGGGAAAGGGCCATCTAATCTCAGAGTGTGAGAAATTAAAACAGCTAAAAGGAATTGTGCCTCAGGATTCGAGTGGAACCAAGCCAAAAGCTGTGTTCTGTGTCCAGAAAGAGCAAGGCTCATTGTCACTGAGGGAGCCTGTTGCCATGGCTACTCAATCTGGAACAGCTACATCTGCTGATCAGGCTGAGGAAAATGGTCCTCTTGTAGAGGTCAGGCGCTGCCTACTGGTGAGAACAGATTCTCAGTTGTTAGAGACAGCAGGGGTGGACGTAGGAATACTTGACCATCAGTATAGGGGGCTGCGGGACACTTGTTCCCAGGTGACCCTGTGCCATCCAGATATTATTCCTAGGGAATATATAATCCCAAATGAGAGCATGAAGGTAGCAGGGATTGAGGGGCAGGTGATCTCACTGCCAGTAGCGGAGGTACCTGTGAACTTTCAAGGCTGGAGGGGAGTTTGGCGGCTAGCGATTTCATCGACTCTGCCAGCAGCCGTGCTCGTGGGAAATGACCTGGCTGAACATGTGAAACGGGTGCTAGTGATTACACGTTCACAAGCCACCACGGGGACAGTTCAGGGGGGTAATGATGAGCCAGAGACGGAAGCAGAGGGGAGTTCAGAAGCTGTGGTGGAAACCTTAACCACAGACAGCAGATTTGGACAAGAGCAAAAGGCAGACGCCACTCTCCAAAAGTGTTTTGAGCAGGTGACTGACGCCCAGCTAACACCTGAAACCCCAGTGAGATTTCTAGAGAAAAAGGGGATTTTGTATAGAGAGACCCTGAGAAATATCTCAAAAGGGGGAGATGGGATCAGAAGTCAGCTGGTGGTACCCGAAAAGTATCGCCCCATGATCTTACAAAGGGGGCACTCTGACATGTTTGCTGCGCACTTAGGGGTGAACAAAACACAGCAGAGAATCACACAGAATTTTTACTGGCCTGACATAGGGAAGCAGATCAGGGAGTTCTGTAAACAATGTGATGTGTGTCAAAGGCAGGGGAATAGCCGCGACAGGACCAAAGCAAAGTTGTGCCCTTTGCCTGTGATTGACACTCCGTTCAAATGCATAGGGGTGGATATTGTGGGACCTTTGCCCAAGGCCACAAAGAGGGGGAACAGGTTCATTCTCACCATTGTGGACCATGCCACGAGGTACCCTGAAGCCATACCCTTGACTAACATTGAAACTAACACAGTGGCAGATGCCTTGGTGGGGTATATGTCTAGGATGGGATTTGCCTCAGAAATAATCACAGATTTGGGCGCATCGTTCACATCAAAGCTCATGAAACGCTTATGGCAAATCTGTGGAATTAAGCACAAGGAAACCACTGCCTATCATCCTGAAAGTAATGGGTTAACTGAGAAGTTCAATGGGACTCTAATGCGCATGATTAGGGCTTACTTGGCAGAGAATCCAAACAATTGGGACCAGAAGCTGCAATCCCTTTTGTTTGCTTATCGATCAGTGCCACAAGCCAGTACCGGGTTCAGTCCATTTGAACTTTTATTTGGGAGAAGGGTGAAAGGGCCCCTTGATTTGATCAAACAAGATTGGGAGCAGATCACCCAGGATGACCCACAAGATGTTGTGACATATATAGACTCTTTAAGGAATGACCTAAAGAGAAACCTAGAGCTAGCAGCAGAGACCCTGCAAGCTCAAAAGGTCAGAAAGAAAGCTTGAGATGACCAGAAAGCCAGGGAGAGGCACTTTGACCCAGGGGAGGGAGTGCTTTGGCCCAGGCCCTGCAAAGAGAACAAACTGCAGCTGGGTATCCCAGAAACAAAATATTTGGGTCACATGGTAGGGGGAGGAGTGATAAAACCCCTAGAGGCCAAACTAGAAGCAGTTCGTGATTGGCCTAGACCCAACACCAAGAAAAAAGTCAAATCATTTCTTGGGTTGGTGGGATACTACAGAAAGTTCATCCCGAGGTTTAGCGAGATTGCGGCTCCGCTGACCGATCTGACGAGGAAGAAGGCTGATGACCGCATCCCGTGGACCAGCGACTGTGAGGAGGCGTTCCAGAGGTTGAAGCAGGCGCTCATCAACTATCCAGTGCTGCGTGCTCCAGACTTCGACCGGGAGTTCATCATCTACACCGATGCGTCTAACAGCGGGGTAGGAGCAGTTCTTTGCCAGGAGGATGAGAATGGTGACCAGCATCCAGTGTCCTACCTGAGTAGGAAACTCCAGAAAGGTGAGAGACATTTGGCAACCGTGGAAAAGGAGTGCCTGGCCATAGTCTACGCGATCCAGAAGGCCAAGCCTTACATCTGGGGAAGACATTTTATTCTGTGCACTGACCATTCACCACTGCAATGGTTAAAGACAATGAAAACCCACAATAGCAAACTTATGAGGTGGGCTTTAAACTTACAAGACTATGACTTTGAAGTGAAGGTGGTCAGAGGGTCAGTGAACTGTGTTGCTGACGCCTTGTCAAGAAGACCTGAAGAATGAAGACGGCGAAAGAAACATGGACTATGTATATATATTGATGACAAAAAGTTAAATGTACCTGTTTTTTGAACTTGGTTTGTATGAATAAAGGTAACTTGATGTAATGTATATGGTAAATGTTTAAATGCCTAATTGATATGGTTAACTTAGAATGTAAGTATAAGTAAGTATGATATTGTATGTATAACTGTTTTTGTGTGTTTTATCCAGGTTGTTTTTTTGGTGAAAAGCACCTTAGCTTTCCCCCTACAAAACAACTTATAAAGAGGGGAGGTGTTACATACAGCACTGATGTTACCTGTCTGTCATGGGTTTGGAGGGAAAGTTCCATCCTATGGGGAGTGGAAGGCGGGACATCAGGAGGAGGGGCTGTACTGTATATATATGTGAAGCCTGTGTGGTGAAGTGTAGACGCTGAGGAGAAGAAGCAGCAGCTGAGAAGAAGAAGCTGGTGTGGGAGTCTGTGTGTCAGACAGGGTACTACTGTGTGTCAGTCAGTACCAACCTGATAGGTTCAGGTGTCTGTTGGTTAGCCAGAACTGATAGGTTCAGGGTCTGTGCTTCAAGTTAAGTGTTCTGTGTGAACCAAACTGTGTGCATGTATGAATGAGACTAAGCCACGTTACTATATCTTATTCACCTGATCATTTTATTTTCCCTGTGTGTGATTTGAATAAACCTTGTTCTTTTATTTGTTTGAAAATCCATCCCTGGTCTGTGTGACTTCTTATAGGGAATGGTTGGTGGCAGCTTAGTTAACGTGTGGCAGATCCCAGTAGGTCTGGGTTTGTCACAACCCCTGCCAACTTTCTCCTGAATCCTGGAGGCCTCGGTGGCTGTGAAAAAAAAAAGGAAGAAGGGAAGTTGGATTTCCCCCCTCCCTCTTTCCTCCCCACAGACCCCCCCCTTCTGCAAAAGTGGAGAAAAGGGGTTTTAAGGCTGCAATTCTAGGGGGGGCGGCGGGGGAAGGGAGGTGCTTGGCAGGAGGAAGAGGACGAAGAGGAAGGCGAGGGGGCGACAGAGAGAGGGGGGCAGGAGGGGGAGACAGAAAAGGGGGGGCTGAGGCTGAGAATGTGGGGGGCTAAGGTGGAGATCCGCCCCCCCGCTTCTTCTCTGAAGGGAGGAAGGGGGAGGGCAAGGAGGGAGGGGAGGGGCAAGGAGCGCCTCGCTCCCTGGCTCTCCGGGAGACCCCTCCGCATCCTGTGGCAAGCAGTTCCACAGATTAACATGCTACGTCAAGAAATATTTTCTTTTCTCGCTTCTTCCTCTAGCAGCGCCTCATTGGAGTGGATGTCCCCCGAGGGTCCTGATACTGCATGAGAGGGAAAAGAGGCTCCCCTCTATCCACTTGACACACACACACACACACACACACACACACACACACACACACACACACACACACACACACACCTACATAATTTCATATATATCTGAATCATGACAGGCACTCATCGAGGAGGTGCCCCAGAGCCCCGTCCTCCTCTGGTTCGCTCCCTTCTGCCCCCCCGTCTCCAGCCCCACTCTTGTCTCTTTTTTTGAGGGGCGACGACCAGAACTGGACCCCCTATGCCTGGGGGGGGGCCTGAAGGTGGCCTTGGTCCTCCCGGGTCTTCCCTTTGGCTGCTGCTCTTTCTCCCCCCCCAGGCGCCTCCGTTGACGTGAAGCTTTCTGCTCGAGACTTCCAAGGACGAGGGGCGTAGACTTTGGCTTCCTTTTAGACAGCCCGAAGTGGAGCTCTTCTCCCTGCTCCGGTTCTCTCAAGGCTTCTTCCCCACAGGGCCACCCGTTTGACACGCGTTGCGTGCACACGCACCGTGTCACACTCGGGCACAAAGACAAACATTTGCAGATTCCCCACAATTGAAGCATCTCTTCCCTCCATCGTCCCTTTGACCTTTTTGCTTTGATCTCTTTTGTATATTATTTATTTAGCTTTTATACCGCCCACCGAGACAGATTTACTCTGCACACGTTTTACAGTTTAAAAAAGAGGCAATAACGTTTAAGTCATCACTGAAAAGACTGAAACAAGCCAAAGACCAGAAGAAAAAAAAAATTAAGCAGTGGCAGGAGGGATTTCCTGCCCTTCCCCTTTAGCTGGGGGAGGTCCACTGACCTGCCCTCGGTCTCCTTTTGTCCTCCTTCCTCCAGATGAAGACTTTTCCTTCCTCCCTTTTCTTCCTTTCTGTTCCCTGTCAAACTCCCGTGAGCTCTGATCCCTGGTCGCAAGATCCCCCCCCAGGGTTCTCCTGTGGTCTGTTATGAAACTGATATGTTACCCATTATTTTCACCCTGTTTCCCTATATCTGATGAAGTGGGCATGTCCACAAAGGCTCACATTGAAATATAATTGTTAGTCTATAAGGTGCCATACATTTTTGTCTTGTTTTATTTGGATTTTGCCTGATAACACTTGTGCAGGCGAACATAGCTGCCTCTTCTACAGCGACAGGTAGTAAAATGTTTCTTGTAATTTTCTGTATCATGTTCTACTTTATTTTTGCTTGTAGGTGGAAACAGGACCCTGGACCCTTTCCCCTAGGAAGCTGGGCTGAGGGCGAAGGCCAGGTCTGTTTGCATGGATGCCTTGCTGAGTTTTTTTTCCCCCTGGGCTTTCTTTTTGTCTCCTGAGCACATGGCCTGGGGGTGGGGCCTAGGGGTGGGACTTCCTGCTGTAAAAGAGCATGTCCCAGGACCCTGGACCCTTTTCCTAACAGCTCGCGAAATTCTCAAATTGTATCTCTGGCTTTAATATGGTAAATAGGAAAGCCAATTAGATTTGCACAAGCCTTGGAGTTAGGAAAGTTTTAAGGATCAGATCATACTTTTGTACCATTAAAGAGCAAGCCGGGTAGGTGGGGCTCGTCAGCCATGGAAGGCAGCCCATCTAGGAGAAGGAAAACTCCCATTTCAAACCTCCACTGCCTTGTGGCTATATCCACTCATGGAAAAGGCTTCAGGAGTTAACCTCGAGGCAAAATCCGGAGCTGGAGTCCCGAAGGCAGCATGTGTCGTTCTGCCAACTCCTGCGACATTGCTGGAACCAGTTGTATTGGCTCTTGCCTTTCCATTGGACCCTTTCAGCAATGTGGAGAGGGGGGATCTGCTGCTTGGGTAACAGCCTATCCTCCATATTACCTTACCCGGGCTTCATGCTCTGGAGAGGACACTCCTCGATTCAGAGCATGTTACCATAGTCTCTCGAGACTGAAGGATGCCCATGCCCTATGCCCAGGTGGAAACAGAATAATTCTACTATCAATCATTGTTCTTTAATGAATAACATTCCTTCTAAGGGACATCCTGACAGTACAGAAAGGTAGTTTTCGAGCTTATTAAAGAAATGAAGTAATGCTTACCAAGACAGAAAAAAGCAAAGCACAATTCAGATTTTGGGTCACTCTTTCTTAATAATGTCATCTTTGCTCTGAGAGTATAAATCAATAAGAACGTAAGATATTACATATTATAAATTTTATATATGTGTTTTTCCATGTTGTAAGCCACCTAGAGTGGTCGAAATGACTAGATAGGTGTGGTATAAATAGAATAGAATAGAATAAATAAATAAAAATATATTGTAGTCTTTTATTGCCTCCTTCTGGACGAAGGGAGACGCAGTATAGGGCAACTTTCGCTAGATAGTAGGTAGGAACAGTGGGAATCTCGTTCATCCATTCATGCGCGTCACTAATTAGATGACGAGGCATTTGGCTACCTTAAGAGAGTCATAGTTACTCCCGCCGTTTACCCGCGCTTCATTGAATTTCTTCACTTTGACATTCAGAGCACTGGGCAGAAATCACATCGCGTCAACACCCGCCGCGGGCCTTCGCGATGCTTTGTTTTAATTAAACAGTCGGATTCCCCTGGTCCGCACCAGTTCTATGTCAGCTGCTAGGCGCCGGCCGAGGCGGAACGCCGGCCCGACCCGTCCCCGCCAGGGAGGAGGGCCGGGCGACGCCCGCCGCAGCTGGGGCAATCCACAGGAAGGGGCCGGCTCGTGTCCAGAGTCGCCGCCGTGCCCCCCCGGACGGGGGGGAGCAGGCGCCTCTTCCAGTATACAGTATGAGAAAAGTTGCCCTGTTCAATTCCAGCAATTACAATTTTTTGCCAGACAAGTAAACAGAGGGTTTCAAAGGTCCAAACATCCCTGTTCTTTGACAGACACCTGGATGATGATGGCCACAGCTGGTTCCCCAGAGGAGCGCCCCTGCGACAACCTGAGAGCTTGGCCTTCTAAGTCAAAAGGGAAGAGGCATTCGCCCGGTTGTGGGTGCCCCAAAGTCACTCAGTTCCTGGCCTGAGATCCACATTGCCTTCCTCGAGGCTGGATCTGGCCCTGATGCCAGCCAGAAGAAACAACAAAGGCTCCCATACAATAACCCATAAAATTGCAACAAAATAGCGTTTGCTAGCAAGTAAAACATAACGGACTGTTTTAAATGACAACTTGTATATCTTAGTTAAGAATTCAGCAACTTCATTTCTCAGTTCCTTAATAACCGTTGGGTGGATGCCATCTGGGCCCGGTGACTTACTGATCTTTATTGATTAGGTTTAAAAAATCCTATATTTTAATCTGATTCAATTCATTAGTCAGCAAGGGTTGATTGGGCAGTGGAATCTGCCCAAAGAACTCATTTAATTTCTCTGCAATATCCAAGTCCCCCTTTACTTCCCCTTTCCCTCCCTCCTCATCCGGAGGGCCAATCACTTCTTTATTCCCCTATAGAAAGAAATAAAGAAAAATAATAGAAAAGGAAAAACCAGAGATCTGTTCAGGAAAACTGGAGATACAAAAGGGACATTTTGTGCAAAGATGGACATGAAAAAGGACAAAAATGTACAAACCATGAGAAGAGGCAGGATATAAACCCCAGGTGTTAAAAGGAAGACTTGGTTAAAGAAACTGAAGGGAAAGATTGGAGTAAAATGTGGAATAACAGAATTATGAAACACACATCCATAAGGGTTACAGAAAATTGCTACAAAGTAAAATGGAGGTGGCATTTAATTCCGGTGGCATGGAATATATTAAATCATAATGCATCATCTCTGTGCTGAAGGTGTAAAAAAGAAAAAGGGACATATTTTCATATATGGTGGTTCTGTCAAAAAAGGAGTGTGGCGGTCCGGCTGCCACGCAGGTGTGGAAGAATCACACAGGACACAAAGATCAGGGCTAAATGGGTTCCGGAGCGACACAGTCAGCCTTGGTGTATTGTGGCTTGAGGGAAGAAAAAAACTCTGCCCTGCACACCCGTCGCCCTTTTTAATTCAAATGTCCTCCAGTCCAGGAGTTACACAGCCAATCACCATACAGTATACGAACTTAAATAACAAATCTTCTTACTCAGCATGCTCAGGGTTATACATTACCATATATGGGCATATTACAAAAGTTCCCTAGCTTGCTTAAGCTTAATGGCATACTCCCACAAAGGAGGAAGGAATGGATGCTGGTTTTAAAAGAGATTAGAGGAAATAACTTGATTGAATCCATGATTGCCTTATTGAATGTGATTAATAATAAACAAGGGAAGAAAGAAGAAAAGGAATTAGCTATTAAATGGTGCCTATGTCAAAGCTCATATTTGCAAGGAACTGGAAAAGCGATTACCAAATTAACCTTAAGGAACAGTATAGAAAAATGTGGAACGTGGCCATTGATGACAATGGACCAGTGAAATAAAAATTAGGAGAGGGATATTGAAAACTATTAAATTTAAAGCAATATGGAATATTTTTCAAGAGTATGTCTTTTGGAAAGGGAAGAGGGGTAGTGACAGAGTAGCAGTAGTACAGGTATACACCCGGGGGCGATAACCAAAAGAATCTTCCCTGAGATGATGAATACGACAAGCACCAGAGTAGTGTTGATAGCAGATATTGTATTATTAACAGAATATACAGGTATATTTACAGCTAAGTCTTTGTTCTCAGTTCCACAGTAACGCACAACAGTTTGCAGAGAGTTTACTGCATATATCAGAGTCAATGTCCAGTAAATAAGTTCAGTAGTCGTATACCATACGTTCCGTCCAATTGCCAGAGTTCCTCTTCAATACCAAGCACGTAGACACGGCTTCCTCTAGGATTCTCAGGCACAGGAACACAACGACTCTTCTTGAAGAACACACCAACAGCATCACCACCAACAACCCACAGATTGTGTAAGCTTGGTCTGCTAGTTTTATCTCAGTATTGACCAATCCAATGATTACATTCACAGCTGTTCCCATTACCTCAGCTGTGCATATTCAAGCTTTGCTTCACTTTACGATACTGATCCTGACAATACCGTACTTATTGTCATGTTACAAAACTTGATTTAACAATTCTATCCAGGTTTAGCCCAAACCTGTAAGGTACCCCGGGAGAATGATCCATGTGCTCAAACATTATTTCAATGATGTTTTTGCAAGAGATTCAATAAGTTTCGGGGAAATGATGGACAAAGGTCTGTGGGAACCTTGGGGGAGTAATCCTCAACCCACATTTATGTACGTATGCATGTATGTTTGTATGTGTGTATATGTGTGTGTGTGTCTATGTGCTCCTTCTACCACTTGCTTAAAGCAAGTAGCACCTTCTCTAAAATTCACTCCTTGTTATTTAGTCATTTAGTCATGTCCGACTCTTCGTGACCCCATGGACCAGAGCATGCCAGGCCCTCCTGTCTTCCATTGCCACCCGGAGTTGGGTGAAATTCATGTTGGTCACTTCGATGACACTGTCCAGTCATCTCGTCCTCGGTCGTCCCCTTCTCCTCTTGCCCTCATACTTTCCCAACATCAGGGTCTTTTCCAGGGAGTCTTCTCTTCTCATGAGATGGCCAAAGGATTGGAGCCTGAGCTTCAGGATCCGTCCTTCAGGATCTGTCCTTCCAGTGAGCACTCGGGGTTGCTTTCCTTCAAAACGGATCGGTTTGTTCTCCTTGCAGTCCAGGGCACTGGTTCTTAACCTTTGTTACTCAGATGTTTTTGGACTGCAACTCCCAGAAGCCTTCACCATCAGGTCTGCTGGCTGGGGTTTCTAGGAGTTGCAGTTCAAAAACACCTGAGTAACAAAGGTTAAGAACCACTGGTCCAGGGGACTCTCACGAGTCTCCTCCAGCACAATTCAAAAGCATCAATTCTTCGGCCTTCAGCTTTCTTTATGGTCCAGCTCTCACTTCCGTACATCACTACAGGAAAAACCGTAGTTTTGATTATTCGGACGTTTGTTGGCAAGGTGATGTCTCTGCTTTTTAAGATGCTGTCAAGGTTTGTCATTGCTTTCCTCCCAAGAAGCAGGCGTCTTTTAATTTCGGGGCTGCTGTCTCCATCTGCAGTGATCACGGAGCCCAAGAAAGTAAAATCTGTCACTACCTCCATATCTTCCCCTTCTATTTACCAGGAGGTGATGGGACCAGTGGCCATGATCCTATTGTTGTTTTTTATGATGAGCTTCAGACTGTTTATTGCACTCTCCTCTTTCACTCTCATTACAAGGTTCCTTAATTCCTCCTCACTTTCTGCCATCAGAGTGGTATCATCTGCATATCGGAGGTTGTTGATATTTCTTCTGGCAATCTTAATTCCAGTTTGGGATTCCTCCAGTCCGGCCTTTCGCATGAAAATTCATTCCTCGGGCCCGATAAATGCATGAACACCCACACCCGCACCCTGGAATCTCCCCACCTCTTGTTTCTTTCCAGGGGCTGGGCAAAGCTTCCCTGTCATAACCTCCCAGCAGGAGCCCTTCTTGAGGAAGAGACTGCACGCCTCCCTCCTCCTTGGGTCTCCAGCTTCCCTTCCTTTCAAGGGCAGTTTGGCCAGGGAAACCCTGCCTTGGTCATCGCAGGAAGAAGCCGAAGAGATACAGGAAGAAGGTTAGCGGCTGTTCTCTTAGGACAACATCAATCCTGCAAAAACTGTAACGGATGCTCCCGAAATCAAGCAATAAGTCAACTGGAACTGACCAAAAAGACTCCATGGATTGAAAAAAGGTCTACTCTTGCAGAGAAGCCAGAAGAAGAAGGCGGCTCTCCTCCATCTTTCCCTCTCCAACAATCCCAACATGCAGGAGTGAATTCTTCACTTCACCCTCTTGGATCCCAAAAGAGGAAAGGAGAAATTCAGGGGAGTCCCCATGCCAGGCTGTCCAGGGCTGGAATCTCAGCAACAGCACCTGCTCTTGGTGTCGACAGGGTTGAGCCAAGCAGGACTGGGAACCAAAAGAAAAACACTCTGCACATGTTCAGAGAAGCACTGCTGTAGGCAGTAAAACTGGGACTCATACAACCCGGGTTCAAACCCCCACTTAGCCAGGATACTCACAGTGTGTGCTTGCTTTCACAAAGGCCAGAGGCCTCCAAAACTGGGTTGGTTGGAAGTTACTTAATAGACGACAGAATGAAGTTGACAGAACAGTCTCACAGCATATGGGGATTTCATGTCACCGCTTTGATACTGTCATGGGGTCAAAATTTGTTAACTCAAGTAGAGTTAGCATGCAACTAATCAAGAAAACTGGGAAGTCATCCTGTATCAGCAGACGATGGAAGGTGTAAGAGAACAATGTAATTTGTCGGCGGCTGATGTGGTGGAAGTAGATCTGGTGGAAGGCGCTCTCCAAACGCTCCTGATGCTTCCTGCGATTGGGCTAAAATTATCTGAAATATTGATGTCAGCTTTACATCTCGCATCCTGCTAATCATAGGATTATTGTTTAATAAATAAACAAACACAGTGTCGCATCTGATCTCAAAGAATGAAAGAGACCTTACCTGTTTAAGGGGACCTTTGGATTTCTCTTTTCATCCAGAGAAACGTTGGGAGAGCATCAGCTAAACCTCACCCTGTCCTTGGGAGAAAAGGAAAAAAAAATCATTCTGGAGCTTTCTTGGATGGACAAAAGCAAAAGTTTTCCCTTAGCATAGAAGCCTTTGTCTTTTTGACAATATGGAGATTTTTTTAAAAATATACCCTCCGGTTTATGAATTGGGGGGTGATTGTTTGCTTCTATACCCACGATTCCAAAAGCCAGGAAATAGCCTAAAACTGCTGCACAATCTTGTGCCCGCCTTGACAGCAGGAAAAAGGAGGCTGAACCTGACAGAGCAAAGGGTGTCTGTCTGAGGGGTGGCCACACCGAAGGCAGCCACCCAGAGGGTCTACAGCAAGGGGTCCCCCCAACCTTGGGCCTCCAGATGTCCTTGGACTTCCGCTCCCAGAAATCCTGGCCAGCAGAGGCGGTGGTGGAGGCTTCTGGGAGTTACAGTCCGAGAACATCTGGAGGCCCGAGGTTGGGGACCTCTGGACTCTGCAGGAAACCCTCTTCTGCTCTTTGCCCTTCACAGCCCTGACCATGGCTTTGTGTCTGGGGGAGGAGTGGTCACTTGACGAAAAAGGGGAGTCAGCTTCTGGGATGTTCCCTCGCGTGCTGTTACTCTGGCAATGGCAGGGGTGCTGGGGGGGGGGGAAGACTCCTGTTCACCCCCTCCACCTATGGAGTGTTTCAGGTTTCCATTAATTTCCCGTACTATTTCACGGGGGCATGAAAAGCCGGAAAGAGGCTATCCAGAAGAATGTGGTGGTCCGTCACCCCCCGTGTGATGATGACACACAACTTCCGTCTGTTTTTTAAGACCTTCCAGGAGGCCCTTCGCTCAGCCTGTTCAGCCCCAAGGTCTGGCCATCCAGCCGACCACCGTCCCCTGCGCCAACGAAAACAGTAAGACATAAACAAGCAAAGAGGAGGAAAGTAATTTTGAATGAATGCATGAATGCATGAATTCTAAGCTAATTAAGAATCTAATGACTGAATTTCCTGAGAATATTTTAACCCAAAATCATCAGCAGCAAACCTCACAGAAGACTCTCTCTCTCTCTCTCTCTCTCTCTCTCTCTCTCACACACACACACACACACACACACACACACAGAGGGGTCCCAGCCCCCCTCCCTTCCCCCCCCAGGGGCTCTCCTGCCCCCCATTGCTCTGGGTGGGAAGAGGATTCAGGTCAGGGCCTCGTTTGTGGACCAGGAACGTCCCTCCTTTGCAGGGGCCTCAACCGCCTTGGCTGCCAGATGGGCCGCATAGAAATGAAACATCATCCTCATCATCCACATCCCTCCATCCCAGACGACCCCGTATCTTCTCCCTTCTCCAAGCCCCATTTCTCTGGACCCCCCCTCATCCTCCTCCCACCCCTTGCAGCCTCCCTTCTCCCCCCCAAAAAAGGCCCCCGATTTCCCCACTCGGGGCTTTCCAGGAACTTCCCCCCCAAAAGCTTTCGAACAAAAGGGGGTTCCTGTGTGGGGGGGGCTTTCCTGGGGGGGGTCCCGCTCAGACTTCGGCTGGAGAAGGTCTTTTGGGGGGGAGAGGCGAGCCTGAGGAGGCTCAGAGCGAAAAGCATACAGACAAAGGGGGGGTTTTTACACACACACACACACACACACACACACACACACACACACACACACACACACACACACACCTCCCCACAGAAGGGGAAGAGGAACGGAAAAGGCCCCTCCCGGGACCCCCTCCCCGAGGAGTGTGTGAGGGGGGAGAGCGAGTGGGAACATCTTTCTATGGAGAACCCCCCCAAACCGCCCTCTCCCCCCTCCCTCCCTCCCCCAAATAAAGGCCCCCAAATGGCCCCCACCTCCGACCGCCTCCTGAAGCGGGAAAGAGGCCGGAAGAAACAGCGAGAAGGAAGGAAAGGGAGGGGACACGGCCTCCACTTCCGGTTCCGGTCGGGGGGGGACGCAGCCCCGGAAGCAGCCCCCTCCTTCCACTCCTCTACCACTTTCGTAGCTCTGCGTTCTCCCTTCCCAAGGATGGAGACTAAAAGTTACCGTTTCTGTGCCCCGCCCTCCCCTCCCCCCTCCTCTTCTCCGCGGCGATTGGTTGGGAGGTGAAGGGAGGAGGAGAACGTAGAGCTACGAAAGCGGGAGAGGAGTGGGGGGAGAAGGAGGAAGGTCTGCTTCCGGCCCTGCGTCCTCCCCCTCCCCCGCGGAACCTCTCCTTCCACCTTCTCCTCTCATGACCCTCCATCGATGGGAGAAAAAAGGGGTTCGATACCCCCCAAGGAAAGATTCTTTTTTTCATTTGCTTTATGCAAAAAGCCTCCAGGATGATGATCTTTTCTTCTCTTTCCTCCTAGGAAGGGGCCGGGACTCAGCTGTATCCCCTTTGCTCCTCCTTTTGGGACCAAAAAACGAAGGACCCAATCCCAGATTCCCTCCCAACGTTTGCAAGGTCAGTGAGATTTCAAGAGGCTTCATGAGGCTTCAGTAGCCTTGCCCCCCCCCCCCACACAGGATTTGAATCCAGGTCTCCTGGTTTCCAGTCTGGTCCTCCATCCACGACACCACAGTTCTTCTCTGAGCATGTGCAAAGTGCTGGTGTTTGGGGGTACGGTTTTCTTTGCATCTTATTTAAGTGTATTTTGTAAATAACATCTCAATCCTACTCACCCCGACCCCATGCTCCCCAAGAGCAGGTCCTCTTGACGAGAGGCAAACCTTTGGTCATCCTGATTTGGGGTGTGTGTCTGTGGGGGGGGGGTTTCCCCTCCAAGCCTCCCTTCTTCTTCTCCCTCGACAGACAAGCCAGACTGGGGTTTTTTGCTCTGCACCCATCCACCTGTACTTCGGACTCCGATGATATTTGATTAACAGGGAATGTCATTTCTCTTCCCACCTTCTCCTTCAATGGGAGGATAAAAGAGACAATAGACTAAGGCTGAACCCAAAGAAGATTGGGGGGGTCCTCCAGCTGCCTTCCCCTGATGTCTGTGACTTGGGTGGTTCCCAATACACGCTGGGTGTCCTTCTGGACCCGATCCTGCCAATGGACAACCCGATGGCGTCTGTGATCTGATCTGCCTACATCCCTCTTTGAGCGGTTGCACAGCTGCACCCCAGCCAGGACGCCCTGACACTCCCTGGATTGGTCCACGCACGGATATTCTCAAAATGAGACTACCGTTATCCTCTTTCTGTGGGGCTTCCCTTGAGGCTGACACCGGCCGATGCAAGAGGGTCTCCTCCGTCCACCGCTCTCCCACTCCGGTCGTCTCCTCTGGGAAGGCGATTCCACACCCCCGCGTGGGTGATGGTTCTTCCGTTCTCCATTCTCTCTTTCCTCTGCCGCTATTTGCGCCCACTCTTCCCTTCTCTTTCAGCTCCATCCTCTACTCTCCTGTAGAAAGGTTTCCTGGATGAGCGAGGGTTCCTTCCCCTTTCTACCTCTTCTCTTGGTATCCTCATCCCCCCCCCCAGATAGGAATCCACGGGTTCTCCATCTAGAAACCTTCCCACCCTTCTAGCAATAGTTTACTCTGTTCTCGTCTACCGTTCTGGCCCCCACTTAGTCTCTCTGCTTCTCGTCCTTCTGGCTCCTCGTCTCCTTCCATTTCTCTTCCCCTCATGTCCAATGGGGGTGGGTGAGTTTCCCCTTTTCCTCTTTGTCCCCTTTCCCCTTTTCGCTGGCTTGGGCTCCCTCCACTTTCTTTGGGTGGAGGGTAGGACCGTCTTGCCCCCTTTCTCCCGTGGGGCTCTTGTGAGTCTCTTCGTTCTCCTTTTGGGATCCTGAAGAGTGAACTGAAGAACCACTTCTGCTTTGGGGAACCAAAGTAAGGATTTAAAAATTATGCAGTCATGCCTCGCTTTACAATTGCCCCGCATTACGATGAATCTGCTTCACGATGACATTTTTGTGATCGCAAAATGATGGTCTAAATAGAGTTTTTTTGGTTTTGCGATGATAAGTTCCCTGCTTCGGGAGCCAATTCTTCACAAAATGATGATTTTCTAACAGCTGATCAGTAGTTTCAAAATGGCCACCGTGTAATTAAAATGGCTCCCTGCTGTGTTTAGGGACGGATTCCTCTCTATACAGGCACTGAAAATGGCCGCCGTATGGAGGATCTTCGCTGGATTGTGAGTTTTAAGCGCATTGGAATGCATTAAATGGGTTTTAATGCATTTTAATGTTTTTTTAATTTTCTCATTACGATGTTTTCGCTCTACAATGATTTTGCTGGAACAAATTAACATTGTAATGCGAGGCACCACTGTATAAGAAAGGGAGGTGAACGTTTCAGCCTGGACTTCTCAAGACTTCACTCCCAAGCCTGAAACAGAAGTCAGCAGATGGAAGTGAGGCAGAGCTATGCCTCCAGCTCCCTTCTGGGTTTTATGTTTCGACTGTTTTGGAGTTCTCCAACACTGGAGGCATTCAAGAAAAACTTACACCATCACCTGGCAGATCTGCTTTGACTGTATTCCTGCGTTAAGCAAGGGGCTGGACTTGATGACCTTATGGGCCCCTTCCAACTTCACTTTTCCATGATTCTATAGTTCTGTGATTCTATATGTGTTTGTCCTCTTGGAAGCATTCCTAAATAGGCCATATTTATTTATTTATTTATTTATTTATTTATTTATTTATTTATTTATTTATTTATTTATTTATTTATTTATTTATTTATATCCCATCCATCTGGTCTATGTGACCACTCTGAACGGCTTCCAATATAACATAAACAATTAATAAAAACACATCGTTTCACAGGCGAGAAATGGTGTCTTAATCCTGTAGATATATACATGTATGTACCCATATATGAATATGTATGAACTGGGGGTAGGGGTATAATCCTAAGATTTATTTACGCATTTTGTCCCCCTAAGAGTCTTCTGCACATAATGTATATTATAGTTGTATTGATTCTGTTTATTCTTGTGTGGTTATTCTGTGTTATTCACATCTGATCTGTTGATCATAATAAAGTATTCATAGTTACATAAATCTTCAATGAGAATGTAAAAACCAAGAAAATAGAGTAAAAATAAATAAAGGAAAATTGAGAAGAAAGAATCAAGTATTGACTGGATGGAAGGCCTGAATAAACATCCATGTTTTTAATTGGCTTTTAAAGATAACCAGCGTAGGGGCCGCGCGAATCTCCGGAGGGAGGTTATTCCAGAGGCGAGGAGCCACCGCCGAGAAGGCCCGATTTCATGTCTTTTCCTTCCGGGCCTTTCTCGGTGTCAGGCTCCTCAGCCTCACCTCCTGGCTCGCACGGGTGGTCTGGGTAGAACTTGGTGGGAGTAGGCGTTCCATCAAATATCAAGGTCCTAAACCGTTTAAGGCCTTATAAGTAAGCACTAAATCTTTGATGTTGATGCAGCAACGAATGGGCAGCCAATGCAGTGCGGCCAGAGTAGGAGAAATATGCTGGAATTTTCTCACCCCAGTAAGAAGTCTGGCCGCCGCGTTCTGCACCACCTGAAGTTTCCGCATCAGCCTCAAAGGCAGCCTCACGTAGAGCTCGTTACAGTGGTCTAATCTTGAGATGACGAATGCATGCACCAAGGTAGTGAGCACCCCCGTATTGATTTAGGGCCGCAGCCGAGGAATCGGCCAGAGGTGGAAAAAGGCGGTATAGAACAATTAAGACTCAGACCACACATTTTCTGAATAGTTTTTATCCCAGAGCTATAATTGCACTTAATAATGAGCTTAAAGACCACCAGTAGTGAATAGTTACTTGGATTGTGTTACTTGGCCTGCGGTGTAGATGTTTGTATATTTAGTGTGTAGAAAGTGTTGGGGGATTTTTTTTTAATGGGTGGGGAGTGTTGGAGAATTTTATGTGTGTGCATGTATCTGGTCTCTGGATGTCTGTGAATTTCATTGTATGGGTATACAGTACTGTGTATATACTTACAATGACAATAAATAAATAAATGTTAAACAGCGTTGGGGAGATAATCGACCCCTGTGGAACCCCACAATTGAGACTCCACGGGGCCGAGACGCTCTCCCCAAGCTGTACTCTCTGGGGACGGTCCTCCAAGAAGGAACGGAGCCAGGCAAGTGCCAAGCCATCAATTCCCAACTCAGAGAGCCTCAACAGGAGGATACCGTGGTCGACACCCAACCAGATAGGTGGGATATAAATAAAATATATTTTTAAAAAAGACAATATCAAAGGCCGCCAAGATGTCGAGGAGGACCAACAGAGATCGCCAAGGTCCGTTCGCTCCAGGGAAGGCCACCCCCAGCAGGGCCATGAATACCGAGGCCCCTCCCGGACAGGCTTTTCGACAGAATAGGGGTCTTTTCGAGACTAGGTTTCCCTCTCAAGAGGTTTTCTTTGACCAAGGATCTCACTTTTATGAGCTGGACCTTGGAACCGATGTGGAAATTGTCAGGGGTGAAGCCACCAAAGGATTCTGTTGATCATCCCCAAGCAAAATGGGCAAATGGAAACATTTAATCAGACATCGAAGGGATCACCTTTACACCTGTGGAGGGAAGGGGGAGAGAACCACCAGGAAAAATCTTTAATTTGAAAAAAAAAATCTTGCCCCTTCTTCCTTGCCTCCTTTCTCATTTCCTGAAACAATCTCTCCCCCTTCTCCCCCTGTGTCGCGGCTGAGGCTCCCCGCACAGCCTGGGATCGGGTCCCCAGTGGTCAAGTCGAGGAGACCCCGGCCCCCCATCCGTGCCGGATCCAGGGGAAGAGAGGTCTCCGGAGAGAGAGGAGGCTGGTGGTCTCATGGGCTCCCAAAGGCATCATCTGGTGGGGCCACTGGGGGAGAGAGACAGGGAGGGGGACTCAGAGGGGCCCCTGGGCCTGATCCACCACAGGGCTTGTCATGGTTGGTAGGAGCATGGGATCTGTAGTCAAAGAAGAACATGGAGTCACACCTGGACCCATGATGGGAATTCCAGGTGGAGAATTGTCTTACACCTCTTCGAAGTTAATGGGTTTGCAGCTAAGACGTCTCAGAAAAAAAAGGGGGGGGAGGTTCTGAGGCATGCAGAAAAGATGGGGGAAGGGAGAGGTTGAATATGCGTGTGGACGTGAGTGTGAATGTGAGAATGGCTCTTCTCTTGAGTTTTTTTTAAAAAATATGTATCTCTGCAATCCCTTCAAGCACTTCTATTCCCCCCCCCGCGCTCGACTTTCCTGCTTGGTTTTCTGGCGGGAAATGCTTTACAGACCCTAAAAAGTGCATTTTGATGGGGCGGGGGGGGGACAGGAATCGGGAGGCTCCCGCACCCCCCCACGTTCCCCTCCCCTCTCCTGTTCCTGCCCCTCCCCCCCAATTGAGGCTCCGTTCCCCTCCCCTCCCCTCCCCCCCCACCCGCTTTGTTGCGGGACCCTCCCCTCCCCCTCTTTCCCATTCAAGTCAACAGGAAAGCCTAGAGCTATGAAAGGGGGAAGAGGAGGAGGAGGAGGAGCTGCTCCGAGCGTGGCTGCGTCGAAGGGGAACCGGAGGTGGGAAGCCCGGCCCCGCCCTCTTCCTACCCCGACCCTCTAGGATCCCCGGGGAAGAAGAAGAGGCCGCTTTGCAGGCGACGGGACGGGATTCCTCGCGAGTTTCCCTCCCGCCGGAGGACCAGCAAGGAGGCGAGCCATGGGGGGGGGGGCATTGCAAGACCGGGGTTGAGGGGGGGGATGGTCTAAGTGTTCAAAGGCATTGCAGAGATATATACAGGTATGTATATTTTAAATATATATATATAATACTCAGAAAAAGAGCCGCCGCCCCCCCCCCGACCCCCCCCAGAGAGCGTGCAATCCGGATTGGGGCCCCTCCTTCCGCCTGGTCTTCAATGCGGGAAGGCCTTGCAAGGGGGGGGGGAAGAAATGGGGAAGCGTCTATTTATGTTGGTCCCCGGCCTCCTCTTCCTCCTCGTGGAGGGGGGGTAGATTTGGACGGCGGGCAGAGGGTCTAGATTCCCCCCCCCCCAGCAAGGCACCAGGGCCCTTTCTGCGCATGTGCCGGCGGGTCCCTCTTTCCGCAGATCCTGCAGGCACCCTTTTTTTGGGGGGGGGGGAAGAAAGAAGGGAGCGTCGCCCGGGGGGGGGTCATTCTTTTTCTCCCTCCCCCCCAATGTCTCCGTCCTCCAGGAACCTCCCCAACCTCACCCCCCTCCCCAGGTGGGAAGCGAGGGAAGGGGCTGCAAAGGGGGGGGTGTCTCAGAAATGGGGCAGAAGCTGGAGGGGGGGGTCAGGTGGGCGCAAACGGGGGGGCCCCTCCCTCCCTCCTCCTCCGCCCCCCCCCCCCCGCGATCCTTGGCCTTCCCCCCCTTGAGCCTCTTCGGGATCCCCCCCCTCCCAGTCTTTCAAGGGGGATGGAAGGAGGAAACCCTTGAAAGGGCTCTGGGTGGGGGGGGGTCAGATTCCCAGGCAGGGAGGGGGGTGGGGGGTTGGGGGGGTGAGAGAGTGGAGGGGTTTCCTCCCCCCCCTCTCCCTCTGGGCGTGGGTCGAGGGCTGGGCCTTCCCGGGGGGGGGGAATTGCTGGAAAAGCCATTTTTTGGGAAGGGGAGACCGTAGAGCTACGAAAGTGGTAGAGGAGTGGGAGGAGGGTGCTGCTTCCGGGGCTGTGTCCCCCCCCCCACCGGAACCGGAAGTGGAGGCCGTGCCCCCTCCCTTTCCTTCCCTCTCGCTGTTTCTTCCGGTCTCTTTCCCGCTTCAGGAGCCTCTCGGAGGTGGGGGCCATTTGGGGGCCTTTATTGGGGGGGGATCCGTAGAAAGAGGTTCCCACTCGCTTCCCCCCCACACACACACACTCCTCGGGGAGGGGGTCCCGGGAGGGGCCTTTCCGTTCCTCTTCCCCTTCTGTGGGGAGGGTGTGTGTTTGTGTGCGGAAGCCCCCCCCTTTTGTGTGTATGTTTTCCCCTCAGGCTCGCCTCTCCCTCCCCCCCCCTTTGTGTGGGTTTTTCCCCCTCCTCTCTCCCCCCCAAAAGACCTTCTCCACCCGAAGTCTGAGCGTGACCCCCCCCAGGAAAGCCCCCCCACACACAGGAACCCCCTTTTGTTCGAAAGCTTTTGGGGGGGAAGTTCCTGGAAAGCCCCGAGGGGGAAATGGGGGGCCTTTTTGGGGGGCAGAAGGGGGGGCTGCAAGGGGTGGGAGGAGGATGAGGGGGGTCCAGAGAAATGGGGCTTGGAGAAGGGAGAAGATACGGGGTCGGCTGGGAGGGAGGGATGTGGATGATGAGGATGATGTTTCATTCCTATGCCGCCCCATCTGGCAGCCAAGGCGGTTGAGGCTCCTGCAAAGCAGGGACGTTCCTGGTCCACAAACGAGGCCCTGACCTGCATCCTCTTCCCACCCAGAGCAATGGGGGGGGCAGGAGAGCCCCTGGGGGGGAAGGGAGGGGGGCTGGGACCCCTCTGTGTGTGTCTGTGTCTGTGTCTGTGTCTGTGTCTGTGTGTGTGAGTCTTCTGTGAGGTTTGCTGCTGCTGATTTTGGCTTAAAATATTCTCAGGAAATTGTCTGAATCTCCTCTTGGCTTCCAGGAAGAGAATTTCTTAGAGGCAGGAAATTCAGTCATTAGATTCTTAATTAGCTTAGAATTCATGCATTCATGCTTTCATGCATTCATTCAAAATAATTTTTATCCTGCCTTTCTCCTCTTTGCTTGTTTATGTCTTGCTTGTTTTCTTTGGCACAAGGGACGGTGGTCGGCTGGACGGCCAGACCTTGGGGGCTGAAGGGGCTGAGTGAAGGGCCTCCTGGAAGGTCTTAAAAAGCAGACGGACGTTGTGTGTCATCATCACACGGGGGGTGCTGGACCACCACGTTCTTCTGGATAGCCTCTTTCCGGTTTTTCATGGCTCTGTGAAATAGTACGGGGAATTAATGGAAACCTGAAACTCTCCACAGGGTGAAAGTTGGTGGGGGTTGAACAGGCGTCCCCCCCAAGCACTACTGCCATTCACAGAGTGACAAAATGCAACGTTACATCCCAGAAGCTGACTCCCCTTTTTTGTCAAGTGACCACTCCTCCCCCAGACACAAAGCCATGGTCAGGGCTGTAAAGGGTAGTGAGCAGAAGAGGGTCTCCCGCAGAGTCCAGGCGTCCCCAACCTCGGGCCTCCAGATGTTCTTGGACTGCAGTTCCCAGAAGCCTTCACTACCGCTCTGCTGGCCAGGATTTCTTGGAGCAAAAGTCCAAGAACATCTGGAGGCCCAAGGTTGGGGGAGACCCCCTGCTGTAGACCCTCTGGACATCCGCCTTGGATAGCAGTCAACCTTCAGCGTCCCTTTGCTCTGTCAGGCTTAGTCTCCTTTTTCCTGCTGGCAAGGCAGGCACGAGATTGTGCAGCAGTTTTGGGCTATTTCCTGGCTTTTGGGATAGTGGGTATAGAAACACACAACCGTGCCCCCCCCTGCATTTTTAAACAGGAGGGTATTTTTTAAAGAATTGAATTCTCCAGATTGTCAAAAACACAAGGAGAAGTTTTTGGTTTCGTCCAATCAAGAAGCCTTCAGAATGATTTGTTTTTTTCTTCTCTCCCAAGGACGGGGTGAGACTCAGCTGATGCTCTCCCGACTTTTCTCTGCATGAAAAGAGAAATCCAAAGCCCCCCTTAAAGCAGGTAAGGTCTCTCATTCTTTGAGATCAGGTGCGACACTGTGTTTGTTTATTTATTAAACGATAACCCTATGATTAGCAGGACGCGAGATGTTGTAAAGCTGACATCAGTATTTCAGAGAATTTTAGCCCAATCGCAGGAAGCATCAGGAGCGTTTGGAGAGCGCCTTCCACCAGATCTACTTCCACATCAGCCGACAACAAATTACATTGTTCTCTTACACCTTCCATCGTCTGCTGATACAGGATGACTTCCCAGTTTTCTTGATTAGTTGCATGCTAACTCTACGTGAGTTAAGAAATTTTGACCCCATGACAGTATCAAAACGGTGACATGAAATCCCCATATGCTGTGAGACTGTTCTGTCAACTTCATTCTGTCATCTATTAAGTAACTTCCGACCAGCCCAGTTTTGGAGGCCTCTGGCCTTTGTGAAAGCAAGCACACACTGGGAGTATCCTGGCTAAGTGGGGGTTTGAACCCGGGTTGTGTGAGTCCCAATTTTACTGCCTACAGCAGTGCTTCTCTGAACATGTGCAGAGTGTTTTTCTTTTGGTTCCCAGTCCTGCTTGGCTCAACCCGACACCAAGAGCAGGTGCTGTCGGCGAGATTCCAACCCTGGACAGCCTGACATGCCCCCCCCCCCCGAATTTCTCCTTTCCTCTTTTGTGATCGAAGAGGGTGAAGTGACTCCTGCATGTCGGGATTGTTGGCGAGGGAATGACGGAAGACAGCCTTCTTCTTCTTCTGGCTTCTCTGCAAGAGTAGATCTTTTTCCAATCCATAGAGTCTTTTTGGTCAGTTCCAGTTGACTCATTGATTGATTTGGGGAGCATCCGTTACAGTTTTTGCAGGATTGATGTTGTCCTAAGAGAACAGCCGCTAGCCTTCTTCCTGTATCTCTTCGGCTTCTTCCTGCGGCGACCAAGGCAGGGTTTCCTTGGCCAAACTGCCCTTGAAAAGAAGGGAAATCTGGAGACCCAAGGAGGTGGGAGGTGTGCCGTCTTTTCCTCAAGAAGGGCTCCTGCTGGGAGGTTATGACAGGGAAGAGGGAAGCTTTGCAGAGCCTCTGGAAAGAAACAAGGTGGCCAAGCACTCCCATTTCTTTAAGGACTAGCCATAGTTTGCTGTGGTCCACACAATCAAAGGCTTTTGCATAGTCAATGAAGCAGAAGTAGATATTTTTTTCTGGAACTCTCTGGCTTTCTCCAGAATCCAGCCCATGTTAGCAATTTGGTCTCGAGTTTCTCTTCCCCTTCGAGATCCAGCTTGTACTTCTGGGAGTTCTCGGTCCACGTACTGCTGAAGCCTACCTTGGAGGATTTTGAGCATAACCTTGCTAGCGTCGGAAATGAGTGCAATTGTACGGTAGTTGGAGCATTCTTTGGCACTGCCCTTCTTTGGGATTGGGTTGTAGACTGATCTTTTCCAGTCTTTTGGCCACTGTTGAGTTTTCCAAACTTGCTGGCATATTGAATGTAGCACCTTAACAGCATCATCTTTTAAGATTTTAAGTAGTTCCACTGGAATGCCATCACCTCCACTGGCCTTGTTGTTAGACAAGCTTTCTAAGGCCCATTTGACTTCACTCTCCAGGATGTCTGGCTCAAGGTCAGCAGCCACACTATCTGGGTTGTCCGAGATATCCAAATCTTTCTGGGATAGTTCCTCTGTGTGCTCTTGCCACCTCTTCTTGATGTCTTCTGCTTCTGTGAGGTCTCTCCCATTTTTGTCCTTTATCGTGTTCATCTTTGCACAAAATGTCCCTTTAATATCTCCAATTTTCTTGAACAGATCTCTGGTTTTTCCTTTTCTATTCTTTTCCTCTATTTCTTTGCATTGTTCATTTAAGAAGGCCCTCTTTTCTTGCTATTCTTTAGAAGTCTGCATGCAATTTTCTGTAACTTTCCCTGTCTCCCTTGCATTTGTTTCCCTTCTCTTCTCTGCTATTTCTAAGGCCTCGTTGGACAGACACTTTGCTTTCTTGCATTTCCTTTTCTTTGGGATGGTTTTTGTTGCTGCCTCCTGTACAATGTTACGAGCCTCTATCCAAAGTCCTTCAGGCACTCTGTCCACCAAATCGAGTTCCTTAAATCTGATGGTTGTTGTGGGTTTTTCAGGCTCTTTGGCAATGTTCTGAAGGTTGTTCTTCCTAACGTTTCACCAGTCTCTGTGGCTGGCATCTTCAGAGGACAGCACTTTGTGCTCTGGTGTAGTTGGCTTGGGAGTGTAGTATTTATGGCTGTGAGATGTTGTAAAGCTTACATCAATATATCAGAGAATTTTAGCCCAATCACAGGAAGCATCAGGAGCGTTTGGAGGGCGCCTTCCACCAGATCTACTCGTTTATATCCACATTTTGTCTTTCTCTGTAGATGGGTGATTAGTGTGTCTTGTGGATGTATTGTTGTGATAATGAGAGGAGATTATCTGTCACTGTGGTTGATGGGTGTCATTAGCTGGTCTTTTCTGTGTAGTAATCCCCTGTCCTTGTGGCTGGGTGGAGTTCATTGACCTTTTGCATGCTGTATTTTTGAGATCTGGGAGCCAAGTTTTGTTGAGTTTCAAACTTTCCTCTTTTTTTGTTGAAGTTCTGCTGGTGCTTGTGGATTTCAATGGCTTCCCTGTGCAATCTGACGTAATGATTGCTGGTGTTGTCCAGTATTTCAGTATTTTGAAATAGAATTTCATGTCCAATGTGTTTTAGGGCATGTTCAGCTACTGCAGATTTTTCTGGTTGTTTTAGTCTGCAGTGTCTCTTGTGTTCTTTGATTCTGGTTTGGATGCTTCGTTTTGTGGTTCCAGTATATCCCTGGCCACAACTACAAGGTATCCGGTATACTCCTGCGGTGGTGAGGGGTCTCTTCTGTCCTTTGCTGACGGTAACATTTGTTGTATTTTTGTGGTAGGCTTGAATACTGTTTGTAGGTTGTGTTTTTTCAAAAGTTTCCCCATGCGGTCCGTGACCCCTTTGATGTATGGCAGAAATACTTTATTTGTGGGTGGCTGTTTTTCTTCTTCAGTTTGGTTTTGTTTTCTTGGTTTGATGGCTCTTGTGATTTCATTTTTGGAGTAGCCATTTGCCTGTAGGTCCCAATTCAGATGGTTGAGTTCAGTGCTGAGAAACTGAGCTTCACAGTTCCGATTTGCACGGTCTACCAGTGTTTTCATTATGTCCCTTTTTTGCTGTGGGTGGTGGTTGGCGTTTTTGTGTAGGTACCAGTCTGTGTGGATGGGTTTTCTGTAGACCTTGTGTCCCAGTCGGAGGTCAGTTTTGCGTTGGACCATGACATCTAGGAACGGGAGTTGGCCCTCTATTTCTTTTTCCATGGTGAATTGTATATTTGGGTGGATGCTGTTGAGATGATTGAGAAATTCTTCCAATTTTTCTTCACCATGACTCCAAATTGCAAATGTGTCATCCACATATTGGAACCAGACTGTGGGTGCGAGGGGTGCCAAAGCCAGGGCAAGTTTTTCAAAATGCTCCATGTAGAAGTTTGCTATAACCAGGCTGAGAGGGCTGCCCGTGGCCACTCCATCTGTCTGTTCGTAGAATTCATTATCCCACTGGAAAGAGCTGGTCGTTAGGCAGTGTTGGAAGACGGGCTTGATGTCTTCTGGAAATATCTGCTGGACGAGTGTCTGGGTGTCCTTTATCAGTACCTTAGTGAACAGGGATACTACATCAAAGCTGATCAATCTGTCCCCAGAGTTTTAGGGTGCTGATCTTGCTTATGAAATGTCCTGAGTCGTTGATGTAGGATGAGGCTTGTCCAATGTGGGTCTGTAGGAGGGTTGCTAGGTGTTTGGCTAATTCATATGTTGGGGAGCCAATGGCACTTACAATGGGTCTGAGTGGGATTGGGTCCTTGTGGATTTGGGAGAGCTTCTGTCTTGCAGATTCGTTGAAGGACTTTGGGGGGCAGGGAAGAACTCCTGATCAGCATGTTTGTTTGTTTTGTGATTTTGTTGGTTGGGTCCCGTTTCAGTTTTCTGTAGGTGATGGGGTCTAGAAGTTCTCTGATTTTGTCCTTGTATTCTTCTGTTTCCATGATTGCTGTGGCGTTGCCTTTGTCTGCTGGCAGGATGATGATGTCCGGGTCTGAGTTCAGGGACTTGATGGCATTTCTCTCCTTTCTTGTCATGTTGCTTCTGGGGTTTTTTGCTTTCTGTAGGATCCTAGTCACTTCCCCTCTTATTTCCTCTGCTTTTTCTTCCGGGAGATTATACTGTATAATGCTGATTCCACGTTAGCTATTATGTCTTCCACAGGAATTTTGCTTGGTGTTACTGCAAAATTTCCTCGTCCGCTGAGGTTTATTCTGGGGAGAGTTGGCGTCCCGACAGATTGATGATGATACGCGTGGAGTCTAGTGTAAGTATCTGTTGGCTTGTTTGGCATTTGTTGAATTTCTGGCTGTGTGGTTTATTGCTTCTTTTTCTATCTTTTTGTAAGAGAGGGTATAGTCTTGTCCCAATCTTGACTTCTCATTTTTTTCACTGATAATAATGTGTAGGCCTAATAGTTCTTTGTCTGTGGAGTCCAGTTTTTTGCGGGTTGTGTGGCCTCTTTCCCATAGGAGGACTTTGCACTTGACCGTGACCAGGTATGATCTTGCGAAAAAGAGGGGGGAAATGGTTTAAAGTCTTAAATCTTTCCTTAAATCTATTCTTCACTTTCTCTGTGAATTCATAAGGGATTTATACCTGTGAATTCATAAGGGATTTATACCTTTTTTCTCTTTGTGTATCCCCCCCCCAACACATGGTTTAAAATGGGATCTCCCAGGACCTTCTCTCCATTTTACCAGGAAGTTTTGCCTAGGATGGGCATCTTACAGGAGAGAAAGGAGCTAAGGCCAGGTAGATGTTTTCCTTTTTTCTCTTTGTGTATCCCCCCCAACACATGGTTTAAAATGGGATCTCCCAGGACCGCGCGCCTAATAGCGCGTGAAATTCTTCAAATACTCTAATTCTATCTACGATCCTGTCTCCGATCTTAACATGGTAGATATTCATGACCTGTGGGAAGGTAGATTTTCAGCTTTGAGGGAGGATGAGCAGGAGAGTATGTCTAATGGTGTATGACATTTTCAAATCCTATTTTTACCTCAATTTGATAAATAGGAAAGCCAACTAACATTGCATACTTCCACACTATTAGAGAAGGCCGGGTAGGTGGGGCCCGTCAGCCCTGGAAGGCAGCCCATCTAGGAGAAGGAAAACTCCATATTTAAACCTCCACTGCCTTGTGGCTATATCCAATTATGGAAAAGGCTTCAGGAGATAACCTCGAGGCAAAATCCGGAGCTGGAGTCCCGGAGGCAGTTTGTGTCCTTCTGCCAACTCCTGCGACGTCACTGGAACCAGTTGTACTGGCTCTTGCCTTTCCACTGGACTATTTCAGCGACGTGGAGAGGGGGGATTTGCTGCTTGGGTAACAGCCTATCCTCCATTTTATTTTACCCAGGCTTCGTGCTCTGGAGAGGACACTCCAGCTTCGCATACAGCGTCGAAACAACACGGGAAGTAGCAGTTACCGGTTATAAGTCTTTGCTCAATTGGCGTAGAGCATGACGCCAGGGGCTACTTCTGACGGTGGGAGAAGTCATTGCACCTCAATAGGTAGATACCGCCTGCCTTAAGCTGGGCAGCCCCCAGCCACTAAGGTGCTACCTCGCCACGGTCTGTTAACTTCACGGGGTGCGTGGGGTTTAGGGTCAAACCTGACAAGCAGATCGATAACTGTGCACCATGCAACAATCGTAAGAAAACTTCTGCCCTTAAGCTGGGCACCTGGAATGTACGGACAATGACCCCTGGCTTTTCTGACTATGGCTTTCCTGACGACCTCCAAGAAATAGACGATGTGCGCAAGACAGCTGTCATTGACATGGAACTAAGCAGACTGCAGATGGACATTGTTGCCCTGCAAGAGACAAGACTGCCAGACTCAGGATCTGTCAAAGAAAAAAACTTCTCATTTTTCTGGCAGGGAAAACCATCGAATGAGACCAGGGAATATGGTGTTGGCTTTGCAGTCAGAAATACTCTGCTGAGATCCATTGTTCCACCTACTGCGGGGAGTGAAAGAATCCTGTCTCTGCAGCTCCACTCATCAGCAGGACCAGTAACCCTCATTAGTGCATATGCACCAACACTGTCATCCACTCCAGAAGTGAAAGACAAATTCTATGACGATCTGGCAGCTACTATCAAAAAAGTCCCTGAAAGAGAGGCACTGTTCATTCTTGGAGACTTTAACGCTAGAGTTGGTGCTGATCATAATTCTTGGCCCACCTGTCTAGGCCGTTTTGGCATTGGAAAGATGAATGAAAATGGCCAACGCTTGCTGGAGTTCTGCTGTTATTTTGGTCTCTGTGTCAGCAACACATTCTTTAATACGAAGCTGCAACACAGAGTTTCCTGGAGACATCCAAGATCCAAGCATTGGCATCAGCTTGATCTGATCCTCACTAGACGTTCTAGCCTCCCTAGTATTACGATCACACACAGTTACCAGAGTGCTGATTGTGATACTGATCACTCCCTGGTGTGTAGTAGAGTAAAACTGCAAACAAAGAGAGTATATCACACGAAAAAGGAAGGAAGACCACGTATTGACATCAGCAAGACTCGTGATCAAAGAAAAGTGAAGGAATTCACCCAAGCACTCGAGGAAGCCCTCCCAGGTCCGGCTAATGTAAATGCACCTGAACGATGGGAACACTTCAAGAACACTGTCTATAACACCGCCTTGTCCACCTTTGGCAAGGAGACCCAAAAGATGGCTGACTGGTTCGAAGCCCATTCAGAGGAGTTAATGCCAGCCATTGAGGCTAAGAGAAGAGCTCTAGCAGCATACAAAGCCTGTCCTAGCGAGTACAACTTGCAAGCTCTTCGAGCTGCTTGTAGCCAAGTCCAACAGGCTGCCAGGAGATGCTCCAATGATTATTGGCTCCAGCTCTGCTCTCAGATACAGATAGCAGCGGACACAGGTAACATCAAAGGAATGTATGACGGTATCAAGCAGGCCTTAGGTCCAATGCAGAAGAAATCTGCTCCCTTGAAGTCTACTACAGGTGTGCCCATCCAGGACCGAGCACAGCAAATGGAACGCTGGGTACAGCACTACTCTGAGCTATATTCCAGAGAGAATGTAGTAACCAAAGAAGCATTAAATAACATTGAGTGCCTGCCTGTCATGGAAGAGCTGGACAGCGAACCAACCTTAGCAGAAATAAAAGCGGCCTTGGATTCCCTCGCCTCCGGCAAGGCACCTGGAAAGGATAACATCCCTGCTGAAGTGCTGAAGTGCTGTAAGGAGATCATCACCACCGAACTGTATGAAGTCTTTTGTCTCTGCTGGAGGGAAGGTGGAGTCCCACAGGACATGAAGGACGCAAACATCGTCACATTGTACAAGAACAAAGGCGACAGGGGTGACTGCAATAACTACCGTGGCATCTCTCTTCTTAGCGTTGTAGGGAAGCTGCTTGCCCGTGTTGTGCTGAAGAGGCTCCAGGTTCTTGCAGACAGAGTCTATCCAGAATCACAGTGTGGATTCCGAGCTAATAGATCCACCACTGACATGGTATTCTCCCTCCGACAGCTGCAGGAGAAATGTAGGGAACAACAACAGCCACTCTTAGTGGCCTTCATAGACCTTACAAAAGCATTTGATCTGGTTAGCAGGGATGGCCTTTTTAAAATACTTCCCAAGATTGGATGTCCACCCCGTCTCCTTAACATCATCAGATCCTTCCATGAGGGAATGAAAGGCACTGTAGTTTTTGACGGCTCAACATCAGACCCCTTTGACATCCGAAGCGGAGTGAAACAGGGCTGTGTCCTCGCACCAACACTTTTTGGGATCTTCTTTGCTGTCATGCTGAAGCATGCCTTTGGAACTGCAACCGAGGGTGTCTATCTCCGGACTAGATCAGACGGAAAGCTCTTTAATCCCTCTAGATTGAGAGCGAAGACCAAAGTCCAACTGAAATGCATGCGGGACTTCCTCTTCGCAGATGATGCAGCCATTGTTGCCCACTCTGCTGAAGACCTCCAACAACTCATAAATCGATTCAGCAAGGCCTGCCAAGACTTTGGACTAACAATCAGCCTGAAGAAAACACAAGTCATGGGCCAGGGTGTGGACTCACCTCCTTCTGTTACCATCTCCACACAAGAATTGGAGGTTGTTCATGACTTTGTGTACCTGGGCTCAACCATCTCTTACACCCTGTCTCTGGATGTCGAGCTGGATAAACGCATTGGCAAAGCAGCTACCATGTTCTCTAGACTCACAAAGAGAGTATGGCTCAATAAGAAGCTGACGACACATACGAAGATCCAGGTCTATAGAGCCTGTGTCCTAAGCACACTCCTGTACTGTAGTGAGTCCTGGACCCTTTGTGCCCGGCAGGAGAGGAAGCTGAACACCTTCCATATGCGTTGCCTCCGACGGATTTTTGGTATCACCTGGCAGGACAAAGTTCCAAACAGAGTAGTCCTAGAACGAGCTGGAATTTTCAGCATGAACACATTACTGAAACAGCGACGTCTACGTTGGCTTGGGCATGTCGTGAGAATGGCTGATGGTCGGATTCCAAAGGATCTCCTGTATGGAGAATTAGTGCAGGGAAATCGCCCCAGAGGGAGACCACAGCTGCGATACAAGGATATCTGCAAGCGAGATCTGAAGGCCTTAGGAATGGACCTCAACAGATGGGAAACCCTGACATCTGAGCGTTCAGCCTGGAGGCAGGCATTGCATCACGGCCTCTCCCAATTTGAAGAGACCCTTGCCCAGCAGGCTGAGGCAAAGAGGAAGTCACAAAAGCAGCAAAACCAGGGAGCTGGACAGGGGACAGATTGGATTTGTCTTCAGTGTGGAAGAGACTGTCACTCTCGAATCGGCCTCCTCAGCCACACTAGACGCTGTTCCAAGTCCTCCATACAGAGCACGCTACCATAGTCTTTCGAGACTGAAGGATGCCTAACTGGTGTACCTGACTAGCTGTGAGGGTCCGCTATTCTTCACCTCCCTCGTCCCAAATAAAGCCGTAGACGCATTTGAACTGAACCATTTGTCTTCTTTATTTAACTAGGGTAAAGGGATGGAAATGTCAATCAACTTGGGAACAAACTTCTCCTGTGGGAGCAACGGCTCAGACAGGGGCACCCAATCTTCATCGAACGGGTTGCTTGACTTCATAGCCCATGGACCGGCCTGAACCTGTGAGGGTTCTTCGGGATCGAAGTCCTCCCGCTCCGTGGTTAATAGTGGGGTCGTCTCTTTGAACCCTGTATATCCCCAGGGTATGGAGGTCTCTGCCCCGGGGTGTTCCCAAGGTCCGGATAGTACCCCAGTCTCTTCAGTTCCTCCAGATGCCATCTGGTCTTCTCCTCTTTCTCTCTCTCTACCCTTCTCTTCTCCTCCACTAATTTCCTGTGCCACTCTCGGGTCTCTCTCTCTCCCCAATAAGAGGTTCGGACCCTAGCCTCATTCCTCCTCCTCTCCTCTGCCTCCTGTTTAGTCAGGCAGACCTGTTCCCATTTACCCGACCAGGGGTCTTGGATGGATACCCACTCCCATCCACTCTCTTCCCCCGCCTGTCAGTGACTGACTTCCCCTGCCGCTCCCTCCTCAGGATCCTTCGCCCCCTTCCCCGCCCAAACCCGAGGAGTCTGGGTAGCTATATTTAACCCCTTCAACCCCTTCTCCAAGTCCACTGTATCAACGGACTGGTGTAACATCCGGGGTGGGAATGGCTTGGGGGCTGTCTGAGTGCCCACGGAGGCTTTTGGGCGAGACAGCACTCCCAGCATCTCCTCACGACCCGGCTCATGGGTGTCACACTAGCCCAGTGGTTTTTCCTGGTCTCTTCAGTTTAAGCTTGAATTTTACTATGAGAGGCTGATGATCAGAGCCACAATCGGCTCCAGGTCTTGTTTTTCCTGACTGTATAAAGCTTCTCCATCTTTTGCTGCAGAGAATATAATAAATCTGATTTTAGTATTGCCCATCTGTTGATTTCCATGTGTAGAGTTGCCTCTTCTGTTGTTGGGAAAGGGTGTTTATGATGACCAGCTTGTTCTCTTGGCAAAACTCTATTAGCCGTTGCCCTGCTTCGTTTTGAACTCCAAGGCCAAACTTTCCTGTTGTTCCTTTTATCTCTTGACTCCCTACTTTAGCATCCCAGTCCCCTATAATGAGAAGAACATCTTTCTTTGGTGTCAGTTCTAGAAGGTGTTGTAAATCTTCATAAAATGGGTCAATTTCAGTCTCCTCAGCATTTGTGGTTGGTGCATAAACCTGGATGATTGTGATGTTGAAAGGTCTGCCTTGGATTCGTATTGAAATCATTCTATCATTTTTGACACATCCCATTACAGCTTTTCCCACTCTTGTTGACTATGAGGGCTACTCCATTTCTTCTACGGCATTCTTGCTCACTGTAGTAAATATGATAATCATCTGAATTGAATTCACCCATTCCCGTCCATTTTAGTTCACTGACCCCCAGGGTGTCAATGTTTATTCTTGCCATCTCCCGTTTGACCACATCCAGCTTCCCAAGGTTTATCATTGTCGTCGTTTAGTCGTGTCCGACTCTTCGTGACCCCATGGACCAGAGCACGCCAGGCCTTCCTATCCTCCACTGCCTCCCAGAGTTGTGCCAAATTCGTGTTGGTTGCTTCGCAGGCACTGTCCAGCCATATCATCCTCGGTCGTCCCCTTCTCCTCTTGCCGTCACACTTTCCTAACATCAAGGTTTTTTCCAAGGTTCATAGATCTTACATTCTAGGTTCCTATGCAGTATTTTTCTTTGCAGCATCTGACTTTCCTTTCACTTCCAGGCATGTCCACAGCTGAGTGTCCTTTCGGCTTTGACCCAACCACTTCATTAGCTCTGAAGCTACTTATACTTGTCCTCCGTTCTTCCTCAGTAGCATTGGACACCTCCTGACCTAAGGGTCCCATCATCCGGCGTTATATTTTTTAGCCTTTTGTTTCTGATCATGGGGTATTCTTGGCAAAGATAGGAGTGGCATTGCCATTTCCTACTCCAGGTGGACTGAGTTTAGTCGGAACTCTCCACTATGACCTGTCTGTCTTGGGTGTCCCTGCACGGCATAGTCCATAGTTTCTCTGAATTACTCAAGTCAATTTGCCACAACAAGGCAGGAATCCATGAAGAGGTTGTAATATTATACTTTCATTCATATATATCATATTATATATATATTATTATATATTGTAATATTATATCTTCTTTCATCCTTTGTAGGGTTTAAATTACCTTCCTCTTCAGCCATTAACATTTATCTTTACAGTATTTATCAAGACTTTAAACCATTTCCCCCCTCTTTTTGGCAAGATCCTACCTCGCCACAGTCAAGTGCAAAGTCCTGCACCTTGGAAAAAGAAACCAATTGCACAGGTACAAGATGGGGGATACATCGCTCAGCAAAAGTACGAGTGAGAGGAATGTTAGAATTGTTGTAGATCGCAAGCTAAATGTGAGCCAACAGTGGCTTTTTATTAATCCAGGTTCTCCAAGTCTTCCTTCCCTTTCTCCTTTCAAGGGATCACCATTTTCAATACATTTGTGGACTTGCAATGCCTATAAATTAAGTACTGTACAGTGGAGGAAATTTGCAAGTAAACCATCAAATTCTGATCAAACCCTCAATTCTAATCAAAGTCTCTCCTTGTATTTTTAAACTGGCTGGATAGCTCTGTGGTTTAAATATCCAGTTGCAGAACCAGAGGATGCCTGCTGTATCTCCCACAGGTAAGTAAAGCCTGTGTGGCCTTTGGGAAACTGCAGGGTCCCAGAAGCAGGGAATGGGGAATGACTTGAGTATTCTCTACATAGAAACCCCTGAAAAAAGGGTTGCCATCAGTCAGAATTGTCTTGATGGCCGATGATTAATATTATTTCGGATAGTGGTTAATATTAATCACCTATATTTTCCCATCCCTGTCCCTTTGGAAGTATCAGTTCAGGCAAGGGGAGTCCATGTTATTTGCACAATACGGCTAATTTTTCAAATGTTGCCTGTAAAGCCTTCAAGAGACATATGCCTTTCAAAGGGGTCAAAGAGAGAGCAAACTCTTTGGTTTGACCTCCAGTTACATTCTGCTCTGTGTGACATTGTCAAGACATCTTCTTTTTTCTCTATCAGGTAACAAATACGATGGCCAGAATTATACAGAGCCGCTTCTTCTGGCCCTGAAAAGAGTCAAGTGTGAAGCCGGGAAGAAAAGCTTGGAAAAACCCATGAGCCAGAGTGAGCCACGCCTGAAGTGTGGAGATAGATTCAGACCAGTTACGCTAGTTCAGTTTAAAGAACTCACCCTGGGGAGAAATCATACAAAAACACTGAATGTGAAAAGAGTTTCAGCAGAAGAAGAAATCTGCGTTCACATCGAAGAACTCACACAGGGAAGAAACCATATAAATGCATGGCGTGTCAAAAAAGCTTCAGTGAAAATGGTCAACTTAGGTCACATCAACGTCACACTGGTGATCTTAGGACACATCAAAGGACCCACACTGGGGAGAAACCACATAAATGCATGGAATATGGAAAGAGCTTTAGTCAGAGTGGTAACCTTAGGTTACATCAAAGGACCCACACTGGGGAGAAGCCACATAAATGCTTGGAATGTGGAAAGAGCTTTAGTCAGAGTGGTAACCTTAGGTTACATCAAAGGACCCACACTGGGGAGAAACCACATAAATGCATGGAATGTGGAAAGAGCTTTAGTGCGAGTGGTACCCTTAGGGTACATCAAAGGACCCACACTGGGGAGAAACCACATAAATGCATGGAATGTGGAACGAGCTTTAGTTGCAGTGGTCATCTTAGGTCACATCAAAGGACCCACACTGGGGAGAAACCACATAAATGCATGGAATGTGGAAAGAGCTTTAGTCACAGTGGTGTCCTTAGGGTACATCAAAGGACCCACACTGGGGAGAAACCACATAAATGCATGGAATGTGGAAAGAGCTTTAGTCAGAGTGGTGACCTTAAGTTACATCAAAGGACCCACACTGGGGAGAAACCACATAAATGCATGGAATGTGGAAAGAGCTTTAGTCACAGTGGTTATCTTAGGTTACATCAAAGGACCCACACTGGGGAGAAACCACATAAATGCATAGAATGTGGAAAGAGTTTTAGTCACAATGGTTCCCTTAGATTACATCAAAGGACCCACACTGGGGAGAAACCACATAAATGCATGGAATGTGGAAAGAGCTTTAGTTGCAGTGGTCATCTTAGGTCACATCAAAGGACCCACACTGGGGAGAAACCACATAAATGCATGGAATGTGGAAAGAGCTTTAGTCACAGTGGTTATCTTAGGTTACATCAAAGGATCCACACTGGAGAGAAACCACATAAATGCATGGTATGTGGAAAGAGCTTTAGTCACAGTGGTCATCTTAGGGCACATCAAAGGACCCACACTGGGGAGAAACCACATAAATGCATGGAATGTGGAAAGAGCTTTAGTTGGAGTGGTCATCTTAGGTCACATCAAAGGACCCACACTGGGGAGAAACCACATAAATGCATGGAATGTGGAAAGAGCTTTAGTCAGAGTGGTCATCTTAGGGCACATCAAAGGACCCACACTGGGGAGAAACCACATAAATGCATGGAATGTGGAAAGAGCTTTAGTCACAGTGGTGTCCTTAGGGTACATCAAAGGACCCACACTGGGGAGAAACCACATAAATGCATGGAATGTGGAAAGAGCTTTAGTCAGAGTGGTGACCTTAAGTTACATCAAAGGACCCACACTGGGGAGAAACCACATAAATGCATGGAATGTGGAAAGAGCTTTAGTCACAGTGGTCATCTTAGGTCACATCAAAGGACCCACACTGGGGAGAAACCATTTAAATGCATGGAATGTGGAAAGAGCTTTAGTGACAGTGGTGCCCTTAGGTTACATGAAAGGACCCACACTGGGGAGAAACCACATAAATGCATGGAATGTGGAAAGAGCTTTAGTTGCAGTGGTCATCTTAGGTCACATCAAAGGACCCACACTGGGGAGAAACCACATAAATGCATGGAATGTGGAAAGAGCTTTAGTCACAGTGGTTATCTTAGGTTACATCAAAGGATCCACACTGGAGAGAAACCACATAAATGCATGGTATGTGGAAAGAGCTTTAGTCGCAGTGGTCATCTTAGGGCACATCAAAGGACCCACACTGGGGAGAAACCACATAAATGCATGGAATGTGGAAAGAGCTTTAGTCGGAGTGGTCATCTTAGGTCACATCAAAGGACCCACACTGGGGAGAAACCACATAAATGCATGGAATGTGGAAAGAGCTTTAGTCGCAGTGGTCATCTTAGGTCACATCAAAGGACCCACACTGGGGAGAAACCACATAAATGCATGGAATGCGGAAAGAGCTTTAGTCGCAGTGATGCCCTTAGGTTACATCAAGGGACCCACGCTGGGGAGCTATAGGATCTGTCCTTCCAGTGAGCTCTCAGGTTTGATTTCCTTTAGAATGGATAGGCTTGTTCTCCTTGCAGTCCACTGGCCTCTCAAGAGCCTCCTCCAGCACCACAATTCAAAAGCATTAATTCTTCAGCGGTCAGCATTCTTAATGGACCAGCTCTCACTTCCATAAAACACTACTGGAAAAACCATAGTTTGACTATGTGGATTTTTGCTGGCAAGGTGATGTCTCTTCTTTTTAAGATGATATCTAGGTTTATCATCGCTTTCTTCCCAAGAAGCAGGTGTCTTTTAATTTTGTGGCTGCTGTCACCATCTGCAGTGATCATGGAGCCCATGAAAGAACAATTTGTCACTGCCTCCATGTCATCCCCTTCTATTCGCCAGGAGGTCATGGGACCAGTGGCCATGATCCTAGTTTTTTTGATGTCGAGCTTCAGACTGTTTTTCATGTCCATCTTTGCACAAAATGTCCCTTTTGTATCTCCTATTTTCCTGAACAGATCTCTGGTTTTTCCTTTTCTATTATTTTTCTTTATTTCTTTCTATAGGGGAATAAAGAAGTGATTGGCCCTCCGGATGAGGAGGGAGGGAACGGGGAAGTAAAGGGGGACTTGGAGATTGCAGAGAAATTAAATTAGTTCTTTGGGTAGATTCCACTGCCCAATCAATCCTTGCTGACTAATGAATTGAATCAGATTAAAATATAGGATTTTTTAAACCTAATCAATAAAGATCAGTAAGTCACCGGGCCCAGATGGCATCCACCAAACGGTTATTAAGGAACTGAGAAATGAAGTTGCTGAATTCTTAACTAAGATATACAAGTTGTCATTTAAAACAGTCCATTATGTTTTACTTGCTAGCAAACGCTAATTTTTGCAATTTTATGGGTTATTGTATGGGAGCCTTTGTTGTTTCTTCTGGCTGGCATCAGGGCCAGATCCAGCCTCGAGGAAGGCAATGTGGATCTCAGGCCAGGAACTGAGTGACTTTGGGGCACCCACAACCGGGCGAATGCCTCTTCCCTTTTGACTTAGAAGGACAAGCTCTCAGGTTGTCGCAGGGGCGCTCCTCTGGGGAACCAGCCGCCGCCATCATCATCCAGGTGTCTGTCAAAGAACAGGGTGTCACATACAGCACTGATGGTACCTGTCTGTCATGGGTTTGGAGGGAAAGTTCCATCCTATGGGGAGTGGAAGGCGGGACATCAGGGGGGAGGAGCTGTACTGTATATATATTTGGAGCTGATGTGAAGAAGCTGGAGTTGGTGTCTGTGTGTCAGACTGAGTACAACTGTGTGTCAGTTTGTACATACCTGATAGGTTCAGGTTTCTTTATAGGTAGCCAGAGGTTCAGGTTTCTTTATAGGTAGCCAGAACTGATAGGTTCAGGGTCTGTGCTTTACTTTAAAGGGTTCTGTGTGAACTACACTGTTGTATGTCTATGATTGAGACTAAGCCACGTTACAGTATCTTATTTACTTGATCTTTTTATTTACCCTGTTTGTTATTTAAATAAACCTTGTTCTTTTGTTGGTTAAAAATCCATTCCTGGTCTGTGTGACTCCTTATAGGGAATGGTTGGTGGCAGCTTAGTTAAAGTGTGGCATACTCCAGTAGGTCTGGGGTTGTCAAATTGATTGGTGTTCAACGTGTGGGATACGACTGATCCAGTTGTCCAGTGGTCCAGCAAAGCCTTGGCAAGTGTGCCCAGAGCAAGGGGGGTCTAGTCAGGGACAATCTGAGAGCACGTAGGTAATCTTCTAGGCTTACCTCACGGGGAGGTGCGCTAGTGGAAGAACGTGCACACTCAGATTGGGGACTAGATTAGGGAGCTCTGAGGCAACCTGTTTTGGCGGGAAAAGGCTGAGGCAAAGCTGTGTGAAGTAACAGTGATCTAGCCTGTCTGCTGAGAGGCCTAGCAGAGGGTGGATTCTGCCTGGCAACAGTTGCAAGTTAGTGCTGAAGGAACAGCAGCAATCTATAGAAGGCTGTTTCTGAGGCAAAAGGAAAAAAGTCGTCGCTTTATTTTGAGGCTTGACTTTTGAAGGCAGCCTGTTCTGGGGGGGATTATGCCCTTGACTCGAAGCCAAATGGCAGAAATGGGGGATGAGAGCACGGGAGAACTGACCCCAGAACTCAGAAAAATGCTCCGAGCCCAACTGCATGAACTGAGGGTGAGGGAACTGGCGTGTGAAAGGGAAGTGAAACAGAGACTGTTGGAAGTAGACAAAATGGTGTTTGAGCTGAAGAAGATGGAAATAATGAGTAGAAATAGGAATAACAATAATGGTGAAGGGAAGCCCTCAGACATGAAACCACCAAGACCTCAGATTTTGGAGGGAAAACCAAAACCAGATGAGAAAGACTCCAAGTACCGCAGAAAATGTTATTTCTGTCAGGGAAAGGGCCATCTAATCTCAGGGTGTGAGAAACGGAAGCAGCTAAAGGGAAATTTGCCTCATGATTTGAGTGGAACCAAGCCAAAAGCTGTGTTCTGTGTCCAGACAGAGCAAAGCTCCTTGCCATTGAGGGAGCCTGTTACCATGGCTACTCAATCTGGAACAGTTACATCTGCTGATCAGGCTGGGGAAAATGGTCCTCTTGTGGAGGTCAAGCGCTGCTTACTAGTGAGGACAGATTCGCAATTGTTTGAGACCGCAGGGGTGGACGTAGGAATACTTGACCATCAGTATAGGGGGCTGAGGGATACTTGTTCCCAGGTGACCCTGTGCCATCCAGATATTATTCCTAGGGAGTATATAATCCCAAATGAGAGCCTGAAGGTGGCAGGGATTGAGGGACAGGTGATCTCACTGCCAGTAGCTGAGGTACCTGTGAGCTTTCAAGGCTGGAGGGGAGTTTGGCGGCTAGCGATTTCATCGACTCTGCCAGCAGCCGTGCTCGTTGGAAATGACCTGGCTGAACATGTCAAACGGGTGCTAGTGATTACACGCTCACAAGCTACCACGGGGACAGTTCAGGGGGGTACTGTCGAGCCCGAGACGGAAGCAGATGAGATTAGTTCCGAAGCTGTGGTGGAAACCTTAACCACAGACAGCAAATTTGGCCAAGAGCAAAAGGCAGATGCCACTCTCCAAAAGTGTTTTGAACAGGTGACAGACACCCAGCTAACACCTGAAACCACAGCGAGATTTCGCGAGAAACAGGGAATTTTATATAGAGAGACCCTGATGAATATCTCAAAAGGGGGAGATGGGATCAGAAGTCAGCTAGTGGTACCTGAAAAGTATCGCCCCATGATCTTACACAGGGGGCACTCTGACATGTTTGCTGCGCACTTAGGGGTGAACAAAACACAGCAGAGAATCACACAGAATTTTTACTGGCCTGAAATAGGGAAGCAGATCAAGGAGTTCTGTAAACAATGTGATGTGTGTCAGAGGCAGGGGAATAACCGTGACAGGACCAAAGCGAAGTTGTGCCCTTTGCCTGTGATTGACACCCCGTTCAAATGTATAGGAGTGGATATTGTGGGACCTTTGCCCAAGGCCACAAAGAGGGGGAACAGGTTCATTCTCACCATTGTGGACCATGCCACGAGGTACCCCGAAGCCATACCCTTGACTAACATTGAAACTAACACAGTGGCAGATGCCTTGGTGGGGTATATGTCCAGGATGGGATTTGCCTCAGAAATAATCACCGATTTGGGCACATCGTTTACATCAAAGCTCATGAAACGGTTATGGCAAATCTGTGGAATTAAACACAAGGAAACCACTGCCTATCACCCTGAAAGTAATGGGTTAACGGAGAAGTTCAATGGGACTCTGATGCGCATGATTAGGGCTTACTTAGCAGAGAATCCAAACAATTGGGACCAGAAGCTGCAATCCCTTTTGTTTGCTTATCGATCAGTGCCACAAGCCAGTACCGGGTTCAGTCCGTTTGAACTTTTGTTTGGGAGAAGGGTGAAAGGGCCACTTGATTTAATCAAACAAAATTGGGAGCAGATCACCCAGGATGACCCACAAGATGTTGTGACATACATAGACACTTTAATGAATGACCTGAAGAGAAACCTAGAGCTAGCAGCAGAAAACCTGCAAGCTCAGAAGGTCAGACAGAAAACCTGGTATGACCAGAAAGCCAGGGAGAGGCACTTTGACCCAGGGGAGGAAGTGCTTTGGCTTAGGCCCTGCAAAGAGAACAAACTGCAGCTCAAATGGGCAGGACCATACAGGGTCATTTCCAAGATGTCAGATCTGAACTACCTTATAGAACAGGAGGAACACCAAACACGAAGGGTGGTACATGTGAATGCCCTGAAACCCTACTACAGAGGGGAACAGAGGGTTTTATTTGCGATAAAAGCAGCTGAGAGTGAGGAAGCTGAATTACCCTTCTGGGAGGGTAGAGGGGAAGTGAAATACAACCCAGATGAGGTGAAGATCAGTCCTGCACTCACCCAAGACCAGCAGCAAGAACTAAAAGTGTTGCTCACTAAATATCATAAGGTTTTTTCAAATAAGCCGGGGATAGTGAAGGGAGTGATGCATCGGATCCACACAGGGGATGCAACCCCGCAAGCAGTATCCCCATACCGAGTGACGGGACCCTATAGGGACAAGGTGCGGAAGGAGCTGGACGAGATGCTTAGGGAGAACATAATCATCCCCTCTTCTAGTCCTTGGTCCTCTCCGATAGTCCTGGTGGACAAGCCTGATGGGAGCATTAGGTTTTGTGTAGATTACCGGAAATTAAACCGCGTAACCACTCCTGATGCCTACCCAATGCCCAGGCTAGACAACCTGATTGAAACCATAGGGGGTTGTCGGTTCATTTCATCGTTGGACCTAGTAAAGGGATACTGGCAATTAAGGATTGATCCCAGGGATCAGGAAAAGACCGCATTTTGCAGCCCTTTCGGTCTATATGAGTTTAGAGTCCTGAGTTTTGGTCTCAGAAATGCACCAGCCACATTCCAAAGGCTGATGGACCAGACCTTAGCAGGGCTCAGTGACTTTACTGTGGCCTACATTGACGATATAGGGATCTTCAGCAATACCTGGGAAGATCACCTGAAACACCTGGAGATAGTGCTGCAGAGGTTAAGTGCAGCAGGGCTAACAGTAAAGGCAAGCAAGTGTCAGCTGGGTAGCCCAGAAATAAAATACTTGGGTCACATAGTAGGGGGAGGAGAGATCAAACCCCTAGAGGCCAAGATAGAAGCCGTTCGTGATTGGCCCAGACCCAACACCAAGAAAAAAGTCAAATCATTTCTTGGGTTGGTGGGCTACTACAGAAAGTTCATCCCGAGGTTTAGCGAGATAGCGACTCCGCTGACCGATCTGACGCGGAAGAAGACTGATGACCGCATCCCGTGGACCAGCGACTGTGAGGAGGCGTTCCGGAGGTTGAAGGAGGCGCTCATCCATTATCCAGTGCTGCGTGCTCCCGACTCCGACCGGGAGTTCATTGTAGCGAACACGGGTTCGAAAACACGCGTGTAAGCTTGGACAGAGAGCAATCAGGAGTTTGCACATGCTAAAATAGGCTGAAGAGTCCAAATTCAGCTAGCCATGATACAACACTCCTTCTCGCAGGTCTGCCCACATAAGAACACCCTGGTACTCTCAGATATTATTGTGAAAAGGTCAAGTGGGCTTTGTAGTCCTTAGACTTAACTTGCACCACTGACAGGACTCTAAGTAAGCTAGGCCGAGGCAGCACTCTCAGATGACCCTATGGCAAGTGTACTGTTCAGGAAACCAAATGAGTTTTATAATCTTTATTTTATTAAAGAAAAAGCATGTTACTAAGCCAAATTAAACCAAAACAAATAATCTAGCATTGTGCTGTTTAGTTACACAGATGTAGTGAGGTAAAGAAAACATGAAAAATAGAAAAGAGTTCAAAAACCTTATTAAAAATACAAAAAGACATTAAAAAGAATCAAAACAGTTCCAGTCCAGGAAATCATTAGTAAAATAAAATAATCCAAGTTGGTTATAAAAAGGCTATAGTCCTCAGTGATCCTATAGAATAAAAACCCCTAAACAAAAGTAAAAATCCCTTATATGACCCATAGTCCTCGGAAATGAAAAATCCAGTAAATATACCATAGTCCTTACAAAATTACAAGAGCATAGTCCATATGGAGTATTCCAAGAAAAGAAGTCCATAAAGAATATTCCATAGGTAACAGTCCATAGAAAATAGTCCATGTACAGTCCTTAGGAAAATCCCATAAGTCCAAAAGTAATCCAGCAAATCATAGAAACCAGTCCATGTAGGTAGGCCACCAAACTCTCTCTAAAGACATCAGGGTAAGTCCCAAATGGCTGAAGTGTAGGTCACGAATCACTGAAAGGTCGGTCTTGGAAAGACAATGTCCATAGGTAAAAAGTTCCTTTTTCAAGAGTAACTGGCAAGGGCCTAATGCACCTTCCCACGATGTCATCCAATCAGAGTTCGTTACTAGGCAAACAGTCCTGTTACATCACATGAATTCTTTCTCATACACAGCAGATGTTATTTGGGTTTACGGTGGTTTCTCAAAGAGTCACAACAATTCCCATCTATCTAATCACACAGTCCTTTCTCAGGCCTTCAGAATAACATTCTCTCTGCTCGTCTGGAAAACAACTTGTCAGCATAGCACAGATACTATATACAAAGAAACAAAATGGAACCTCTCTGGCTTATTTCTTAATTACAAAACCCATATGCCTTAAAAGATTTTAACTTAAAAACCCATCTCATCACATTCATCATCTACACCGATGCGTCCAACAGCGGGGTAGGAGCAGTTCTTTGCCAGGAGGATGAAAATGGTGACCAGCATCCAGTGTCCTACCTGAGTAGGAAACTCCAGAAAGGTGAGAGACATTTGGCAACCGTGGAAAAGGAGTGCCTGGCCATAGTATACGTGATTCAGAAGGCCAAACCTTACATCTGGGGAAGACATTTTGTTCTGTGCACTGACCACTCACCATTGCAGTGGTTAAAGACAATGAAAACCCATAATAGTAAACTTATGAGGTGGGCTTTAAACCTGCAAGATTATGACTTTGAAGTGAAGGTGGTCAGAGGGTCAATGAACTGTGTTGCTGACGCATTGTCAAGAAGACCCGAAGAGTGAAGACGGCGAAGAAACCATGGACTATGTATATGTTGGTGACTAAAAGTTAATTGTACCTGTTTTTTGAACAGGCTTGGTTTGTATTAATAAAGGTAACTTAATGTATTGCAAATGTCAATGTGTAAATGCATAAGTGATATGTTTAACCTAGACTGTAAGTATGGTATTGTGTGATATTGTATAACTGTTGTTGTGTTTTGATCATGGTTGTTTTTTTGGAGAAAAGCACTTTAGCTTTTCCCCTGCAAAACAACTTATAAAGAGGGGAGGTGTCACATACAGCACTGATGGTACCTGTCTGTCATGGGTTTGGAGGGAAAGTTCCATCCTATGGGGAGTGGAAGGCGGGACATCAGGGGGGAGGAGCTGTACTGTATATATATTTGGAGCTGATGTGAAGAAGCTGGAGTTGGTGTCTGTGTGTCAGACTGAGTACAACTGTGTGTCAGTTTGTACATACCTGATAGGTTCAGGTTTCTTTATAGGTAGCCAGAACTGATAGGTTCAGGGTCTGTGCTTTACTTTAAAGGGTTCTGTGTGAACTACACTGTTGTATGTCTATGATTGAGACTAAGCCACGTTACAGTATCTTATTTACTTGATCTTTTTATTTACCCTGTTTGTTATTTAAATAAACCTTGTTCTTTTGTTGGTTAAAAATCCATTCCTGGTCTGTGTGACTCCTTATAGGGAATGGTTGGTGGCAGCTTAGTTAAAGTGTGGCATACTCCAGTAGGTCTGGGGTTGTCACACAGGGATGTTTGGACCTTTGAAACCCTCTGTTTACTTGTCTGGCAAAAAATTGTAATTGCTGGAATTGAACAGGGCAACTTTTCTCACCACTTCTATACTGCATCTCCCTTCGTCCAGAAGGTGGCAATAAAAGACTACAATATATATATATTTATTTATTCTCTTCTATTCTATTTATACCACACCTATCTAGTCATTTCGACCACTCTAGGTGGCTTACAACATGGAAAAACACATATATAAAATTTATAATATGTAATATCTTACGTTCTTATTGATTTATACTCTCGGAGCAAGATGACATTGTTAAGAAAGAGTGACCCAAAATCTGAATTGTGCTTTGCTTTTTTCTGTCTTGGTAAGCATTACTTCATTTCTTTAATAAGCTCGAAAACTACCTTTCTGTACTGTCAGGATGTCCCTTAGAAGGAATGTTATTCATTAGAATAAATGAACCAATAGGGCTCAATGTAAAGAACAATGATTGATAGGAGAATTATTCTGTTTCCACCTGGGCATAGGGCATAGGCATCCTTCAGTCTCGAGAGACTATGGTAACATGCTCTGAATCGAGGAGTGTCCTCTCCAGAGCATGAAGCCCGGGTAAGGTAATGTGGAGGATAGGCTGTTACCCAAGCAGCAGATCCCCCCTCTCCACATTGCTGAAAGGGTCCAATGGAAAGGCAAGAGCCAATACAACTGGTTCCAGCAATGTCGCAGGAGTTGGCAGAAGGACACATGCTGCCTTCGGGACTCCAGCTCCGGATTTTGACTCGAGGTTAACTCCTGAAGCCTTTTCCATGAGTGGATATAGCCACAAGGCAGTGGAGGTTTGAAATTGGAGTTTTCCCTCTCCTAGATGGGCTGCCTTCCATGGCTGACGAGCCCCACCTACCCAGCTTGCTCTTTAATAGTGCAAAAGTATGATCTGCTCCTTAAAACATTCCTGACTACCCGGCTTACGCAAATCAAATTGGCTTTCCTATTTACCATATTAAGGCCAGATATAAAAATTGAGAACGGCATGCGGTCCTGGGACATGCTCTTTTAAATCAGGAAGTCCCACCCCTAGGCCCCACCCCCAGGCCATGTGCTCAGGAGACAAAAAGAAAGCCCAGGAAAAAAAAAACTCAGCAAGTGTGTGTTTAGTCGTTTAGTCGTATCCGACTCTTCGTGACCCCATGGACCAGAGCACGCCAGGCCCTCCTGTCTTCTACTGCCTCCCGGAGTTGTGTCAGGTTCATGTTGGTTGCTTCGCAGACACTGTCCAGCCATCTCATCCTCGGTCGTCCCCTTCTCCTCTTGCCGTCACACCTTCCTAACATCAGGGTTTTTTCCAAGGACTCTTTTCTTCTCATGAGATGGCCAAAGTACTGGAGCCTCAGCTTCAGGATCTGTCCTTCCAGTGAGCCCTCAGGGTTCATTTCCTTTAGAACTGATAGGTTTGTTCTCCTTGCAGTCCAGGGGATTCTCAAGAGCCTCCTCCAGCACCACAATTCAAAGGCATCAATTCTTCGGCGGTCTGCTTTCTTTATGGTCCAGCTCTCACTTCCATACATCACGACAGGAGAAACCATAGCTTTGACTATTCGGACTTTTGTTGGCAAGGTGATGTCTCTGCTTTTCAAGATGCTGTCAAGATTTGTCATCGCTTTCCTCCCAAGAAGAAGGCGTCTTTTAATTTCAGGGCTGCTGTCTCCATCTGCAGTGATCATGGAGCCCAGGAAGATACAATTTGACACTGCCTCCATATCTTCCCCTTCTATTTCCCAGGAGGTGATGGGACCAGTGGCCATGATCTTAGTTTTTTTGATGTTGAGTTTCAGACCGTTTTTTGCACTCTCCTCTTTCACTCTCATTACAAGGTTCTTTAATTCCTCCTCACTTTCTGCCATCAGAGTGGTATCATCTGCATATCGGAGGTTGTTGATATTTCTTCCGGCAATCTTAATTCCGGCTTGGGTTTCTTCCAGTCCAGCATTCCGCATGATGCATTCTGCATATAAGTTAAATAAGCTGGGGGACAATATACAGCCTTGCCGTACTCCTTTCCCAATTTTGAACCACTCAGTTGTTCCATGACCAGTTCTAACTGTTGCTTCCTGTCCCACATATAGGTTTCTCAGGAGACAGATAAAGTGGTCAGGCACTCCCATTTCTTTAAGAACTTGCCATAGTTTGCTGTGGTCCACACAGTCAAAGGCTTTCGCATAATCAATGAAGCAGAAGTAGATATTTTTCTGGAACTCTCTGGCTTTCTCCATAATCCAGCGCAAGTTAGCAATTTGGTCTCGAGTTCCTCTGCCTCTTCGGAATCCAGCTTGCACTTCTGGGAGTTCTCGGTCCACATACTGCTGAAGCCTACCTTGGAGGATTTTGAGCATAACCTTGCTAGCGTGCGAAATGAGTGCAATTGTACGGTAGTTGGAGCATTCTTTGGCACTGCCTTTCTTTGGGATTGGGATGTAGACTGATCTTTTCCAATCCTCTGGCCACTGTTGAGTTTTCCAAACTTGCTGGCATATTGAATGTAGCACCTTAACAGCATCATCTTTCAAGATTTTAAATAGTTCAACTGGAATGCCATCACCTCCACTGGCCTTGTTGTTAGCCAGGCTTTCTAAGGCCCACTTGACTTCGCTCTCCAGGATGTCTGGCTCAAGGTCAGCAATTATTCTGATATAATTCCTCTGTGTATTCTTGCCACCTCTTCTTGACGTCTTCTGCTTCTGTTAGGTCCCTCCCATTTTTGTCTTTTATCATGTTCATCTTTGCGCAAAATGTTCCTTTAATATCTCCAATTTTCCTGAACAGATCTCTGGTCTTTCCCTTTTTGTTATCTTCCTCTATTTCTTTGCATTGTTCATTTAAGAAGGCCCTCTTGTCTCTCCTTGCTCTTCTTTGGAAGTCTGCATTCAAGTTTCTGTAACTTTCCCTATCTCCCTTGCATTTTGCTTCCCTTCTCCTCTCTGCTATTTCTAAGGCCTCGTTGGACAGCCACTTTGCTTTCTTGCATTTCCTTTTCTTTGGGATGGTTTTCGTTGCTGCCTCCTGGACAATGTTACGAGCCTCTATCCAAAGTTCTTCAGGCACTCTGTCCACCAAATCTAGTTCCTTAAATCTGTTCTTTACTTCCACTGTGTACTCATAGGGGATTTGGTTTAGATTATACCTGAGTGGCCCAGTGGTTTTTCCTACTCTCTTCAGTCTAAGCTTGAATTTTGCTATGAGAAGCTGATGATCAGAACTGCAGTCAGCTCCAGGTCTTGTTTTTGCTGACTGTATAGAGCTTCTCCATCTTTGGCTGCAGAGAATATAATCAATCTGATTTCGATATTGCCCATCTGGTGATTTCCATGTATAGAGTCGCCTCTTGTGTTGTTGGAAAAGAGTGTTTGTGATGACCAGCTTGTTCTCTTGACAAAACTCTATTAGCCTTTGCCCTGCTTCGTTCTGAACTCCAAGGCCAAACTTCCCTGTTGTTCCTTTTATCTCTTGACTCCCTACTTTAGCATTCCAGTCCCCTAGAATGAGAAGAACATCTTTCTTTGGTGTCAGTTCTAGAAGGTGTTGTAAATCTTCATAGAATTGTTGAATTTCAGTCTCCTCAGCAATGCTGGTTGGTGCATAAACTTGGATTATTGTGATGTTGAATAGTCTGCCTTGGATTCGTATTGACATCATTCTATCATTTTTGAGATTGTATCCCATTACAGCTTTTCCCACTCTTTTGTTGACTATGAGGGCTACTCCATTCCTTCTACGGGATTCTTGCCCACAGTAGTAGATATGATAATCATCTGAGCTGAATTCGCCCATTCCTGTCCATTTTAGTTCACTGATGCCCAGGATGTCGATGTTTATTCTTGCCATCTCCTGTTTGACCACCTCCAGCTTCCCAAGGTTCATAGATCTTACATTCCAGGTTCCTATGCAGTATTTTTCTTTACAGCATTGGACTTTCCTTTCACTTCCAGGCACGTCCACAGCTGAGCGTCCTTTTGGCTTTGGCCCAACCACTTCATTAGCTCTGGAGCTACTTGTACTTGTCCTCCACTCTTCCTCAGTAGCATGTTGGACGCCTTCCGACCTGAGGGGCCCATCTTCCAGCGTCATATCTTTTAGCCTTTTGTTTCTGATCATGGGGCATTCTTGGCAAAGATACTGAAGTGGCTTGCCATTTCCTACTCCAGGTGGATTGCGTTTAGTCGGAACTCTCCACTATGTCCTGTCCGTCTTGGGTGTCCCTGCACGGCATAGCCCATAGCTTCTCTGAGTTACTCAAGGCCCTTCGCCACGACAAGGCAGCAAACAGACCTGGCCTTCGCCCTCAGCCCAGCTTCCTAGGGGAAAGGGTCCAGGGTCCTGGGACACGCTCTTTTAAATCAGGAAGTCCCACCCCTAGGCCCCACCCCCAGGCCATGTGCTCAGGAGACAAAAAGAAAGCCCAGGAAAAAAAAACTCAGCAAGGCATCCATGCAAACAGACCTGGCCTTCACCCTCAGCCCAGCTTCCTAGGGGAAAGGGTCCAGGGTCCTGTTTCCACCTACAAGCAAAAATAAAGTAGAACATGATATAGAAAATTACAAGAAACATTTTACTACCTGTCGCTGTAGAAGAGGCAGCTATGTTCGCCTGCACAAGTGTTATCAGGCAAAATCCAAATAAAACAAGACAAAAATGTATGGCACCTTATAGACTAACAATTATATTTCAATGTGAGCCTTTGTGGACATGCCCACTTCATCAGATATAGGGAAACAGGGTGAAAATAATGGGTAACATATCAGTTTCATAACAGACCACAGGAGAACCCTGGGGGGGGATCTTGCGACCAGGGATCAGAGCTCAGGGGAGTTTGACAGGGAACAGAAAGGAAGAAAAGGGAGGAAGGAAAAGTCTTCATCTGGAGGAAGGAGGACAAAAGGAGACCGAGGGCAGGTCAGTGGACCTCCCCCAGCTAAAGGGGAAGGGCAGGAAATCCCTCCTGCCACTGCTTAATTTTTTTTCTTCTTCTGGTCTTTGGCTTGTTTTAGTCTTTTCAGTGATGATTTAAACGTTATTGCCTCTTTTTAAAACTGTAAAACGTGTGCAGAGTAGATCTGTCTCGGTGGGCGGTATAAAAGCTAAATAAATAATATACAAAAGAGATCAAAGCAAAAAGGTCAAAGGGACGATGGAGGGAAGAGATGCTTCAGTTGTGGGGAATCTGCAAATGTTTGTCTTTGTGCCCGAGTGTGACACGGTGCGTGTGCACGCAACGCGTGTCAAAAGGGGTGGCCCTGTGGGGAAGAAGCCTTGAGAGAACCGGAGCAGGGAGAAGAGCTCCACTTCGGGCTGTCTAAAAGGAAGCCAAAGTCTACGCCCCTCGTCCTTGGAAGTCTCGAGCAGAAAGCTTCACGTCAACGGAGGCGCCTGGGGGGGGAGAAAGAGCAGCAGCCAAAGGGAAGACCCGGGAGGACCAAGGCCACCTTCAGGGCCCCCCCCCAGGCATACGGGGTCCAGTTCTGGTCGTCGCCCCTCAAAAAAAGAGACAAGAGTGGGGCTGGAGACGGGGTGGCAGAAGGGAGGGAGCCAGAGGAGGACGGGGCTCTGGGGCACCTCCTCGATGAGTGCCTGTCATGATTCAGATATATATGAAATTATATATATGTGTGTGTGTGTGTGTGTGTGTGTGTGTGTGTGTGTGTGTGTGTGTGTGTGTGTGTGTGTGTGTGTGTGTGTGTGTGTGTGTGTGTGTGTGTGTGTGTGTGTGTGTGTGTGTGTGTGTGTGTGTGTCCCATCCACACACACCCCCACAGGAGGAGGGGACGGGGCAGGGGGGGTCGTCTCTCTTTCCTTCCTTCCCTTCCCCCCCCCCGTTCCATCGGTCCTTCTTTCCTCCTCCTCACCGCTGGCCTTGCCCCCAACTCTCCTCTGAAAGACTGCTTGTCTATTAAGAGTTAACCCGAGGATGATGAGGATGATGATCAGGACTGGGGAGGTTGCGAGAGGGAGGGAGGGAGGGAAGGGAAGGGGAGAACGGAAAGCAGGAAAGGAGGAAGAAGAGGAGGGGGAGGGGCTGCATCTGGGGCTGCGTCCCCCCCTCCCACCGGAACCGGAACCGGAAGTGGAGGCCGTGTCCCCCCTCCCTTTCCTTCCCCTCTTTTCTTCCCTCTCCCGCTGTTTCTTCGCACCTCTTTCCCCTTCTGAGGATCCGGGAGGAGGTGGGGGCGATTTGGGGGGGGGCTTTCCGTTCCCTTCTGGGGGGGTTGGAATTCTTTAGTGGGGCTTTTGTGTGTGTGTGAGTGAGAGAGAGAGAGAGAGAGAGAGAGCGAGGGAGGGAGGGAGGGAGGGGCGGGGAGTCAGGGCGGGACTGATATCCCGATACTCCGAAGCGGCAGGAGGGATCCCCCCCCCCAGCAAAGCAAAGCCACCTGGGCCCCCTTTACCTCTCTGTGTGTGTGTGTGTGTGTTTTATCCCAGAGTCCCCTCATTTATTTATTTATTAAATTTATACCCCGCTCCTCTAGACCATGTCTCCTCAGGCTCGCCTCTCCCTCCTTCCCCCAGAAGACCTTCCCCAGCCAAAGTCTGAGAGTGACCCCCCCTCACAGGAAACCCCTTTTGTTGGAAAGCCTTGGGGGGGGAAGTTCCTGGAAAGCCCCGAGTGGGAAATGGGGGCCTTTGGGGGGGGAAGAGGAAGAAGGGGTCCAGAGAAATGGGGCTTGAAATGGGGTGGGAGAAGACTGGGAGGGAGGGAGGGATGTGGATATCGTTGTTGTTGATGATGTTTCATTTCTATGCCGCCCCATCTGGCAGCCAAGGTGGGCTACACTGGGAAAAGTGTGTGTGTGTGTTTGTGGAGTCTTGTGTGGGGTTTGCTGATGATGATTTGGGGTTGAAAAATATTCTCAGGAAATTGTCTGAATCTCCTCTTGGTTTCCTGGAAGAGACTTTCTTAGAGGCAGGAAATTCAGTCATTAGATTGTTAATTAGCTTAGAATTCATTAATTCATTCAAAATTATGTTCCTCCTCTTTGCTTGTTTATGTCTTACTGTTTTTGTTGGCGGCAGGGGATGGTGGTCGGCTGGATGGCCGGACCTTGAGGCTTGAGAGACTGAGCGAAGGGCCTCCTGGAAGGTCTTAAAAAGCAGACGGAAGTGGTGCATCATCATCATCACACAGGTGGTGCCACCAGAGGAGCTGCAAGGACGTGAGCAATGGGGGGGGGAGTTGCAAAACGGGAGGGGTGGAATTAAGAGGTAAAAATGGGTTGCAGTGACATATATTTAAAAGAACCTGGGGGAAAAACAGCCTCCTCCCCCCCACCAGCCCCAGAGACCGGACAATCCGCTCGGTCTGCTCTGCATGAAGGCCTTGCGGGGGGAGGTCTCTTTGTTTTGGTCCCTTCCCTCCTCGCATGGGAGGGGGGATAAATTGGGAGAGGGGCCAAATTGGGAAAAGAGCACCCCCCCGGTACTCTTTCTCTCCACTCCCAATTTCTCCTTCCTCCAGCCAACCCCCCCCCAAACATCACATCCCATGTCAGAAGCGAGATATGGGCTTTGGGGGAGAAGGCAGGTCCGTCCACCCGCCCCCCTCCATGCCTGGCCTGCCATCCAGAGCCTCTTCTGGATCCCCCTCCCAGTCTATAGTGTTTGAAGGGGACTCTTCAGAAGCACGTGGTTCAGTGGCTCTGGGTTGAGGAGAGCGAAGGCAGACTAGATCCCCCCTCCCGACCAGATCCCATGCTGGGGATCCCCTGCAGGAAGGCGGGTGGGTAGGTTGGAGGGATATCCTCCCTCTTCAAGTGTGTGTGTGTGTGTATGTGTGTGTTGGGGGGGCTTCCTGGTGGCCTTGCATAAAAAGCCTTCCCCCCCCCAGGGAAAAGCATGGCAGAAAGAGAAGGAGGCCAGAGGTTTCAGGCAGAGGCGGAAAGGAGATCTCTCCCCCCACCCCCCTGCAAGGAGAGGCTCCTCTGGCCAGCTCTCCTGGCTGCAAGGAAGAGGCTTCTCTGCTTGGGGCTTTTCTCCTGGACGCGCCATTCAGAGCCGTCTCGTTTACAAAAGGCCCCTCCCTCCCTCCCAGCTTTTTTCTCTTCATCCCCTGCTCCTTTCTCTGCCCTTTCTCAAACCACAGCTTTGACTATTCGGACTTTTGTCGGCAATGTGATGTCTCTGCTTTTAAAGATGCTGTCGAGGTTGTCAGCAAACACGGCGCTCGAAAGCACGCGTGAAAGCCTGGACAGAGAGCAATCAGGAGTTTGCACACACTAAAAGAGGCTGAGGGTATTCTGGAGCTCAGCCAGCCGTGCTGCAACCCTCCTTCTTACAAGTCTGCCCTAATAAGAACACCCTTGTACTCTCAGATATTACCGTTAGAAGAACCTGTGGGCTTTGTAGTCCTTAGACTTATCTTGCACCACAGGCAGGACTCCTCAAGTATGCTAGGCCGAGGCAGCACTCTCAGATGACCCTAAGACAAGTGTTACTGTTCAGGAAACCAAGTGACTTTTATAATCATTATTTTATTAAAAAAATAAGCATGTTACTAGATATCAAAACCAAACTAAGCCAAGGCAAGTAAATAAGTATTGTGTTAGTTATTTACAACTCTGTAGTGAGGCAAATAAAACATGAAAAACAGAAAAGTGTTCAAAAACCTTAAAAGGTAAAGGTAAAGGTTCCCCTTGACAATTTTTGTCCAGTCGTGTTCGACTCTAGGGGGCGGTGCTCATCCCCGTTTCCAAGCCATAGAGCCAGCGTTTTGTCCGAAGACAATCTTCCATGGTCACATGGCCAGTGCGACTTAGACACGGAACGCTGTTACCTTCCCACCGAGGTGGTCCCTATTTATCTACTTGCATTTGCATGCTTTCGAACTGCTAGGTTGGCGGGAGCTGGGACAAGCGACGGGCGCTCACTCCGTCGCGTGGATTCGATCTTATGACTGCTGGTCTTCTGACCCTGCAGCACAGGCTTCTGCGGTTTAGCCCGCAGCGCCACCGCGTCCCTTCAAAAACCTTACAAAAATACAAAAAGCCATTAAAAAGAATAACAACAGTTTCAGTCCAGTAATTCATCAGGAAAAACAAAATAATCTAAACATGTTAGAAAAAGGCTATAGTCCTCAGTGTTCATATAGAACAAAAACACTGTTGCAAAAAGAAAAATCCAGTAAAAGTCCCATTTTCCTTAGGAAGGAAAAGTCCAGGAAATGTCCCATTGTCGTTAGAAAATTACAAGAGCATAGTCCATGTGAAGTATTCCAAAAGTAAGAACCCATAGAGAAATAATTCATAGTCCTTAGGAAAAAGCCCATAGGTCCAAGGGTAATCCAGTATAGTGCAAAAGTCCATATTCCTCACAAGTTTTTAACTCAAAAACCCATCTCATCACAGAGGTTTGTCATCACTTTCCTCCCAAGAAGAAGGCGTCTTTTAGTTTTGTGGCTGCTCTCTCCAGATGCAGTGATCATGGAGCCCAAGAAGGTAAAATCTCACTGCCTCCATATCTTCCTCTTCTATTTGCCAGGAGGTGATGGGACCAGGGGCCATGATCTTAGTTTTTTTTTTTTTTTTTTGATGTTGAACTTCAGACCATTTTTTGCACTCCCCGCTTTCACCCTCATTAAGAGATTCTTTAATTCCTCCTCACTTTCTGCCGTCAGAGTGGTATCATCTGCATATCAGCAGTTGTTGATATTTTTTCTGGCAATCTTGGGATTTCCCCAGGCCAGCCTTTCACATGATGTATTCTACATACTTTATAAGTTAAATAAACAGGGGGACAATATATCACCAGAGCATAGAGTGCTGTCCTCTGTAGATGCCAGCCACAAAGACTGGCAAAATGTTAGGAAGAACAACCTTCAGAACATGGCCAAAGAACCTGAAAAACCCACAACGATCAATATTTAGCCTTGTCATACTCCTTTCCCAATTTTGAACCAATCAGTTCTTCCATATCCAGTTCTAACTGTTGCTTCCTGTCCCACATATAGATTTCTCAGGAGATAGATAAGGTGCTCAGGCACTCCCATTTCTTTAAGGACTTGCCATAGTTTGCTGTGGTCCACACAGTCAAAGGCTTTTCTGAAACTCTCTGGCTTTCTCCATAATCCTGCGCATGTTAGCAATTGGGTCTCCAGTTCCTCTGCCCCTTCGAAATCCAGGTTGTACTTCTGGCAGTTCTCGGTCCACATACTGCTGACACCTACCTTGTAGGATTTTGAGCATAACCTTGCTAGCTTGTGAAATGAGTGCAATTGTACAGTAGTTGGAGCATTGTATTCACGAAGGCTTTCACGGCCGGGATCTAATGTTTCTTGTGGGTTTTTGGGGCTCTTTGGCTGAAGATGCCGGCCACAGAGACTGGCGAAATGTTAGGAAAAACAGCCTTCAGAACATGGCCAAAGAGCCCAGAAAAACCCATAACAACCAGTTGGAGCATTCTTTGGCACTGCCTTTCTTTGGGACTGAGGGACGTGGTGGCACTCTGGGTTAAACTGCAGAAGCCTCTGGGCTGCAAGTTCAAATCCACACGACGGAGTGAGCCCCTGTCGCTTGTCCCAGCTCCTGCCAACCTAGCATGCAAAATGTGAGTTGATAATTAGGTACCACCCTGGCCACCTCGTCGCACTGGCCACGTGACCATAGAGGATTGTCTTCAGACAAAAAGCTAAAAGCTCTATGGGTTGGAAATGGAGATGAGCACTGCCACCTAGAGTTGGGCACGACTGGACAAATTGTCAAGGGGAATCTTGACCTTTTCTTTGGGATTGGGATGCAGACTGATCTTTTCCAGTCCTCTGGCCACTGCTGAGTTTTCCAAACTTGCTTGTCAGAGTCCAGCTCTAACATCAGTAAACGGGAGAGTGCAGCTTGGGGAGAGTATTTCGGCCCCGTGGAGTCTCAATTGTGGGGTTCCACAGGGGTCGATCATCTCCCCAATGCTGTTTAACATCTATATGAGGCCGCTGGGTGGGGTCATCAGGGGATGTGGAGCATCGTGTCATCAATATGCCGATGACAACCAGCTCTATATTTCCTTTTCACCAACTGCAGGTGATGCCGTCCTGTCCCTCCAGCACTGCCTGGGGGCCGTACAGCAGTGGATGCAGGAGAACGGGCTGAGGTTGAACCCGGACAAGATGGAAGTTCTGAGGGTGGGTGGCCCTGTGGATGGTGGCTTGGGAAACTCCCTCATGTTTGGGGGGGTGGCCCTGGCCGTGAAGAGTGGGGTCCGCAGCCTGGGGGTACACCTGGACCCGATGCTCACCATGGAAACGTAGGTGGCATCGGTAGTCCACACCGCCTTTTTCCACCTTTGGCAGATTGCCCGGCTGCGACCTTACCTAGACACGGGGGTGCTCACTACCTTAGTACTTGTGCTCGTAATTTCTAGATTAGACTACTGTAACGTGCTCTACGTGGGGCTTTGAAGCTGATGCGGAAACTTCAAGTGGTGCAGAGTGCGGTGGCCAGACTCCTTACTGGAGTGAGAAAATACCAGCATATCTCTCCTACTCTGGCCATGCTGCACTGGCTGCCCATCCATTTCCGCATTGACTTCAAAGTGTTAATGCTTACATATAAATCCCTAAACGGTTTAGGACCTCGATACTTGGCGGAACGCTTACTCCCAACTAGTTCTACCCGTGTCACCCGTGCAAGCCAAGAGGTGAGGCTGAGGAGCCTGATGCCAAGGGAGGCCGGGAAAGAAAGAACTAGAAACCCGGCCTTCTCAACGGTGGCTCCTCGTCTCTGGAATAACCTACCTCCGGAGATTCGTGCTGCACCCTCGCTGGGTACTTTTAAGAACCAACTAAAAACTTGGATGTTTAGGCAGACCTTCCCTTCCAGTTAATTCCTGTCCTCTTTCCTTTTTTTCTCTCTCTTTATTTGATTTATTTTTATTTTTCCCATCTTATAGAATCATCTAATTAATTAATTGTTATAAATTTTTTAGAACTTGTTATCATTTGTTGTAAGCCGCCTAGAATGGTCGAAATGACTAGATAGGCGGGGTATAAATACAATAAATAAATAAATAAATAAATAAATAAATAAATAAATAAATAAATAAATAAATAAATAAATACTATATTTTTCGCTCCATAAGATGCACCTTTCCATAAGACACACCAATTTTTTAGGAGAAGAAAACAGGAAAATATAATCTGTTTTCTTCGCTCCTTAAGACGCCCAGACTTTCCACCCCCCTGTTTTGTGGGGAAAAAAGTGTGTCTTATGGTGCGAAAAATATGGTAAATAAATAAACTTGCACAATATGGCTAATTTTTCAAATCTTGCCTGTAAAGCTTTCAGGAGACAGATGCCTTTCAAAGGAGTTAAAGACAGAGCAAAATCTTTGGTTTGACCTCCAGTTAGATTATGCTGTGTGCTATGTGGGGATCCCTTTTCTCAAGGGATGAAGGAAAGACGCGGAGACAAGGATAAGGAAAGAAGAAGCTTCTCTCACTCCTGTGAGAGGTTTATTTATAATACAGAATAAACAAAGCGAGTAACTGTATGCGTGATTGATTACATCCTGTGCTAACAAGCTAGAGCTAGAGTGATAACAGCGAAGTGATGTGCTCATATGTTTTGTCTCATGCTTTGGCTCAAGATTAAGGCAAGGATGATGTATGCCAATTAAGGCAAGGATGAGGTGATTGCTTTGGTTGTGAATCAAGGGCGATGTGACCCTGCTGCCGCATGGCGTGCCAATGCTTTAGCAAGACCCTTACAGTGCTACATTCTCAAGACATCTTCTTTTTTCTCTATCAGGTAACAAACTCGATGGCCAGAATTATACAGAGTCGCTTCTTCTGGCCCTGAAAAGAGTCAAGTGTGAAGCTGGGAAGAAAAGCTTAGAAAAACCCATGAGCCAGAGGAGAAACAGCTTAAACGCCTGACGCGTGGAGACAGCTTCAGACCAGTTACGCTAGCTCAGTTTAAAGAACTCACCCTGGGGAAAAATCACACAAAAAACATGGAATATGAAAACAGTTTCAGCAGGAGAAGAAATCTGTGTTCACATCAAAGAACTCACACGGGGAAGAAACCGTATGAATGCATGGAATGTGGAAAGAGCTTTAGTGACATTGGTCAGCTTACGGTACATCAAAGGACCCACACTGGAGAGAAGCCACATAAATGCATGGAATGTGGAAAGAGCTTTAGTCACAGTGGTCATCTTAGGTCACATGAAAGGACCCACACTGGGGAGCAACCACACAAATGCATGGAATGTGGAAAAAGCTTTAGTCGCACTGATAATCTTAGGTCACATGAAAGGACCCACACTGGTGAGAAACCACATAAATGCATGGAATGTGGAAAGAGCTTTAGTGCGAGTGGTAACCTTAGATTACATCAAAGGACTCACACTGGGGAGAAACCACATAAATGCATGGAATGTGGAAAAAGCTTTAGTGCGAGTGGTAACCTTAGATTACATCAGAGGACTCACACTGGTGAGAAACCACATAAATGCATGGAATGTGGAAAGAGCTTTAGTCAGAGTGATCATCTTAGGGTACATCAAAGGACCCACACTGGGGAGAAACCACATAAGTGCATGGAATGTGGAAAGAGCTTTAGTCACAGTGGTGGACTTAGTTTACATCAAAGGACCCACACTGGGGAGAAACCACACAAATGCATGGAATGTGGAAAGAGCTTTAGTCGCACTGGTAATCTTAGGTTACATCAAAGGACCCACACTGGGGAGAAACCACATAAATGCATGGAATGTGGAAAGAGCTTTAGTCACAGTGGTGACCTTAGGACTCATCAAAGGATCCACACTGGGGAGAAACCACATAAATGCATAGAATGTGGAAAGAGCTTTAGTCGCAGTGATGCCCTTAAATCACATCAAAGGAGCCACACTGGGGAGAAACCACATAAATGCATGGAATGTGGAAAGAGCTTTAGTCGCACTGCTAATCTTAGGTCACATCAAAGGACCCACACTGGGGACAAACCACATAAATGCATGGAATGTGGAAAGAGCTTTAGTCACAGTGGTAATCTTAGGTTACATCAAAGGACCCACACTGGGGAGAAACCACATAAATGCATGGAATGTGGAAAGAGCTTTAGTGACAGTGGTCACCTTAGGTCACATCAAAGGACACACACTGGTGAGAAACCACATAAATGCATGGAATGTGGAAAGAGCTTTAGTCGCAGTGATGCCCTTAAATCACATCAAAGGACCCACACTGGGGAGAAACCACATAAATGCATGCAATGTGGAAAGAGCTTCAGTCGCAGTGATAAGCTTAGGCTACATCAAAGGATACATACTGGGAAGAAACCACATAAATGAATGGAATATGGAAAGACCTTTAGTCGCTGTGATGCCCTTAGATTACAGTGGTGCCCCGATAGATGACGGCCTCGCTGAACGACAAAACCGCATGATGATGACTTCTTGTGATCGCTATAGCGATTCGCAAAACAGTCATTTTATGGGGGATTTTCATTTCAGAATGATTTGGTCTGTGCTTCGCGGGCCGTTTGTTCACAAGATGACGATTTTGACAGCTTCTCAAAATGGCGTCCCTTCACAAAATGGATGGCTTCCCTTCGCAAAATGGGTGTTTTGGGGACAGAAGCTTTGCAAGACAGCGATTTAAAACAGCTGATTGGCGGTTCTCTATGGGCGATCTTTGCAAAACGACGAAGTATTTTCCACATTGGAATGCATTAAATGGTTTTCAATGATTCCAATGGGGGATTTTTTGCATTACAATGTTTTTGCTGTGCAGCAATTTTCCTGGAACAGATTATCATCATCATGCGGGTCACCACTGTACATAAAAGTACTCACACTGGAGAGAAACCATAGAAATGCATGGGATGTGGAAAGAGCTTTATTCAGAGCTCCTGATAAGAAGGCAGAAGGAGCTCATTCAATTTTGTGCTGATTTCCATTGGAAAGAATAAACAACAAAAAACCATACTTGTTAATTCTCTGCCTTTGTAAGGATGGATTCTTAAAACATACGACTGTTGTCTTACTGCCTTCCCTGTTTTTCTGCATGGTGGAGAATTATAGCTCTTAAAATTCTTGACTGCTCTGATTTCTATCCTTGATTTATGTTTGGAAATATACATAGTTCTGATTTGCCTCCTGAAGAAGAAAGTCCATGCCAACAGTTTTCAGTGTCCCACTGGGAGAAATGTGTCCTGTAAGAAGCAGCTACAGATAGCAGAGCATCCAAGACGCTTTGTATACCTCTAGATCCTTGCCTTGCAAGGTAGGTGCATTGCAAAGCAGCCTGAAATTTAAACACATGCACACCCCTCAATATGAGTGTTGCATAATTCTTGCCCAACTAGCAGACTATAGCAGTGGTGTATAAGGATTTAAAGCACAACAAATTCCTTTTTACTCAGTGACCAAAATCCTGTTGAATGGCTGCCGCTTCGTAACTTGTCGTTGCTCAAAGAGTTGTCACATGTCAGGCCAAGGGAGAAGTCCTACCCCGCCAGCAGCTTCGTAGCCATGCAACTAGTGGCACTGTCCATTGCACAATCATTTTCTATGTCAAGTGGCATAGGATTCCAACCCGTGAGTGACTGTAAAAAGGTTCGTTCTTTTCCTGAGCTTGCTCCCCTTGTTGTATCGTAAAAGATGAGTCATTATTTTGAATAAAAGAACTTATATTAACAGAACCTATTGCTTCAACTTTGTTCAACACATTAGGACAACAAACAGATAAATGAGGTGGGGAATTATCCCACATCCATAACAGTGACTTTTCTTGGTTAATGTCCTTTAACAATAAGTTCTGCTCTATTTCTCTTTGTTGATCGGCTCTCTCGGTTGTGGCTTGCGTCCGTGGCATAAAGTCCCGCAGCACGGTGGCGAGCCCATTGCCCCTCTGGTTGTTTCTCCCTCATGTAGATTGGGTCTGGACCTTGACCCCTTGGAAAGACTAAAACTGTCCATTCCAAAGGACTAAGACCTGGTATTATAGGGTGTGTGCGAGAGGGGCTCTTTCATGCTCCTTGGTCGCTCTGGGCACCCTTCCTCAAGTGTCCTCCCTCAGTTGAAAAGCTCCCTCCTTGGGATCATGCAAGGGAAGATTGGGGGCTCCCAAAACAACGTGAAGGACTGGAAGGGGAGAAGGGAGACCCACATAAGGGTTGCAAAAGCCTCCTGATTCCTCCCCCCCTGCAACTGGGTCTGCCAGTTGGGATATGTCCAAGCAAGCCACAGTTTCCAAGAACTCAAGACCTATTCCTGTGGCCCCAGCCTCAGCACGAACATTAGGATCTCCCAGGACAAGAACCCTCGGGGACCTCAACGCCAACGCTGAGACAAGGCCTGTCTGCCCAGACAGGAGAGTGCTGGGTCGCAAGGAACAAAAATCAAAATGAGCTTCATAGGCTGGAGCCCTGGGCTGAAAACAACAGAATAAAATTTGAAGATGAGAAGTGCAAAGTACTGCACATCAGAAAAAGAAACCAATTGCAGTTACAAGATGGGGGAAACATGGCTGTGATCGGGTTCATCACGGGCCGGTGGCAAGCCCTGGCTGAAGGAGGGGAAAAGATGTGGAGGCTGCTCAGATTCATTAACGGGAGTTCTTTTATTTTTAACATCTCTTAACTCAGTAACATCAAAAGGATCTAATAAACTTAACTCTGGTAAAATCCTATAACTCTTGATTGGCAAGAGTTGATTGTGTGTCCTTGTGTGTGTGTGTGTGTGTGTGTGTTTGTGTGTGTGTGTGTGTCTTTCTTGTCTCGCAGGATGAAGCCAAAGCCAGGGTTGGGTGGAGAGGCGAAGAAGGGAGAGATTTCCCAGGTCCTGGGTGGAGAGCTAAGGACTGAGGATGCCCCCCAGGCATGGAGGGTGTGTGTGTGTGTGTGAATGTCCAGAAGAAGTAGTAGTTTAACCTTCAGGCAGGTGGGAAAAGCCTCATTTTGGGGGGGGGGCTGAGAAGCCAGAGGGGGGGGCCTGGAAGGAGGAGGTTCCCCATTTGGGGGAGGGGGTGTTGTTGTTGAGTGCCCCCCCCCTTTAAACTTCGCCCCTTGTCCAAAGAGCCCAGTGGCCAAGGCGGGAGAGAGAGAGAGAGGAAGGCCTTCTCTTCCTTCATGGGATCAAGATCCCCGCAGAGGCCAATTCTCCCAGTTTGACAGAAAAAAAAGGGGATCCTGGAGTTGCTCCAGGATTGAGTTTGGGAAGCGCCTCTTTTCTGTCTCCAGGATCAGGCCCTCCCTTCACATTCCCTGCAAGAATGTTTCGCGCCCTTGCAAAGGCCTGACAATATTCACACAGTAAACACAGGTGGGGAGCGAGGGAAGGGGCTGCAAAGGGGGGGTCTCAGAAATGGGGCAGAAGCTGGAGGGGGGGTCAGGTGGGCGCAAACGGGGGGCCCCTCCCTCCTCTTCCTCCTCCTCCGCCCCCCCCCCGCGATCCTTGGCCTTCCCCCCCCTTGAGCCTCTTCGGGATCCCCCCCTCCCAGTCTTTCAAGGGGGATGGAAGGAGGAAACCCTTGAAAGGGCTCTGGGTGGGGGGGGGGCAGAT